>NC_057813.1:285308722-285633587 GCF_018294505.1 Triticum aestivum | reverse complement strand
TGGCCCAGATGGGCCAGTGGGGGTTCCTTCCCCCCACCTCTTTTGTTTTATTTTTCTTCTTTTTTTTTTGTATTTTTCCCTTTTCTTACTTTCTGTTTTAGATTAATTAAAATGCCAAAACATTTTACAAAATTTTGTGCACCCCACCATAATTAGGTTTGCTATTTTAGACAACCCCCGAACATTTTAGTTTTAGTTTTTGAAACCTTTTATATTTGGTTTTGTTTTGAATTTATTTGTAGACCGGGTTCGAATCAACGTGAGGTTAGCCACAGTAACCGAGGTGATCACTGTTGCTTAATCATCCGGGTGTTACATTGCTATGCTTAATGCTTATCACTAGCTCCCGAGTGCCATGATTTCAGATCTGAACCTATTATGTTTTCATGAATATATGTGAGTTCTTGATCCTATCTTGCAAGTCTATAGTCACCTACTATGTGTTATGATCCGGCAACCCCGAAGTGACAATAATCGGAACCACTCCCGGTGATGACCTTAGTTTGAGGAGTTCATGTATTTACTATGTGCTAATGCTTTGTTCCGGTTCTCTATTAAAAGGAGGCCTTAATATCCCTTAGTTTCGAATAGGACCCCGCTACCATGGGAGGGTAGGACAAAAGATGTCATGCAAGTTCTTTTCCATAAGCATGTATGACTATATTCGGAAAAATACATGCCTACATTACATTGATGAACTAGAGCTTGTTCTGTGTCACCCTATGTTATGACCGTTACATGATGAACCACATCATGCATAATTATCCATCATTGATCCGGTGCCTACGAGTTTTCCATATACTAGTTCTCGCTTATTTACTTTTCCGTTGCTATTGTTACAATCTCTACAAAATACCAAATACATTACTTTTGCTGTCTTTACTTTTGTTACCGTTACCACCACTATCATATTACTTTGCTACTAAACACTTTGCTATAGATACTAAGTTTCCAGGTGTGGTTGAATTGACAACTCAGCTGCTAATACTTGAGAATGTTCTTTGGCTCCCCTTGTGTCGAATCAATAAATTTGGGTTGAATACTCTACCCTTGAAAACTGTTGTGATCCCCTATACTTGTGGGTTATCACTGGAGGACGTAGAACTCCAGGAGCCTGCGAAAGAACGGGTGGATTGGAAACCTGATGCCTCTTAGCAGATGCGGGATGAAGCATATTCGCTCCCCCGAGGATGGATTAGGAGATCTCTCCGCTTGCTCCCCGCCATTATAGGTGGCTAGTCCGGCTCAGACAGGGACCATGAATGCTAGGGGAAGAAACCCCTGGGTCTGCAGCTCTATTAAGCGGCTTTGAGGAACAGAACATTCTTCCCAGTCACCTGGCCTAGAGCTACGGGAGCGAGAGTAGGAGATGCGACGACTAGCCATGCTGGAATGATTCTTTCTGAGCGCACTCTGTCGGGTGAGAAGATGGAGTTTGGATCTGAGGATCCCCGTCCCTTCAAATAGACGGTTTTTGCTTGTAGGACCAGAGAGGCAAATGCAAAAATGCCCCGGCTCCTCGCATTCGCTCGAAACATGGAGATGGTCATTATTGAAGCACAAAAGCCGAGGAGTATGACGTTGATGGGAAGCCGGACACTACTCGCTACAACAACTATTTTGGAGTATTCGGAGATGGAACCCGCCTTGCAATGCCGAAGACAAAACTGCGCGCCAGACTCCTTGTCATTGAAGCCTGGTTCAGGGGATACTGAGGGAGTCCTGGATTAGGGTGTATCCGGACAGCCGGACTATATATTGTGTCTGGACTATTGGAGCGTGAAGATACAAGACTCAAGACTCCGTCCCGTGTCCGGAAGGGACTCTCCTTTGCGTGGAAGACAAGCTTGGCGATTCGGATATTATATTTCCTTCCTTGTAACTGACTCCATGTAAACCCTAGCCCTCTCCGGTGTCTATATAAACCGGAGAGTTCGGTCCTTAGAGGGACAATCACAATCATAATCATCATAGGCTAGCTACTAGGGTTTAGCCTCTACGATCTCGTGGTAGATCAACTCTTGTACTACTCATATCATCAATATCAATCAAGCAGGAAGTAGGGTTTTACCTCCATCGAGAGGGCCCAAACCTGGGTAAACATTGTGTCCCTTGGCTCCTGTTACCATTAGCCTAAGATGCACCGATCGGGACCCCTACCTGAGATCCGCCGGTTTTGACACCGAGAGCGGCCAAGTTCCTTGCTGTCTCTTGGGCCTTCTCGATGTCGGCCAGCTTCATGGTGAGCTCCATGTCACGCTTGGCCAGCTCGCCCTGGGCGGCCTTCAGCTTGTCTTGTGCCTGGCGGAACCAATCCTGCATCTCGCTGACGCGCTGCTGGAATTCCGCCTCCGCCTTCTCCACCACCACCGTCCTAGACTTGGCCTTGTCCAAATGGGCACGGCGGAGCACCTGGAGCTTTCGAAGCTGGCGCCCATGGCCTGGAGCAGTCGCTCCTCCTGGGAGCCGTCGCCACCAACGCTCGGCTCGTCGACGACCTCAAGCCCGGCAGCGGCAAGCACTTCATCGTCAAACACCTCTCCCTCGACGGGTGTCCTGGTGCTCGACGCGCCTGGGAGGTGGATGAACAAGTCGTCACTCACCCTCAGGTACCTGCCGGAGCCAGAGGCGGCGGAGGAGGAGGGCTGGTTATCAACCACCTCCTCCTCGGTAGCGGCCTTGCTGGCCTCCCCGGCAGGCCCCTTGCCAGGCTACCCAGTGGGCCCCTTGGTAGCATCCTCAGCAGCGCCCTTGGCGCTCTCCTCGGCAGTGATCTTCTCGGGCTGCGCCGCGGCGTCCTTGGCGACATCCTCGATGACAGTATCGATGTCCTCTGGGACCATCGAGGGAAAGTCTGAATGCCAAAAAGGGGATAGGACGGGGCCAAGATCAAAAGCCAGCAAGAAAGAAGAAAGAAAGAACGCAACCAGAAACGAAAAGCGAGTGGCTTACCCGTGCCAAGCCGAAAAGCAGAAGTCCCTTCTCTGCCAATGTCCAGCGTCGAGGCGAAGCCACCGGCGCCCGCGTTCTCCTCCTCCTCCTCCGTGTGCGTGGGCTCGGTGCTTGGTGCCCCTGCTGGGGAAGCCCCTCGGGTCGGCGTGCTCGATGGGGGCAGCGCGTTGGGAGAAGCCATCCGTGGCTCCCCTTGCTGTTGTTCCCCTCCTACATCCACAACATGGTCAGTACCAAAGTATCGTACCCCTAGCGCACGTCGACGAGGGACGGGTGATGGACTCCCACTGGGGGCTGGGCCGGGGGCTACTGTCCGGGCTGCTCAACACCACCAGTGGCGTGCCGGAGGTGCGTGCCGGGGGCTGGCCGCTCGTCGAAGTCATGGCCCTCTTTGCCCTTTGGGCCAGCGTCTCCACGTCCCTGCGGGATGAAGATGATTCAGAATGGGCGGCACCATTTGGGAAAATGGAGAAAGCAAAAAAGAAGAGAAGGGGGAAAAGCAGAGCTTACTCTTCCTCCTCCTCCTCCTCCTCCTCTGCTGCCTTCCTCTTCCTCCCCGGGCTGAGGGGTCCAAAGTCAAAAGCAATCCCTGCGCCAAGGTCTACCGGCAAGGGTGGAGGCGCTGGTGTCTGGGCACGCTTGGACGACGAATAAGCGGATGCCTTCTTCTTCGCCACCACAGCCTTCATCGCCTTCTTCGTCGCCGCAGCCCTTGTCTGGTGCGCAGACCTCTCCTGGGCCTGCCGCAGCTGCTCGACCCGGCCAGGACGGACCGGCTCGCCGGAAGTGGCCCGCCACAGGTATCGCCCTCTTCCAGTGACTGGAGGGTCGGCGGTCGCAGTCTCCTCCCCCTCGTCCTCCTCCTCCGACAACTCGTCGACCACGTCCTCGACGAGGGGAGCCCCGGTGCCGATGCCGCTGGCCTCCCGAACGGACGCCGCCCACTGAGCAAGCTCTTTTTCCTTCGCTTCCGCCATAGCCTTGTCCTCCACGCCGCCGGCGCAGCCGGCCTCCTTGGAGCGCTCTGCCTCCGCCACCATGGCGGAGATGTAGTCCAGCTCTGCCTGGGAGGTATCCTGGATGAGCCGCGGCTCGGCGGTGACGTACCCCTCGTGCAAGGTGTCGAAGAATTCCTGCACCTGGAGCTCATCCGGCTCGACCCAGCTCGGGTCAAGGCCGTGCGCATTGAATTTGGGTATCATGGCGATGATGTCGGACTGGCGAGAATTGTTGCACATAGGGACCACTCCCGCCGGCAACTTGAAAAGGGGCCCTTTGGCAACCTTGTCGGCCTTCGCGACATCCCTTGTAGCCTTGCCAGACTGCTCAACCTCGCCGTCGCTATTGACCTCAAGCTGAAAGATCCGTTGGCAGAGATGGGCGTGCCTCATCACCGTCAGGTTGTGGTCGAGGCCGGGGCGGAGCCTCATGATGTCAGTAACATTCGTAAAAAGCTAGGCCGGCCTCCCCTTTTTGTGCAGAGGAGGGACAGCAGCGGATGAAGTCCGCCCCGATCATTTCGAGGGTGAGCCCGGCCTCGGTGAGCTGAAGGATCCTGGTGGTGGCAATTGTGAGTTAGTCATTGTCGGCATCGACATCGCCCCAGTCGTTTCTACGGACCGGCAGCTCCCGGCGAACCCCGCAGAATGCTGGCGGGTCCTCCTCCTCAATCCAGCACCACCGGCCCCGCCACTCGTCCCACCTCTCCTTCATGGCGCCCTTCGGGTACGCCCCCTTTGCCTTCGGTATCCAGGCGACGCAACCGGAGATGGCGCCCCCTGCTTGAATCCGAGGGGAGAAGGTGGCGCAAGAGCGCCGTGTTGGGGTGCACCCCAGCGAAGCCTTCGCAGAGGTGCGTGAAGAGAGCCATGCACGCCACAGCATTCGGAGTGAAATCCAGAAGGCGGAAGCCGTAGGTGTGCATAATGTCATTGAAGAAATCGGAGAAGGGGGGACAGAGCCCGCAGGAGTAGTCGACAAAGAAGGGGTACCGATTTGGGGCGGCCTCGGCGCAGTTGGCGGGGATGACGCGCGTGGCTGGGTGCGTTGTCGTTTCTCCCCCCGTCTTCACCCCCCACAGAGATTTGAAGGACTCCCGGAGCTCGAACACGTCGACCGTCGAGGGGAAGTAGGCGAATTGTGCCCGTCGCGCCACCATCTCGCTCTCCGGCTGCTCCATCGCCCCGGCATCTTTGGCCACTCCCTTGCCTTTAGTGGATTTGGGCGCCACGGCGGATGCGAGAAGCAAGAGGGCAGACGATGACGGAAGCGCAGTGACGATGGACGAAGAAGGGGGGCTCGAGGAGCAAGAGAGGGGGGCAGTGGTTCCAAGATTGGAAAAGACGCAGGGAAGGGGTAAAGTGAGCAGCGCGCCCGCGGTTATTCCTTTTTATGGGGAAGGCGCGGGCCGCCTCCTTTCCCCTTAACTGCGATACAACACATGAATGCGGAAACTACCCCGCGCATGCACCCCATGTTACACATGACCTCCCCCACGTAGCGCAGGTCATGGGGAAGCGCAGCAAGCAGAAAGTTACTGCGGTAAAAACCGCCCCGCCTGTTCGCGCACCATTTTGGGCCTGGCCCAACAACGCGTTGCACCTATGTGTGGCCCATGCCCGGGGGCTCCTGTCAGTGTACTAAAGAAGGGGCACTCCTTTGTACCCCTTACTTGTGCGCGGGCAGCCAGAGCCACGGGCCGAACCCACACTTAAGCAGGGCAGAGATAGGAAATTAGAGCCACAGACACAGGAACAATCAGCGCAACGCCAAAGACCAAGCCACAGAGAGCAGATGGACGAAGCAGGTTTTCCCGGCAAGACCCTTGCCAGGGCAGCCTCAGCAGCCCCGGCAAGCCCCTTGCCGGGGCGGCTCGCCCACACCAGCGGAGTGATCCACCCTCGAACCCACGGTCTCCAACACCATCAACCACGTTGGGCTAGGGCTCGGGAGGCACCTCCATTGTGGAATGCAGATCTTTGTGAAGACAAAGAATATTCAAGATCAGATGAGGATTGGAAGGCAACGATCCTCAACAAGATTCTTGCCGAGAAAACCCACAAGCTTGCCGGGGACAACAGCGCGCCATGGCAAGACCCTTGCCGGGCCACCCGGCAAGGCCCTTGCCAAGGGCGTCAGCGGGGCCACTGCCAGGCTCGTACCAACCAAGTCTCCACCGCCGATCACATACAGCTGCCAGCCCAACCAGCCAGGGCAGGCACCTGTGTGCCAACATGTAGCTTCCAGGCCAACTCAGCACACGCCTGCATGGCGGCGTGCAGATCTTCGTGGAGGCTCCACCAACACACCACCTCAGCTGCTTGCCTGCCTACATGGCGCCGCATGCATCGCTGGCCAAGGCGCGTGTCGAAGCGAGAAGGAACAGCGACGGACAGGACGGGCCTCGCTCCCATCCCCGATAAAGCAATAAGACACCTAAGCAATGCATTAAATGCATCTTGTCTTGTAATACAAGCGATAAGCTCATAGTACTGTAGGCCTTTCCACCTCCTGTGTGCCATGGTGGCAGCCCCTTTCGACTATAAAAGAAGGCTCATGGTGTACTGGAGAGGGATTCGGTTCTTTGGAACCACGCAGTCACCATAGCTAGTTCAAGAGCTCAAAAACACTCAATACATCCACCAAAGCAGGACTAGGGTTTTACGCATCCTCGTGGCCCGAAACGGGGTAAACGACCCTTGTGTTGGTTACTAATCCTGATCTCCTCACAGCCCTGCGCCCCCGCAACCGCAGAAGGCATCCTCGTGATCCCATAGGTGTTGTTTCCCACTGACATCTGGATCTCCGGAATGTTATCTGGCTGGGGGCCAAACTGGTCAGGGCCCCCACCATCGGTCGCCATGGGGATCGCATCCCCCATGTCTTCGGCGGCCGAGGTATTACCCTCGGGCGCCGTTGCAGTAGCCTCGCCCTCCCCTCTGCGGCTTGGAGAGGTCCTTCAGGAAAACATGTCGGTGTCATCCGCGATGATTGGTGGCGAGGCTCGCGGAGGCGTCTCGATCTCTGCCATCTTGAGTGGCAGAGAACTCCCCTCAGATAGTGAAGGGTTGGGGCGGTCACGAGCGGGGCTGAAATACACACAACATAATATGTTATATTAAAAACATAAAGGACCGAATACTTGTAATGAATCCTCTGGTACTTACGATTCGCCCGGGGGCTTCACCCTGGGAAGCCTCTTGGGGATGGTTTGGCCGCCCCTCCTCCGGGTCTATGGAGGTTTCTCTCCTCTTCTTCCTCCCCTTGAGAGGGGAGTCACTTTCCGTGTCCTCCTCCTTCCCGTCTTCATCTCCCTCGTGGGAGGAGGGGATTTCGGTCTCTCTGGACACTGCGTCCAAAGTACCCTTACGGGGGAGGCCACCCTTGGCCTCCTTGCTCTTCTTCTTGGCCTTCTTCTCCGGCGCCTGATAAGGCGCTAGAACCAGCATCTTCCTCAGTTGGGCAGTGGCTAGATTTTCAGGCAGCGGTGCCAGACACTTGATCTGCTCTGCCTTCGCTATCCAGCCCTGAACGAGGGATGGAAAGCTCATTATGCCTAAGAATTTATGGGCTGAATGTATGTTCGGGAATAACACACTTACCGGTGTGGTCGGGTTCTCGCTGTCGAGGCCGATGTCTTTGTTCTTCTTCGGCCACATTTTCTGGGCCTTGAAGAGCAGCTTCCAGATATCTTCATGTGTTGTGCCGAAGAAGTGCTTCAGGGTCCACGAATCTTCCGGATTAAACTCCCACATGTGGGAGGGATGGAGTTGGCAGGGAAGGATCCGGCGGAAGAGAATCACCTGAATCATGTTTGTGAGACTGGTGTTCTTGCTTATCATGTTTGTGATGCGCTTTTGCAGCATCAACACTTCCGCCGTAGATCCCCAGTCCAGATCCTTGTTGGTCCACGACGCGAGCCGCATAGGGGGCCCGGATCTGAACTCGGGAGCAGTCGCCCACTTGGTGTCGCGGGGTTCGGTGATATAGAACCACTTCTGTTGCCACACCTTGACGGTCTCCACAAAGGCCCCTTTAGTCCAAGTGGTGTTGGGGAGCTTGCTAACCATGGCGCCGTTGCAGTCCGCATGCTGCCCATCGACCACCTTCGGCTTCACATTGAAGACTTTTAGCCATAGGCCGAAGTGTGGGGGGATGCGGAGTAACACCTCACACACGACGATAGACACCGAGATGTGTAGGAAAGAGTTTGGGGGCTAGATCATGGAAATCTAGCCCATAGTAGAACATAAGGCCTCAAACAAAGGGGTGGAGAGGAAACCCTAGCCCGCAGAGGAAGTGAGGGATGAACACAACCCTTTCGTCGGACTCCGGGGTGGGAATGATTTGCTCCTTGGCAGGGAGCCTATGTGCGATGTCCGCAGACAGATATCCTGCCTCCCGGAGCTCCTTGACGTCCTTCTCCGTGACGGAGGAGGCCTCCCACTTGCCCTTCGAACCAGATCCGGACATGGCTGGAGAATTTGGTGGCAGTGGAAAAGATTGAATCTTGGGCGCTAGAGCTTGAGGATGGGAAACAGGATAAGGAAGATGGAGTGGGGAGAAAAGAGGGATCTTTATCCACTTATAGAGGCAATGAATATCAAACGCCCCCCTCCGTCCTTAAAACTCGCCTGTTCCCAAGGGGTCATGCGAATGGCACAGTTGGATTACCCAAAACCATGTTGATGAGGATTCTGTGATAACCGGACACGGTCTCTGTTTTGACAAGACATGTCAATAGAAGTTGTGCCTCGAAACGTAGAGCGGGAGGTGAAAAAATGGTTCGAAATGTTAAGAAGCCAGGCATGACGCTTTGCTGAAAAGTTGTAAATTGACACACATTTGTTCTGATTAAATGTCTTGCCTTCGTGGTTAAAGGTTGTGACTATTATACAGAGCTGGATATAGTTGTTTTGTTTAGAAGACTTCTTTGAAGCACTCAGGAGGAGGAACCCGCCTTACAATGCCGAAGATGACCCGCGTGCCAAATATATCGTCATTGAAGACTGGTTGAGGGGCTATTGAGGGAGTCCTAGATTAGGGGGTCCTTGAGTTTCGGGGATGTGCGATATGGGCCAGACTGATGGGCCGTGAAGATACAAGGCAGAAGACCTTCCCCCGTGTCCAAATGGGACTCTCCTATGCATGGATGGCAAGATTGGTGTCCGGATATGTAATTTCCTTCCTCTACAAACTGACTCTGTACAACCCTAAGCCCCTCCGGTGTGTATATAATCCGGAGGGTTTAGTTCGTGGAGGCTATCGGAATTTACATAGGCTAGACAGCTAGGGTTTAGCCATTACGATCTTGAGGTAGATCAACTCTTGTAACCCCTATACTCATCAAAGAGAATCAAGTAGGAAGTAGGGTTTTACCTCCATTAAGAGGGCCCGAACAATTGTGTCCCCTTTGTCTCCTGTTATCTTTGATCCTCAGATGCACAGTTCGGGACCCCCTACCCGAGATCGGCCGGTTTTGACACCGACAGGGAGCACATCAAAGCTTATCACATAAGGGAGAAAGAATACCTTAAGCTTCTCTAGATGCTTATTATCTATAGAGGAGACAAGTCACATGTCTTCAAGAGGGCTAAGACATGTTAGTATGAGTTATGATTGTTTTCCTCTTATTTTGTTTTTGCTCTGATTTTCTTTTACCCTATCTTCTCTCATTATGCAATATAAGATTCAGGGGGAGAAAGACACTTAAGGGAAGAAAATCATCGGAATTCATTGCATATCTTTACTCCTTGGGGACATGTCTATATCCAAATAGAGTACCAAGTACTCACTCTCTACATGTCATCCCAATCTTGGTACTTTTGTGGTTTACTCTTCTTGCTTTGTTTAGTAGGTGTTCGTGTGTTATCTAACCCTGTTTTCTCAAGTTCACCTCCTCCAGAGCCAGCTCTAGACCACAAGGTAAGTATCTGCATCACATCCACGTGCATGATGACTTCTTGTTGTTGTACATATTGTTTGCAAGATGGAATCATGAACATGAGGTACATTTCCTATAGTTACATCATTTGCTCTCATGCATATAACCAAGATACATGTAACTCATTGCTTGCTCTGACATTCTTATGCATTCACATGCTCTTATATTCTATATTCACATGATTTCATACATGTAGGGGGAGCATATGAATGTTACATGTCTTTCCAAAGCTTTACTTGTTATCCTTCATATGTTTATTTGAAGCTTTGATGTATGTTGCCATCAATTACCAAAAAGGGGAGATTGAAAGCACAAGTGCTCCCTGGGTGATTTTGGTAATTAATACCAACATATCTCTTGTTGGACTAATATTTTCATCTAATATATTTTAGAAGTTCAACAAAGGCATGGCATGGACAAGAGGATGTGGAACCCCTTCAAGAAGCTAAGGACAAAGATTGGCAAAAGCTCAAGACTCTTCATTTCTATTTTAGTGATCCAAGATCACGTTGAGTCCATAGGAAAGCCAATACTATTAAAAGGGGATGAGGTGTTGCTTAATGGTCCACTTGGTCAAAGTGCTTAGTGATATGCTCCTAAGCCCTCAACCACTTTCTCATTTCCACCTATGTCCTAAACCTAAAAGTAAAACTCGGCCCCACCAATTTGATCTATCCGGCGCCACCGAGTTCAATTGACATAACCATAGCTAGAAACCCTAATAAGTTCAGTCTCACCAAGATGGGCTTGCATACTCTTTGTTGCCTATTGCAATTATTTCGGTCTCACCGAGATATGCAGTCGGTCCCATCGAGTTTGCTTAACCAACTCTCTGTTTGCTTATTACCAAAATCAGTCTCACAGAGTTTGTGTAATCGGTCAAACCGAGTTTAAGTTTTACCCTAACCCTAGCACATCGATTGCACCGAGTTGATCATATCGGTCCCACCGAAAAGCCTAACGTTCACATTTTGAACCAGGCCAGTCTCACCGAGTTTTACTATATTGTCCCACCGAGTTTGGTAAATTGTGTGTAATGGTTAGATTGTGCGTGGAGGCTATAAATACCCCTCCACCCCCTTCTCCATTTGTGAGACAGCCATCACAACGTGCCTACACTTCCACTACTCATTTTCTGAGAGAGAACCACCTACTCATGTGTTTAGACCAAGACATTCCCATCCATCCACGAGAATCTTGATCTCTAGCCTTCCCCAAGTTGCTTTACACTCAAATCATCTTTCCACCATATCCAAATCTGTGAGAGAGAGAGTTGAGTGTTGGGGAGATGATCATTAGAAGCACAAGAGCAAGGAGTTCATCAACAACAAACCATCTATTACCTTTTGGAGAGTGGTGTCTTGTAGATTGGTTAGGTGTCACTTGGGAGCCTCCGTCAAGATTGTGGAGTTGAACCAAAGAGTTTGTAAGGCCAAGGAGATCGCCTACTTCATGAAGATCTACCCTAGTGAAGCAAGTCCTTCGTGGGCGATGGCCATGGTGGGATGGACAAGGTTGCTTCTTCGTGGACCCTTCATGGGTGGAGCCCTCCGTGGACTCGCGCAACCGTTACCCTTCGTGGGTTGAAGTCTCCACCAACGTGGATGTACAATAGCACCACCTATCGGAACCACGCCAAAAATCTCCGTGTCTCCAATAGCGTTTGCACACTCCAATCCATCCATTTACTTCCTTGCAATTTGCATGCTTTACTTTCCGCTGCTCATATACTCTTGCCATGCTTGCTTGAAATATATTGTGAATGTTTAAACTTGTGCTAAAATACCAACTTAACTTGAAGAACTTAAAAACTACTACTTTTCTTTGTTGAAGGTCTAATCACCCCCCCCCCCCTCTAGACACCTCTTCTCGATCCTTTCACACCACTAAGAGAATCACAACATACATATCATCAAAATATCAAACACATATCAAGTTCACATGATTACTTGCAACATGACTTCTCCCGTGACCTCAAGAACAAAAATAACTACTCACAAATGATAAGCATGCTCAAGATTAGAGGGGTATTAAATAGCACAATGGATCTGAAAATATAATCTTCATCCAAATAAACCATATAGTAATCAACTACAAGATTTAATCAACACTACTAGTCACCCACATGTACCAATCTGAGGTTCCAGTACAAAGATTGAACACAAGTGATGAACTAGGGTTTGAGAGGAGATAGTGATGTTAAAGATGTTGATGGAGATTGCCCCCCCCCCCAAGATGAGAGGGTTGTTGGTGATGACGACGGCTTCGATTTCCCCTTCCGGGAGGGAAGTTCCCCTGACAGAATCGCTACACCGGAGGGCAAAAGTGCTCCTATCCAGGTTCCACCTCGAGACGGCGGTGATTCATCCCGAAAGTCCCCTCCTGATTTTTTCTAGGTCAAAATGACCTGTACCAGAAGATGGGCACCGGAGGTGGGCCGGGCTGAGCACAACCCACCAGGTCGTGCCTTGGGGCCTGGCGTGCCCTGGTGTCTTGTCCTCACCAGGTGGCCCCCTCCGGTAATTATTTTCTCAAGTATTTTTAATACATTCCAAAATAATTCTCCGTAAATTTTCAGCTCATTTGGAGATGTGTAGAATAGATAACTCTGACGTAGCTTTTTCAGGTGCAGAATTCCAGTTGTCGCATTCTCCCTCTTTGTGTAAACCTCACATATTATTAGAGAAAAGGCGTTAGAATTACTCCATAAAGCATTATTATGCATAAAAACATTATAAATAATAGTAGGAAAATATGATGCAAAATGGACGTATCAACTCCCCCAAGCCTAGACCACGCTTGTCCTCAAGCGAAAAACCGAAATCGAAAAAACTTCCCCGCATGCTTAGAGAGAGAGTTGTCGATAAAAAAAATACGGACATAGAAGCATCATGCTTATTATTATAACAGCAAAGAACTTTAACATAAAACTTTATCACGTAACTTTTATCATATAACTTATCATGAACAAGTAACAATTCATCACAACATTTAAGTATAAAGCATAAACTCTATTGAAAACCAACAAACTATGTTCTCAGTCAACTTTGCAACTACAATTCATCATATTTTCATGAAGGGTCATGTATCAGAGCCTTTTGGCAAGTCCACATACTCAACCATCATCTAACCTTCTATGATTGCTAACACTCACAGCATACCCATGAGCAAAAGGTTTCAACCAGACACATAGAAAATAGGGGCTTATAGTTTCGCCTCCCAATGTATTCACCCCAGGTGTGATGTCAATAATAATAACTCATGCTCACTCATATCCAACTGGATATATGTGCCTAGATATTTCCTCACCACATGATGCTTGCAAAAAGAGAAAATAAATAGGAATAGGGAAGAATACTTTGACTCTTGCATAAAAGTAAAAGATAGGCCCTTCACAGAGGGAAGTAGAGGTTGTCATGCACTTTTTGTTTGTATGCCAAATCCCTTAATGCAAAAGAACGTCATGTTGTATTGCCCATTATGATAGCAACCTTTATTATGCAGTCCATCGCTTTTATTATTTTGCCATCACAAGTTCGTACAACGCTCAATTTTCTCTTACACTAAATGATCCAACACATTTAGAAGCAATTTTGTTGCCTTATTGCACTGATGACAACTTACTTGAAGGATCTTACTCAATCCATAGGTAGGTATGGTGGACTCTCAAAATCAGATTTTGGGTTTAAGGGTTTTTGTATGCACAGGTAGTATCTCTACTTAGTGCGGAGTTTTTGGCTAGCAAAGATATTGAGCAAGCACCACATGTTGAAGGATCTATGACAATATAACTTCTATGTGGATATGAACAAACATAAATCATTACGTTGTCGTCCTTGTCCAACATCAACAATTTTGACATATAATATTTAATGGGGGCTCACAATCATAAAAGATGTCCAAGATAGTGTATTTGCATGTGAATCCTCTCTTCCCTTATTAATTCTTTCATGAATTTCATCATTGACCAATGCTATGTTTGTAAATCTCCAATAAATTTTACCACTTATACTTTTCCTTATGTGATGTCATTACTTACCATAAGATTAGCATATGATCTTTTTCATTTATTTTTTTATTTTTATTGAAACATAAGAGTAAAGAAACAAAACTCAAAGTACTCTTTGTTATATATCTCGCACACAATTACATAGATAGATAGATCACTAAGCAAGCACTAGAAAACAGATAAAACTAAACTTTTATTCAACTAAATCATAGGATAATTAAAGATCGAATTAAAATAGATAAAGGCAAAGATAGTGGTGGTGATACAATACTGGGCCACCTCCCCCAAGCTTGGCACAAGCCAAGGGGAGTGCCCATGCCATGTACTACAGTCTCCTTTGGTGGGGAAGATGATGATGGTGGTGGTGATGAGGTAGTGAGTTTGTCCTCCGGCTTCCATGGAAGCAGCTCACCATCATAAGAGGAAGTGCGAGTCTCACGAGTCCTGCAACTGGTAGCTAAACTCATACCTTTAAATCTCACCTCATATTCAAAGACTTGATTTTGGAGATCATAGATTTGGCTTTGCAGAAAATTGATTTGCTCGTTGAGGGTGAAGACGTTGTCCTTCATGGACCAACCATCCACCTTGTGATCATGGGTGAACTCCGTAATCATGAGGTGATTGGTGTTGAGCCCACATTCCACCATCCCCTTGCACTTGAAGACCTCCTGCTCCGTGGCTTCTAGTCTGGCCTCCACGGTTCCCGTTCTCTTGGGCCCCAGAATATCCCAAATGTGGAGCACCCCCTCACGCATCACAATGGCTTGAGGGTGCTGCATCACCTCCCGCAAATACGGTTTGAGGACCTTCTCAAAGAACTTGTGCTTGGAGGAACTTGGAGTGGCCATGGCAATCTAGATCTGTCACAAAACAACAAGAAAGAAGAATAGAAGATTTCTCCGCGATACGGTGGTAAATACGTTCATGGGGTATATGAAGATTTTTTATCTTGGGAAACAAGAAAACGAGAGGAAAACGAAGTCGGGAAAGTTCCCGAGGTGGGCACAACCCACCCGGGCGCGCTAGGCAAGGAAGGCGCGCCTTGGTGTCTTGTTCCCTCCTCGATTGCCTTCCTCGTTGTTTCTTCTTTTCTTAATTTTTGTAATATTCCAAAACTGGCAAAAAATATTTTTGCAGACTTTTCGGAGTCCGTTTACTTACCATATCACGTACCTACTCTTTTTCAGGATTCTGGAGTGTTCTGAAAGGTTTCTTTTATGTGTTCCTTCGGTGTCATGGTTTGGATAATATTGCTTTCAACATTAATAGGTGTACCTGAGATATAGTGCTTAATTCTTTGCCCATTGACCACCCTCAGTTTAGTACCTTCGGCATTATTGATCTTGATAGATCTAGAGCGATAAACCTCCTCGATAATATATAGTCCTTCCCATCTAGAGAGAAGTTTTCCTGTAGAGAATCTAAAAATAAGAGTTGTACAAAAGAACATATTCTCCTACTTTGAATTACCGCTTTTGGATTCTTTTGTCATGCCATCTTTTAACTTTTTCTTTAAATAATTTGGCGCTTTCATAATCTTGGGTTCTCCATTCATCTAATGAGCTAATTTAAAATAACCTATTTTCACCGGCAAGTTTGAAATCATAGTTGAGTTCTTTAATTTCCCAATATGCTCTATGTTCTAACTCAAGAGGCAAATGACAAGCTTTTCCATAAACAATTTTCTATGGAGACATACCTATAGGATTTTTATATGTTGTTTTGTAGGCCCAAAGTGCATCATCCAATTTCTTAGACCAATTCTTTGTGGACATATTAACATTTTTTTGTAATATTAGCTTTATTCTCTATTGCTAAGTTCAACTTGACTACTAGATTGAGGATGATAGGGTGAAGCAATTCTATGGTTAACAACATATTTAGCAAGCATTTTACGGAAAGCACCATGAATAAAGTGTGACCCACCATCATTCATTAAATATCTAGGGACTCCAAACCTTGGGAAAATAACTTCTTTAAGCATTTTAATGGAAGTGTTATGATCAGCACTACTAGTTGCAATAATTCTAGCTTCTACCCACTTAGTAACATAATCAACCGCACCCAAAATATGTGTATCCCCATTAGAGGAAGGAAATGGTCCCATATGATCAAAACCCCAAACATCAGATGGTTAAATAGCAAGTGAATAATTCATATGCATTTCTTAACGCCGATATTATCAATTCATTGACATTCATCACAAGATAAAACAAACTTACAGGCATCCTTGAAAAGAATAGGCCAATTTATTTTTTAAACCAGATTGCAATACCTTGTGAGCATCTCTATCTCCCGCATGATGCCCTCCATAAGTTTCGGAGTGACATTTCCGTAGGATTTGTTCCTGTTCATGCTCAGGTACACAACGTCTGATAATACCATCTACTCCTTATTTATAAATATGTGGGTCATCCCAAAAGTAATGTCTTAAATCATAGAAGAATTTTTTCTTTTGTTGGTAAGTGAAACTAGGTCGTATATATTTAGCAATAATATAATTAGCATAGTCAGCATACCAAGGAGTATTATGAGAAACATTTATTGCAGGTAGTTGTTCATTAGGAAAGCAATCATCAATAGGTAGTGGTTCATCAATAATATTCTCTAACCTAGACAAGTTATCAGCTACGGGGTTCTCAGCTCCTTTTCTATTAGTAATATGTAAATCAAATTCTTGTAGCAAGAGGACCCACCTAAAGTGTCTAGGTTTAGCATCTTTCTTTTCCATAAGATATTTTATAGCAGCATAATCAGTGTGAACAATTACTTTGGAATCAGCAATATAAGATCTGAATTTGTCACAAGCAAACACAACTGCTAAAAAATATTTTCCAGTAGTAGCATAATTTCTATGGGCATTGTCTAGAGTTTTGCTAGCATAATGAATAACATTCAATTTCTTATCATCTCTTTGTCCTAAAACAGCACCAACAGCATAATCACTAGCATCACACATAATTTCAAAAGGCAAGTTCCAATCAGGTGGTTGAACAATAGGTGCAGAAGTTAAGGCTTTCTTAAGTGTTTCAAAAGCTTCTACACAATCATCATAAAAACAAATGGAACATCCTTTCGTAAAAGATTTGTAAGAGGCCTAGAAATTTTAGAGAAGTCTTCAATAAATCTCCTATAGAAACCAGCATGACCTAGGAAACAACGAATACCTTTAATATCTTTAGGACATGGAATTTTCTCAATTGCATCCACCTCAATACCTCGTTCAGAAATTTTATGCCCCAAGACAATACCTTCATTTACCATAAAGTGGCACTTCTCCCAATTCAAGACAAGATTAGTTTGCTCACATCTCTGCAAAACTCGATCAAGGGTTGCTTAAGCAATCATCAAAAGAAGTTCCACAAACAGAAAAATCATCCATTAAAACATCAACAATCTTTTCAAAAAATCAGATAATATAGTAGTCATACATCTTTGAAAGGTAACAGGTGCGTTGCATAAACCAAAAGGCATATGTCTATAAGCATAAGTTCCAAAAGGGCGAGTAAAGGTGGTTTTCTACTGATCAGGTTGTGAAACGGGTATTTGAGAGAAACTAGAATATCCATCAAGAAAACAGAAGTGTATGTGCTTAGATAATCTTTCCAACATTTGATGAATAAAAGGTAGAGGGTAATGATCTTTTCTAGTTGCTTTATTTAGTTTTCTAAAATCAATTACCATTCTATAACCAGTAACAATTCTTTGTGGAATAAGCTCATTTTTATCATTAGGAACAACAATAATACCTCCATCCTTAGGGACACAATGAACATGACTTACCCATCTACTATCAGCTATGAGATAGATTGTACCTGCTTCCAGAAGCTTTAATGTTTCAGTTCTTACCACTTCTTTCATCTTAGGATTGAAACGTCGTTTATGATCAACAATGGGTTTAGCACCAGGTTCCATATTAATCTTGTGCAGACAGAGAGTGGGACTAATGCCCTTAAGATCATCAAGAGTATATCCAATGGCAGCACGGTGCTTATTTAGAATTTTCAATAATCTTTCTTCTTCATGTTCTGAAATGTTGGCACTAATAATAACAGGATATATCTTTTTCTCATCGAGATAAGCATATTTCAAAGTGTCAAGCAATTGTTTTAATTCAAACACATGATCACCTTTATGTGGAGGAGGACCTCCTAGAGTTTCAATAGGCAAATTGTGTTTGAGTAGAGGTCGTTGTTCAAAGAATTTTTTTATCTATTTCATTTCTTTGATGCATATGCATATCATTTTCATGGTCTAGCAAATATTGTTCTAGTGGATCAGTAGGAGGCACTGCAATAGAAGCAAGACCAATTATTTCATCCTTACTAGGTAATTATTTCTTATGAGGTTGCCTATTAAACTTGGAGAAATTAAACTCATGAGACTCATCACCAAAGCTAACACCGATAGTTTATTTTTCACAATCTATTTTAGCATTAATGGTGTTCAAGAAAGGTCTACCAAAGATAATGGGACAAAAATCATCTTGTGGGGAACAAAGAACTAGAAAATCAGTAGGGTATTTTATTTTCTCACAAAAGACTTCAACATCTCTAACAATCCCAAGTGGTGTGATGGTGTCTCTATTAGCAAGTTTAATAGTAACATTTATATCTTCTATTTCAGCGGGTGCTATGTCATTCATAATTTCTTGGTATAAGGTAAAAGGAATAGCACTCACGCTAGCACCTAAGTCACATAAACCGTGATAACAATGATCTCCTATTTTAAGTGAGACAACAGGCATGCCAACAACATGCTATGTTTACCTTCTTCATAAGGTTTAACAATTATAGCAGCTTCATCACAGAAGTAAATAACATGCCCATCAATATTTCCTACCAGGATATATTTAACCATAGCGACACTAGATTCTATTTTAATTTTATCAGCAGGTTTAGGTGCTTTAATATTACTTTTGTGAACCACAGTTGAAACCTTAGCATGTTTCTTTATCCTTACAGGGAAGGTGGTTTTTCAATATAAGCAGTAGGCACAACTTGATCAACATTGTAAATAATAGTTTCATCTTTAACCATGACCGGTTCTTTAATTTGTTATTTAATAGGGGAATGATATTTAAACCACTTCTCCTTAGGGAGATCAACATGAGTAGCAAAAGATTCACAAAAAGAGGCTACTATGTCAGAGTCAAGTCCATATTTAGTGCTAAACTTGTGAAAAAACATCGGTATTCATAAAAGATTTAACACAATCAAATTCAAGCTAAATACCTGACTCTTTACCTTCATCGAGTTCCCAATCTTAAGAATTGTGTTTAATACTTTCTAAAAGATACCACCTGAATTCAATAGTCTTCTTCATAAAAGAACCAGTACAAGAAGTATCGAGCATGGATCGATCGTCATGAGAAAGTCGAGCATAAAAATTCTAAATAATAATTTCCCTAGAGAGATCATGACTGGGGCATGAATATAACATTAAATTAAGCCTCCCACAAGCTAGAGCGATAGTTTCTCCTTCACGAGGAGAAAAATTATATATATAATTCCAATCACGATGAACTAGATGCATAGGATAATTTATTTGGTAAAATTCCAATTTCAATCAATTCCAGTTCCAAGGTCCAATATCATCGCATATCCTATACCATGTCAATGCTTTTCCCTTCAAAGATAAAGGGAAAACCTTCTTCTTAGCTTTATCTCTGGGTAAACCTTCAAGCTTAAATAATCCACAAATTTCATCCACATAGATCAAGTGCATATCAGGATGTTCAGTTCCATCTCCTGCATAAGGATTAGCAAGCAGTTGTTCTATCATACCCGAAGGACTTTCATAGCCAATATTTTTAGTAGGTGCAGTAGGTTGAGGGGCAACTAATTTTTCTTCTGGTCGAGGTGTAGATACCTCGAACAAACCCCTCAAAGGATGGTTCTCCATAGTAACAAGTGACAATAAATTTCAGCACGTAGTAATCATTTTTCTTTACCAATTTCCACTTACCAAGAGTGCTTCACTTCCCGGCAATGGCGCCAGAGAAGATTCTTGATGACCCACAACTATAGGGGATCAATGGTAGTCCTTTCAATAAGTAAGGGTGTTGAGCCCAACGAGGAGTAAAAGGAATTGACAAGTGGTTTTCAGCAAGGTATTTTCTGCAAGCACTAAAATAGTAGGTGATGCGGCTTCAACTACGTCGGTATTTCCCCAAAGAGGAAGGGATGATGCAGCACAGCTACGGTAGGTATTTCCCTCAGTGATGAGACCAAGGTTGTCAAACCAGTAGGAGACCACACAACACCACGTAAATAGGTCCTAAACACAACGAACAAATACTTGCAACCCGACGTAAGAGAGGGGTTGTCAATCCCTCACGGGTAAAAAGATAGGTAAAATTGTAGTAGACTGGATAAATAGAACTTGCGGGAATGCGAGATAAAATAAATAAACAAAAATTGCACCAAGGTATTGTTGTATTTTTGGGTTAATAGGTCTGAAAATAAAAGCAAATAAAAATAGATCGCGAAGGCAAATATAAATAAAGAAGAGACCAGGGGTCCGTAGATTTCACTAGTGGCTTCTCTCGAGAAAAATAGCATATGGTGGGTAAACAAATTACTGTTGGGCAATTGATAGAACTTCAAATAATCATGACGATATCCAGGCAATGATCATTATCACGTCCAAGATCAGTAGACCGACTCCTGCCTGCATCTACGACTATTACTCTACACATCAACCGCTATCCAACATGCATCTAGTTTATTAAGTTCATGGAGAAACGGAGTAATGCAATAAGAATGATGACATGATGTAGACAAGATCTATTTATGTAGAAATAGACCCCATCTTGTTATCCTTAATAGCAACGATACATACGTGTTGGTTCCCCTTCTGTCAGTGGGATCAAGCACCGTAAGATCGAACCCATCACAAAGCACCTCTTCCCATGGCAAGAAAAATTGATCTAGTTGGCCTAACTAAACCAAAGATTTGAAGAAGAAATACGAGGCTATAAGTAATCATGCATATAAGAGATCAAAAGACTCAAATAACTTTCATGGATAAAAACGTAGATCTGATCATAAATTCAAAGTTCATCGGATCCCAACAAACATGCTGCAAAAAGAGTTACATCAAATAGATCTCCAAGACACCATTGTATTGAGAATCAAAAGAGAGAGAGGAAGCCCTCTAGCTACTAACTATGGATCCGTAGGTCTACAATGAACTACTCATGCATCATCGGAGAGGCACCAATGAGGATGATGAACCCCTCCATGATGGTGTCTAGATTGGATCTGGTGGTTCTGGAACTTGCGGCACCTGGAATTGGTTTTCGTCGACTCCCTTAGGGTTTCTGGAATATTGGGGTATTTATGGAGCAAAGAGGCGGTGCAGGAGGCCACTGACGTTTGCACAACCCACACGGGTGTGCCCTGGTGGGTTGTGCTCCCCTCGGAGCTCCCCTTAGGTACTTTCTTGGCCCAACAGGTGTCTTCTGGTCTAGAAAAAATCACCAAAAAGTTTTGCTGCGTTTGGACTCCATTTGGTATTGATTTCCTGCGAAGTAAAAACAAGCAAAAAACAGCAACTGGCACTGGGCACTAGTTTAGTCCCAAAAATGATACAAAGTTGTTATAAAATGATTGTAAAACATCCAAGAATGATAATATAACAACATGGAACAATAAAAAAATTATAGATCCGTTGGAGACGTATCAGCATCCCCAAGATTAATTCCTGCTCGTCCTCGAGTAGGTAAATGATAAAAACATAATTTTTTGATGTGGAATGTTGCCTAACATGTTCATCACATATTCTTTCCTTTGTAGCATGGACATTTGGACTTTTATATGGTTCAAAGCAATAGTTTAGTTTTGACATGAGGACTTTAATACTCAAGCATATCAACAAGCAACCATGTCTTTCAAAATATCAACACTAAAGCAAGTTATCCCTAGCCCATTATGCTCAATCATTGATCCATTCATGAAACTCACTCGTATATTAGCTACACCCAATGCTCAAGTACGATCATAGTGCCCCTTAGTTGGTGCTTTGTAAGAGAAGATGGAGACTCAAGTAAAAATAAAAAATTGCATAAAGTAAATAGAAAGGCCCTTCACGGAGGGAAGTACGGATTTGTAGAGGTGCCAGAGCTCAAAGCGAAAAGGATAGACATAAAAACATTTAGGGTGGCATGCTTTTCCTGTCAACGAAAATGATCGAGTAGTTCCCAATACTTTCTATCCTAGATATATCATAGGCGGTTCCCAAACAGAAAATGAAGTTTATTCCTTTTTCCACCATACTTTCACTTTTCATGGCTAACCGTATCCACGGGTGCCTTCCATACCAACACTTCCCAAGGAATTTATTATTTGACAACATAAAGTAAATTCATTTTTCATTTCGGGACTGGGCATCCCTAATACATTTGCCGCACTCTCGTGCAATGGCAAGTGAATAAACACTCATTTTGAGAATAACACATCTAGCATGGAAATATATCAGCCACCCCCTACCATTTCATGAACGGTATGACCACACAAAAGAGAAATTTATTTTTTAAATTAGAGGTGACACATACAAATTTGCTTACAACGGCAAAAGAATACCGCAGGTATAGTGGAATCATGTGGCAAAAACTGGTTTAAAGGATTTTGGATGCACAAGTAGTGATCATACTTAGTGCAAATGAAGTCTAGCAAAAGATTGTGAAGCATCCAACCAAGAAACAAAAAATCTCATAAGCAAGCATTAAGCATAACTAACACCAAATAATGCACCACAAGTAGGATGTAATTTCATTGCATAACTATTGATTCTCGTGCTTGCATAGGGAATCACAAACCTTAACACCAATATTATTACTAAAGCATAATTACTCATCAACACGACTCACATATCACTGTCATCATATCTCAAAACTATTACAAAGAATCAAGTTTATTTTGTCCAATGATCTTCATGAAAGTTTTTATTATATCCTCCTTGGATATCTATCACTTTGGAACTAGTTTCATATGGTGCTTTTAATAATCTCAAACAAATATAAGTGAAGAACATGAACATCATATTTCTTTCTCTCAAATTACTCTTAGTGAAGCATGAGAGAATTTCTTCAAAGGTCACAAAGCACACCGTTCTCAAGAAGATATAAGTGAAGCACTAGAGCAATTCCAAGGCTCTAAAAATTTAAGTGAAGCATAGGAGCAAGCATAGCATAATTTGGCTCTCCAAAATAGGTGTGTATAGAAAGGATCGATGACACATAAAAATTAAAAAAACCAAGACTCATATCATACAAGACGCTCCAAGCAGAACTCATAATATGTGACGAATAAAAATATAGTTTCAAGTAAAATACCGATGGTTGTTAGAAGAAAGAGGGGATGCCATTCGGGGGCATCCCCAAGCTTAGTTGCTTGATACTTCTTGAATATTATCTTGGGGTTCCTCGGGCATCCCCAAGCTTAGCCTTTTGCTAATCCTTATTCCTTCATCCATCGCGATCTCAACCAAAAATTGAAAACTTCAATCACACAAAACTCAACAAAACCTTCGCGAGATCCGTTAGTATAAGAAAGCAAATTACTACTATAAGTACTGTTGCAAACCCATTCATATTTTATTTTTGCATTATATCTGCTGTATTAAAACTTATCTATGGCAAAAACTCTTCAAAGCAAACCATAGAATCATCAAAACAAGCACACAACGCAAAGAAAACAGAATCTTTCAAAAACAAAATAGTCTGTAACAATCTGAATATTTCTAATACTTCTATAACTCCAAAAATTCGAAAAAAATAGGAAATGTGAGAAATTTTTATGTTAATCTTCTACAAAAAGAATCAATATTTTATCACGCTTCTGTTAAGAATGAGAATCATTTTCGTGAGTGCAAAAGTTTCTGTTTTTTAGCAAGATCAAATCAACTATCACCCAACATGATCCCAAAGGCTTTTATTGGCACAAACACTAACTAAAACACAAAAACCACAATCATAGCAGTAGAATAATGTTCAAACACTCAATAATAGAAATAAAAATACAAAAATAAATTTCATTCATTGGGTTGCCTACTAACAAGCGCTATCGTTTTATGCCCCTAATCTCTCTCGGGAGGGCTGATCTGGAGTCCGTTCGGGGCTCCGGAGAGGGGGATTCGTCACCGTCGTCATCATCAACCATTCTCCATCACCAATTTCATGATGCTCACCGTCGTACGTGAGTAATTCCATCGTAGGCTTGCTGGACGGTGATGGGTTGGATGAGATTTATCATGTAATCGAGTTAGTTTTGTTAGGGTTTGATCCCTAGTATCCATTATGTTCTGAGATTGATGTTGCTATGACTTTGCTATGCTTAATGCTTGTCACTAGGGCCCGAGTGCCATGATTTCAGATCTAAACCTATTATGTTTTCATGAATATATGTGAGTTCTTGATCCTATCTTGCAAGTCTATAGTCACCTACTATGTGTTATGATCCGGCAACCCCGAAGTGACAATAATCGGAACCACTCCCAGTGATGACCTTAGTTTGAGGAGTTCATGTATTCACTATGTGCTAATGCTTTGTTCTGGTTCTCTATTAAAAGTAGGCCTTAATATCCCTTAGTTTCCAATAGGACCCCGCTGCCACGGGAGGGTAGGACAAAAGATGTCATGCAAGTTCTTTTTTATAAGCACGTATGACTATATTCGGAAAAATACATGCCTACATTACATTGATGAACTGGAGCTTGTTCTGTGTCACCCTATGTTATGACCGTTACATGATGAACCACATCATGCATAATTATCCATCATTGATCCGGTGCCTACGAGTTTTCCATATACTAGTTCTCGCTTATTTACTTTTCCGTTGCTACTGTTACAATTACTACAAAATACCAAAAAAATTCCTTTTGTTGTCTTTACTTTTGTTACCGTTACCACCACTATCATATTACTTTGCTACTAAACACTTTGCTGCAGATACTAAGTTTCCAGGTGTGGTTGAATTGACAACTCATCTGCTAATACTTGAGAATATTCTTTGGCTCCCCTTGTGTCGAATCAATAAATTTGGGTTGAATACTCTACCCTCGAAAACTGTTGCGATCCCCTATACTTGTGGGTTATCAAGACCTTTTTCTGGCGCCGTTGCCGGGGAGCATAGCTCTATTCTTTGAGTCGCTTGGGATTTATATCTGTTGGACACTATGAAGAACTTGAAAGACGCTAAGACCAAGATTTTACCCTCAACTACGAGGGGAGGTAAGGAACTGCCATCTAGCCTTGCACTAGATTCTCCTTCTATTATAAGTAAGCTTGCGATACCTAAACCTTCTACTTCTATGAATTCTGATATGTCGCATGTTATTGATGATGCCACTTCTGCTATGCATGATACCTGTGATGAAACCACTTCTATGCTTGATACTACTGTGCCCCTTGGTGAATTTCGTGATGAGAAGATTGCTAGGTCTAGAGAAAGAGAAATTATTACACCTGAATACAATGATGAGAGTGATGATGAAAATATGCCTCCTATTCCTGAAGGTTATCTTTTTTATGCAGAATCTTCTGCCGCTATTTTTGCTTGCCAAGATAGATATGAACTTAAGAGGTTGCTAGTTAAATGGAGTAAAGAATCTCTTCGAGATAGAATGAGACCCGACTGTGCTTTTGCTACTTCACCTATTTGTGTTCCCGATAAGGATTATTATGATTTTTCTATTGATCCAGATATAATTACTTTGGTTGAATCTGATCCTTTCTATGGCTATGAATCTGAAACTGTTGTGGCACATCTTACTAAGTTGAATGATATAGCTGCCCTGTTTACTAATAATGAGAGATCGCGCTACCTTTATTTACTCAAAATATTTCCGTTCTCATTAAAGGGTGATGCTAAGATATGGTTCAATTCTCTTGATCCTGGTTGTGTGCAAAGTCCCCAGGATATGATTTATTACTTCTCTGCTAAATATTTCCCTGCTCATAAGAAACAAGCAGCCTTGAGGGAAATATATAACTTTGTGCAAATTGAAGAAGAGAGTCTCCCACAAGCTTGGGGGAGGCTTCTCAAGTTACTTAATGCTTTGCCTGATCATCCTCTTAAGAAACCTGAAATACTTGATATCTTTTATAATGGACTAACCAATGCTTCCAGAGATTACCTGGATAGTTGTGCTGGTTCTCTTTTGAGGGAAAGAACACCGGATGAAGCTGAAATTCTATTGAACAATATGTTGACAAATGAAAATAATTGGGCACCTCCCGAGCCAGCTCCTGAGCCAATTCCTGATCCAATTATTGAGCCTATTTCTAAACCAACTCCAAAGAAGAGAGGTGTTCTATTTCTCAGTCCCGAAGATATGCAAGAGGCAAAGAAATCTATGAAAGAAAAAGGTATTAAAGTTGAAGATGTTAAGAATTTACCTCCTATTGAAGAAAGACACGGTCTTAATTTACCGCCTGTTGAAGAAGTATATTATCTCAATTACTTATTTACTGAAGAACCTCCCAATATCCCTACACAGGTAGTAAAGGTAAATTCTCTCTATAGATATGATAAAGCTGAAGTCCCTCCTACTAAAATTGCTAGTCAGTGCTTGGATGAGTTTGATAACTTTATGTTTAAGCAAGATGACTTTAATGCTTATTTTGGTAGACAATTAAAACAAGATGCCTATATGATTAAACGCTTGGGTGATTATCTGGCTGATATTAGAGGTGAACTTAAACTTGTTAGCAAACATGCTTCTATGGTTAACACTCAAGTAGAACAAGTACTTAAAGCTCAAAAAGAAGCGCTTGATGAAATGAATAGTAAGAAAAATGATTATGCTGTTAGAGTGGCTACTAGAACAGGTAGAATGACTCAGGAACCTTTTTATCCTGAAGGCCACCCTAAGAGAATCGAGCAAGATTCTCAGAGAAATGATATTGATGTACCTAGTTCTTCTAAAAGGAAGAAAAAGAAAAACGATAGGACTTTGCAAACCTCTAGCGAACCTATTGCTGAGCCACCTGAGAATCCAAATGATACTTCTATTTCTGATGCTGAAACACAATCAGGTGATGAACATGAACCTAGTGATAATGTTAATGATAATGATCATCTTAATGCTAAACCTAGTAATGATAATGATGTAGAAGCTGAACTTGCTGTTGATCTTGATAACCCACAATCAAGGAATCAACGTTATGATAAAAGAGACTTCGTTGCTCGGAAACATGGTAAAGAAAGGGAACCATGGGTTCAGAAACCCATGCCTTTTCCTCCGAAACCATCCAAGAAAAAGAATGATGAGGATTTTGAGCGCTTTGCTGAAATGATTAGACCTATCTTTTTGCGTATGCGATTAACTGATGTGCTCAAAACAAATCCTTATTCTAAGTATATGAAGGATATTATTACTAATAAAAGAAAGATACCTGAAGCTGAAATTTCCACCATGCTTGCTAATTATACTTTTAAGGGTGGAATACCAAAGAAACTTGGAGATCCAGGAGTACCTACTATACCTTGCTCCATTAAGAGAAATTATGTTAAAACTGCTTTATGTGATCTTGGATCCGGTGTTAGTGTCATGCCTCTCTCTTTATATCGTAGACTTGACTTGAATAAGTTGACACCTACTGAAATATCTTTGCAAATGGCTGATAAATCAACTGCTATACCTGTCGGTATTTGTGAGGATGTGCCTGTTGTGGTTGCAAACGTTACTATTTTAACGGACTTTGTTATTCTTGATATTCCTGAGGATGATAGTATGTCTATTATTCTTGGAAGACCATTCCTAAATATTGTAGGGGCTGTTATTGATTGCAACAAAGGCAATGTCACTCTTCATGTTAATGGCAATGAGCACACGGTACACTTTCCGAGGAAACAACCTCAGGTTCACAGTATTAACTCTATTGGAAAAATCCCATCGGTTATATTCGGAGGTTTTGAATTTCCTCTCCCTACTGTCAAGAAAAAGTATTATATACTTATTACTAGGAATTTTCATATCCCCGTTGAGGTAACTTAGTTCTATTCGAAATTTCTCCGATTCCGTGTTAATCGGAATGAGCTCGTTAATAAGACTTGATCAACGTTGTTAGTGGATTCTTTTTGATGAACATGAGATGGATGAAACTAGAAGCACAACCTTCTGTATCCTCTTTATATTTTCTGTTATTTAGTAGAAATAAAGTAAAATAGTATTTTTCTGTCTGTCTCCCGACTTATCCGTGCAATATAAAAATATCCCGAAAATAAAAGTCCTCAGAATGCCATGCCAATTTAATATGATTTTTTCGGGAATATTTGAGAATTTACTGTGCAAAAATCACCGCGGGGGGAGCTGCCACGTGGTCACGAGGGTGGAGGGCGCGCCCTACCCCCCTGGGCGCGCCCCCTGCCTCGTGGGCCCATGGTGGCCCTCCTCCACTTATTCCTGCACCCATCTTCTTCCTCTGTCTCACACAAACACGAAAAACCAACTCAAGCACGAGTTCCAGCCCCCGTTGCTGTGATTTTCGATCTCTTTGCTCAAAGCACCTCTCGCAAAACTGCTTGGGGAGATTGTTCCTTGGTATGTGACTCCTCCATTGGTCCAATTAGTTTTTGTTCTAGAGCTTTATTCTTTGCAAATTTGTGCTGCATAGGTGACCATGTTCTTGAGCTTGCATGTCAAATTTATATGGTTCCAAGTAGTTCCAATGCTTTATATAGGCTCTAGGCATTTGTAGGAGTTGTTGCTATCAATTTTATTGAAGTTGGTTCACTTTTATTTGAAGTTACTAAAAAATCAGAAATTTCTAAGAGGAAGCAATATGTTTAGGAGGATGTTCCAAGGTGGCCCTTCAAGGAAACAAGGTCCCAGGCTTGCAATACATGATGTTGACGAGGAACCACCAAGAGATGCTCCTGTGAGGCCCTGTGAATGGCCTTCGGAAAATTTTATGAATCAAGTGCGAATGAAAGAAGAATTTAGCGCATATTTGCGCAACGCCGGTCTTGAGGACTTTGAAGATGACGAATGCCCCAAGTATCATGATCTCACAAGTTCATTTGTGAGGAGGTTTGAGTTTTCATCTTCGCGTAATTCTCCTTCAGTCATGTTTGACCTTTATGACAAATCTTATACCATGGACTTAGAGGATTTCACTTCTGCTTGCAAACTTCCATCATGGGGTAGTGTCAGGGATCCCCCTAAACCTGAATAGAGAGACTTTCTTGCTAGAATAACTACTGGGGAATCTAGAGATATAACACGAGCTACCCTAGGGAGCATTCATTTCTCTACTATACACTATATTGCTCTCTTTATAGGTAGACGCGTTAATGCTAAGGATCAAGTATGTCACTTGTGTGCTCTTGATCTCAGCATTCTCAGAAGTGCTGTGTTAGGAGACCAATCTTTTCATTTGGGAGCCATCGTAGCTCGTAGGTTGCATCAGAATAGACATAACGGAGATTTCTTTGGAGGAATTTATGTATCCCGCTTAGCTAATTTTCTTGAGATAGACATTCATGAGGGTGATATGGAGTTAACCCCCTCCTTACTTAGATTTTGATTCTATGGTTTCCCACCAGTTTGTTGAGAGGACTGAACCACCTCTCCAGTATCGACTAATCTTTAACAAACGTCATCTAGTCCATATTTCTCTTCCTGCTCCTTCCTTCTTGGATTTTCAGACAAAAGTAAGATATATTATTACCAGAGAGGAGGCAGATGAATATGAGAGAAGAGCGGAGGCAGCTCGACACTGCGCTGCAGCTTAGGAGGCGATAGCCGCTGCGTCACAGTATGACCCCAGCTTCACTTACGGGTATCCACCAGGCCATCCCTGGCAATAGACCAACTTAGGCCAAAAGTCTAAGCTTGGGGGAGTACGTATTTCCCACCAACATTATATTCATGTTCACACACACTCATTTCTAGATGTCGTTGTTCATACTCTTTCACTGTAATATCCATGCTAGTTTATTTTCTTTTTCCTGCTTTCTTCTTGTGTGTTTAATAAACCTTAAGAAAAAAAATTAGTAGTAGTTTATTTCTTTGCTGTAGTAATTAAAAAGGAAAACCCAAAAATATTTTCCGTTCTTCTTTTGCTTGTTGGGAGCTTTCCCGTGTAAATAGTTTTTATTTTCCTTTCTTTGGGGGTCGAGAAGATCATATTGAAAATGCTTAGTGGCTCTTATATGCATGATTGTTTATTTAACTTAGAGCCCATATTACTTGTCTTCTCTCTTGAGTTGAATCCTTGCAGATTCTAGCTTAGTCCAATACACGTGCACTCTTATTGTTATACACTTCGTTCGGTCGTGCAAGTGAAAGGCAATAATGATGATATATGATGGACTTATTGGGATGAGAAAAGCTGGTATGAACTCGACCTCTCTTGTTTTTGTAAATATGATGATTCATCGTTCCTGAGTTAGCTATTATGAAGTAAGCATATTTGCAATGACATTTAGAGATTATAGTTGCTTGTGCCATGCTAGATTAGCTATGAGTTATAATGGTTTACCTTGCGTGCCAACATGCTATTAGAATGATCATGATGTGGTATGATGGGATGGTATCCTCCTTTAAATAAATTGAGTGACTAGACTTGGCACATGTTCACGCATGTAGTTGAATCAAATCAACATAGCCTTCATGATATTTATGTTCATGGTGGATTATATCCTACTCATGCTTGTATTTGGTGTAAATTAATTTTGATGCATGTTTACGACTGTTGTCGGTCTGTTAGTTAGTCGCTTCCCAGTCTTTTGCTAGCCTTCACCTGTACTAAGCGGGAATACTGCTTGTGCATCCAAACTCCTTGAACCCCAAAGTTGTTCCATATGAGTCCACTATACCTTCCTATATGCGGTATTTACCTGCCGTTCCAAGTAAATTTGTATGTGCCAAACTCCAAACATTCAAATGAAATTATGTTTTGTATACTCGAGCATCTCATGTTTCAAGTAGGGCTGCTCTTATCTTACATGTTAGGCGGTTATTCTCAAGAGGAGTGGACTCAGCTCCTCATTCACGAGAAAGTGGCTGGTCACCGGGATGCCCAGTCCCGTGCTTTATGCAAACTAAATCAAAATTACTGCAAACAAAACTCCCCCTGGGACCCGTTGAATGTTGGAGGCACTCGTTGTTTCGAGCAAGCCATGGATTGATGCTTGTGGAGGAGGGGGAGTATAAACTTTACCATTCTGTTTGGGAACTACCTATAATTTGTTTAGCATGGAAGATATCGTCATCTCATAGTTGTTGTTTTGACACCAAAAGTATGCCGCTCAAAATGTTATTCAATCTCTATTTTAAAACTGAGCTCTGGCACCTCTACAAATCCATGCTTCCTTCTGCGAAGGGCCTATCTATTTACTTTTATGTTGAGTCATCACCCTTCTTATTAAAAAGCACCCGCTGGAGAGCACACTGTCGTTTGCATTCATTATTATTCGTTTATATCGGGTATCACTTAACTGGATCTCTTTTACCATGAATTACAATGTTTAGTCAGTCCTTGATCTTTGAAGCTGCTCTGCATTTATGTTTTGCGGTCTCAGAAAGGGCTAGCGAGATACCATTTCGTTATATCATGTTATGATTATTTTGAGAAAGTGTTGTCATCCGAGTTTTGTTATTATAGCTCGCTAGCTGATTATGCTATTGATATGAGTAATTGTGAGACCTTTGTGTTATTGTTAGTATGGTTAGTTCATAATATTTGCTGAAACTTGAATGCTGGCTTTTCATGTTTACAACAACAAGAGCAAACAGAGTTTGTAAAAGTTTTTCTTTTTCTCTTTCAGTTTGTCAACTGAATTGCTTGAGGAAAAGCAAGGGTTTAAGCTTGGGGGAGTTGATATGTCTCCGTCGTATCTACTTTTCCAAACACTTTTGCCCTTGTTTTGGACTCTAACTTGTATGATTTGAATGGAACTAACCTGGACCGACGCTGTTTTCAGCAGAATTGCATGGTGTTGTTTTATGTGCAGAAAACAAAAGTTCTCGGAACGTCCTGAAACTCCATGGAATATCTTAGGATAATTAATAAAAAATCCTCACAAAAGATGAAGACCAGGGGGCCCACACCCTGTCCACGAGGGTGGGGGGCGCCCCCCTGGGCGTGCCCCCTACCTCGTGGGCCCCCTGGTGGCCCTCCAATGCCAACTCCAACTCCATATATTGGCCTTCGGGGAGAAAAAAATCGGAGAGAAGAAATCATCGCGTTTTACGATATGGAGCTGCCGCCAAGCCCTAATCTCTCTTGGGAGGGCTGATCTTGAGTCTGTTCGGGGCTCCGGAGAGGGGGATTCGTCGCCGTCGTCATCATCAACCATCCTCCATCACCAATTTCATGATGCTCACCGCCGTGCGTGAGTAATTCCATCGTAGGCTTGCTGGACGGTGATGGGTTGGATGATATTTATCATGTAATCGAGTTAGTTTTGTTAGGGTTTGATCCCTAGTATCCACTATGTTCTGAGATTGATGTTGCTATGACTTTGCTATGCTTAATGCTTATCACTAGGTCCCGAGTGCCATGATTTCAGATCTGAACCTATTATGTTTTCATGAATATATGTGAGTTCTTGATCCTATCTTGCAAGTCTATAGTCACGTACTATGTGTTATGATCCGACAACCCCGAAGTAACAATAATCGGAACCACTCACGGTGATGACCTTAGTTTGAGGAGTTCATGTATTCACTATGTGCTAATGCTTTGTTCCGGTTCTCTATTAAAAGGAGTCCTTAATATCCCTTAGTTTCCAATAGGACCCTGCTGCCACGGGAGGGTAGGACAAAAGATGTCATGCAAGTTCTTTTCCATAAGCACGTATGACTATATTCAAAAAAATACATGCCTACATTACATTGATGAACTGGAGCTTGTTCTGTGTCACTCTATGTTATGACCATTACATGATGAACCACATCATGCATAATTATCCATCATTGATCCGGTGCCTACGAGTTTTCCATATACTGGTTCTCACTTATTTACTTTTCCGTTGCTACTGTTACAATCACTACAAAATACCAAATACATTACTTTTGCTGTCTTTACTTTTGTTACCGTTACCACCACTATCATATTACTTTGCTACCAAACACTTTGTTGTAGATGCTAAGTTTCCAGGTGTGGTTGAATTGACAACTCAGCTGCTAATACTTGAGAATGTTCTTTGGCTCCCCTTGTGTCGAATCAATAAATTTGGGTTGAATACTCTACCCTCGAAAACTGTTGTGATCCCCTATACTTGTGGGTTATCACTGGAGGACGTAGAACTCCAGGAGCCTGCGAAAGAAGGGGTGGATTGGAAACCTGATGCCTCTTAGCAGATGCGGGATGAAGCATATTCGCTCCCCGGGGGATGGATTAGGAGATCTCTCCGCTTGCTCCCCGCCATTATAGGTGGCTAGTCCGGTTCAGACAGGGACCATGAACGCTAGGGGAAGAAACCCCTGGGTCTGCAGCTCTATTAAGCGGCTTTAAGGAACAGAACATTCTTCCCAGTCACCTGGCCTAGAGCTACGGGAGCGAGAGGAGGAGATGCGACGACTAGCCATGCTGGAATGATTCTTTCTGAGCGCACTCTGTCGGGTGAGAAGATGGAGTTTGGATCTGAGGATCCCCGTCCCTTCAAATAGACGGTTTTTGCTTGTAGGACCAGGGAGGCAAATGCAAAAATGCCCCAGCTCCTCGCATTCGCTCGAAACATGGAGATGGTCATTATTGAAGCACAAAAGCCGAGGAGTACGACGTTGATGGGAAGCCGGACACTACTCGCGACAACAACTATTTTGGAGTATTCGGAGATGGAACCCGCCTAGCAATGCCGAAGACAAAACTGCGCGCCGGACTCCTTGTCATTGAAGGCTGGTTCAGGGGATACTGAGGGAGTCCTGGATTGGGGGGTATCCGGACAGCCGGACTGTATACTGTGTCTGGACTATTGGAGCGTGAAGATACAAGACTCAAGACTCCGTCCCGTGTCCGGAAGGGACTCTCCTTTGCGTGGAAGACAAGCTTGGCGATTCAGATATTATATTTCCTTCCTTGTAACTGACTCCATGTAAACCCTAGCCCTCTCCGGTGTCTATATAAACCAGAGAGTTCGGTCCTTAGAGGGACAATCACAATCATTATCATCATAGGCTAGCTTCTAGGGTTTAGCCTCTACAATCTCGTGGTAGATCAACTCTTGTACTACTCATATCATCAATATCAATCAAGCAGGAAGTAGGGTTTTACCTCCGTCGAGAGGGCCCAAACCTGGGTAAACATTGTGTCCCTTGCCTCCTGTTACCATTAGCCTAAGATGCACAGATCGGGACCCCCTACCTGAGATCCGCCGGTTTTTACACCGAGAGCGGCCAAGTTCCTTGCTGTCTCTTGGGCCTTCTCGATGTCGGCCAGCTTCATGGTGAGCTCCATGTCACGCTTGGCCAGCTCGCCCTGGACGGCCTTCAGCTTGTCTTGTGCCTGGCGGAACCAGTCCTGCGTCTCGCCGACGCACTGCTGGAAGTCCGCCTCCGCCTTCTCCACCACCGTCGTCCTAGACTTGGCCTTGTCCAAACGGGCACGGCGGAGCGCCTGGAGCTTTCGGAAGCTGGCACCCATGGCCCGGAGAAGTCGCTCCTCCTGGGAGCCGTCGCCACCAACGCTCGGCTCATCGACGACCTCAAGCCCGGCAGCGGCAAGCACTTCATCGTCAAACACCTCTCCCTCGACGGGTGTCCTGGTGCTCGACGCGCCTGGGAGGTGGATGAACAAGTCATCACTCACCCTCAGGTACCTGCCGGAGCCGGAGGCGGCGGAGGAGGAGGGCTGGTTATCAACCACCTCCTCCTTGGTAGCGGCCTTGCCGGCCTCCCCGGCAGGCCCCTTGCCAGGCTACCCAGTGGGCCCCTTGGCAGCATCCTCAGCAGCGCCCTTGGCGCTCTCCTCGGCAGTGATCTTTTCGGCCTGCGCCGCGACGTCCTTGGCGACATCCTCGATGACGGTATCGACGTCCTCTGGGTCCATCGAGGGAAAGTCTGAATGCCAAAAAGGGGATAGGACGGGGCCAAGATCAAAAGCCAGCAAGAAAGAAGAAAGAAAGAACGCAACCAGAAATGAAAAGCGAGTGGCTTACCCGCGCCAAGCCGAAAAGCAGAAGTCCCTTCTCTGCCAATGTCCAGCATCGAGGCGAAGCCACCGGCGCCCGCGTTCTCCTCCTCCTCCTTCGTGTGCATGGGCTCGGTGCTTGGTGCCTCTGCTGGGGAAGCCCCTCGGGGCGGCGTGCTCGATGGGGGCAGCGCGTTGGGAGAAGCCCTCCGTGGCTCCCCTTGCTGCTGTTCCCCTCCTACATCCACAACATGGTCAGTACCAAAGTATCGTACCCCTAGCGCACGTCGACGAGGGACGGGTGATGGACTCACACTGGGGGCTGGGCCGGGGGCTACTGTCCGGGCTGCTCAACACCACCAGTGGTGTGCCGGAGGTGCGTGCCGGGGGCTGGCCGCTTGTCGAAGTCCTGGCCCTCTTTGCCCTTTGGGCCAGCGTCTCCACGTCCCTGCGAGAGGAAGATGATTCAGAATGGGCGGCACCATTTGGGAAAATGGAGAAAGCAAAAAAGAAGAGAAGGGGGAAAAGTAGAGCTTACTCTTCCTCCTCCTCCTCCTCCTCTGCTGCCTTCCTCTTCCTCCCCGGGCTGAGGGGTCCAAAGTCAAAAGCGATCCCTGCGCCAACGTCTACCGGCAAGGGTGGAGGCGGTGGTGTCTGGGCACGCTTGGACGACGAATAAGCGGATGCCTTCTTCTTCACCACCACGGCCTTCATCGCCTTCTTCGTCGCCGCAGCCCTTGTCTGGCGTGCAGACCTCTCCTGGGCCTGCCGTAGCTGCTCGGCCCGGCCAGGACGGACCGGCTCGCCGGAAGTGGCCTGCCGCAGGACTCGCCCTCTTCCAGTGACTGGAGGGTCGGCGGTCGCAGTATCCTCCCCCTCGTCCTCCTCCTCCGACAACTCGTCGACCACATCCTCGATGAGGGGAGCCCCGGTGCCGGTGCCGCTGGCCTCCTGAACGGCCGCCGCCCACTGAGCAAGCTCTTTTTCCTTCGCTTCCGCCATAGCCTTGTCCTCCACGCCGCCGGCGCAGCCGGCCTCCTTGGCGCGCTCTGCCTCCGCCACCGTGGCGGAGATGTAGTCCAGCTCCTCCTGGGAGGTATCCTGGATGAGCCGCGGCTCGGCGGTGACGTACCCCTCGTGCAAGGTGTCGAAGAATTCCTGCACCTGGAGCTCTTCCGGCTCGACCCAGCTCGGGTCAAGGCCGTGCGCATTGAATTAGGGTATCATGGCGGTGATGTCAGACTGGCGAGAATTGTTGCACATCGGGACCACTCCCGTCGGCAACTTGAAAAGGGGCCCTTTGGCAACCTTGCCGGCCTTCGCGGCATCCCTTGTAGCCTTGCTAGACTGCTCAACCTCGCCGTCGCTATTGACCTCAAGCTGAAAGATCTGTTGGCAGAGATGGGCGTGCCTCATCACCGTCAGGTTGTGGTCGAGGCCGGGGCGGAGCCTCATGATGTCAGCAACATTCGTAAAAAGCCAGGCCGGCCTCCCCTTTTTGTGCAGAGGAGCGACAGCAGCGGATGAAGTCCGCCCCGATCATTTCGAGGGTGAGCCCGGCCTCGGTGAGCTGAAGGATCCTGGTGGTGGCAATTGTGAGTTAGTCATTGTCGGCATCGTCATCGCCCCAGTCGTTTCTACGGACCGGCAGCTCCCGGCGAACCCCGCAGAATGCTGGCGGGTCCTCCTCCTCAATCCAGCACCACCGGCCCCGCCACTCGTCCCACCTCTCCTTCATGGCGCCCTTCGGGTACGTCCCCTTTGCCTTCGGTATCCAGGCGACGCAACCGGAGATGGCGCCCCCCGCTTGAATCCGAGGGGAGAAGGTGGCGCAAGAGCGCCGTGTTGGGGTGCACCCCAGCGAAGCCTTCGCAGAGGTGCGTGAAGAGAGCCATGCACGCCACGGCATTCGGAGTGAAATCCAGAAGGCGGAAGCCGTAGGTGTGCATAATGTCATTGAAGAAATCGGAGAAGGGGGTACAGAGCCCGCAGGAGTAGTCGACAAAGAAGGGGTACCGATTTGGGGCGGCCTCGGCGCAGTTGGCGGGGATGACGCGCGTGGCTGAATGCGTTGTCGTTTCTCCCCCCGTCTTCACCCCCCACAGAGATTTGAAGGACTCCCGGAGCTCGAACAGGTCGACCGTCGAGGGGAAGTAGGCGAATTGTGCCCGTCGCGCCACCATCTCGCTCTCTGGCTGCTCCATCGCCCCGGCATCTTTGGCCACTCCCTTGCCTTTAGTGGATTTGGGCGCCATGGCGGATGCGAGAAGCAAGAGGGCAGAGGATGACGGAAGCGCAGTGACGGTGGACGAAGACGGGGGGCTCGAGAAGGAGTAAGAGAGGGGGGGCGGTGGTTCCAAGATTGGAAAAGACACAGGGAAGGGGTAAAGTGAGCAGCACGCCCGCGGTTATTCCTTTTTATGGGGAAGGCGCGGGCCGCCTCCTTTCCCCTTAACTGCGATACAACACATGAATGCGGAAACTACCCCGCGCATGCACCCCATGTCACACATGACCTCCCCCACATAGCGCAGGTCATGGGGAAGCGCAGCAGGCAGAAAGTTACTACGGTAAAAACCGCCCCGCCTGTCCGCGCACCATTTTGGGCCTGGCCCAACAACGCGTTGCACCTATGTGTGGCCCATGCCTGGGGGCTCCTGTCAGTGTACTAAAGAAGGGGCACTCCTTTGTACCCCTTACTTGTGCGCGGGCAGCCAGAGCCACGGGCCGAACCCACACTTAAGCAGGGCGGAGACAGGAAATTAGAGCCACAGACACAGGAACAATTAGCGCAACGCCAAAGACCAAGCCACAGAGAGCAGATGGACGAAGCAGGTTTTCCCGGCAAGACCCTTGCCAGGGCAGCCTCAGCAGCCCCAGCAAGCCCCTTGCCGGGCGGCTCGCCCACACCAGCGGAGTGATCCACCCTCGAACCCACGGTCTCCAACACCATCAACCACGTTGGGCCAGGGATCGGGAGGCACCTCCATGGTGGCATGCAGATCTTTGTGAAGACAAAGAATATTCAAGATCAGATGAGGATTGGAAGGCAACGATCCTCAACAAGATTCTTGCCGAGAAAACCCACAAGCTTGCCGGGGACAACAACGCGCCATGGCAAGACCCTTGCCGGGCCACCCGGCAAGGCCCTTGCCAAGGGCGTCAGCGGGGCCACTGCCAGGCTCGTACCAACCAAGTCTCCACCGCCGATCACATACAGCTGCCAGCCCAACCAGCCAGGGCAGGCACCTGCGTGCCAACATGTAGCTTCCAGGCCAACTCAGCACACGCCTGCATGGCGGCGTGCAGATCTTCGTGGAGGCTCCACCACCACACCACCTCAGCTGCTTGCCTGCCTACATGGCGCCGCATGCATCGCTGGCCAAGGCGCGTGTCGAAGCGAGAAGGAACAGCGACGGACAGGACGGGCCTCGCTCCCATCCCCGATAAAGCAATAAGACACCTAAGCAATGCATTAAATGCATCTTGTCTTGTAATACAAGCGATAAGCTCATAGTACTGTAGGCCTTTCCACCTCTTGTGTGCCATGGTGGCAGCTCCTTTTGACTATAAAAGAAGGCCCATGGTGTACTGGAGAGGGATTCGGCTCTTTGGAACCACGCAGTCGCCATAGCTAGTTCAAGAGCTCAAAAACACTCAATACATCCACCAAAGCAGGACTAGGGTTTTATGCATCCTCGTGGCCCGAAACAGGGTAAACGACCCTTGTGCTGGTTACTAATCCTGATCTCCTCACAGCCCTGCGCCCCCACAACCGCAGAAGGGATCCTTGTGATCCCATAGGTGTCGTTTCCCACTGACATCTGGATCTCCGGAATGTTATCTGGCTGGGGGCCAAACTGGTCAGGTCCCCCACCATCGGTCGCCATGGGGATCGCATCCCCCATGTCTTTGGCGGCCAAGGTATTACCCTCGGGCGCCGTTGCGGTAGCCTCGCCCACCCCTCCGCGGCCTGGAGAGGTCCTTCAGGACAACATGTCGGTGTCATCCGTGATGATTGGTGGCGAGGCTCGCGGAGGCGTCTTGCTCTCTGCCATCTTGAGTGGCAGAGAACTCCCCTCAGATAGTGAAGGGTCGGGGCGGTCACGAGCGGGGCTGAAATACACACAACATAATATGTTATATTAAAAACATAAAGGACCGAATACTTGTAATGAATCCTTTGGTACTTACGATTCGCCCGGGGGCTTCGCCCTGGGAAGCCTCTTGGGGATGGGTTTGGCCTCTGAAACCGAACCGAGAGGGTCACCTTCCCCCTCTTGGACGCCCCCTCCTCCAGGTCTATGGAGGTTTCCCTCTTATTCTTCCTCCCCTTGAGAGGGGAGTCACTTTCCGTGTCCTCCTCCTTCCCGTCTTCATCTCCCTCGTGGGAGGAGGGGATTTCGGTCTCTCCGGACACTGCGTCCAAAGTACCCTTACGGCGGAGGCCACCCTTGGCCTCCTTGCTCTTCTTCTTGGCCTTCTTCTCCGGCGCCTGATAAGGCGCTAGAACCAGCATCTTCCTCAGTTGGGGAGTGGCTAGATTTTCAGGCAGCGGTGCCAGACACTTGATCTGCTCTGCCTTCGCTATCCAGCCCTGAACGAGGGATGGAAAGCTCATTATGCCTAAGAATTTATGGACTGAATGTATGTTCGGGAATAACACACTTACCGGTGTGGTCGGGTTCTCGCTGTCGAGGCCAATGTCTTTGTTCTTCTTCGGCCACGCTTTCTGGGCCTTGAAGAGCAGCTTCCAGATATCTTCATGTGTTGTGCCGAAGAAGTGCTTCAGGGTCCGCGGATCTTCCGGATTAAACTCCCACATGTGGGAGGGACGGAGTTGGCAGGGAAGGATCCGGCGGAAGAGAATCACCTGAATCATGTTTGTGAGACTGGTGTTCTTGCTTATCATGTTTGTGATGCGCTTTTGCAGCATCAACACTTCCACCGTAGATCCCTAGTCCAGATCCTTGTTGGTCCACGACGTGAGCCGCATAGGGGGGCCGGATCTGAACTCGGGAGCAGCCGCCCACTTGGTGTCGCGGGGTTCGGTGATATAGAACCACTCCTGTTGCCACACCTTGACGGTCTCCACAAAGGCCCCTTTAGTCCAAGTGGTGTTGGGGAGCTTGCTAACCATGGCGCCGCTGCAGTCCGCATGCTACCCATCGACCACCTTCGGCTTAACATTGAAGACTTTTAGCCATAGGCCGAAGTGTGGGGGGATGCAGAGTAACACCTCACACACGACGATAAACACCGAGATGTGTAGGAAAGAGTTTGGGGGCTAGATCATGGAAATCTAGCCCATAGTAGAACATAAGGCCTCAAACAAAGGGGTGGAGAGGAAACCCTAGCCCGCAGAGGAAGTGAGGGATGAACACAACCCTTTCATCGGACTCCGGGGTGGGAATGATTTGCTCCTTGGCAGGGAGCCTGTGTGCGATGTCCGCAGACAGATATCCTGCCTCCCGGAGCTCCTTGACGTCCTTCTCCATGACAGAGGAGGCCTCCCACTTTCCCTTCGAACCAGATCCGGACATGGCTGGAGAAATTGGTGGCAGTGGAAAAGATTGAAGCTTGGGCGCTAGAGCTTGAGGATGGGAAACAGGATAAGGAAGATGGAGTGGGGAGAAAAGAGGGATCTTTATCCACTTATAGAGGCAATGAATATCAAATGCCCCCCTCCGTCCTTAAAACTCGCCTGTTCCCAAGGGGTCATGCGAATGGCGCAGTTGGATTACCCAAAACCATGTTGATGAGGATTCTGTGATAACTGGACACGATCTCTGTTTTGACAAGACATGTCAATAGAAGTTGTGCCTCGAAACGCAGAGCGGGAGGTGAAAAAACGGTTCGAAATGTTAAGAAGCCAGGCATGACGCTTTGCTGAAAAGTTGTAAATTGACACACATTTGTTCTGATTAAATGTCTTGCCTTCGTGGTTAAGGGTTGTGACTATTATACAGAGCTAGATATAGTTGTTTTGTTTAGAAGACTTCTTTGAAGCACTCAGGAGGAGGAACCCGCCTTACAATGCCGAAGATGACCCGCGTGCCAAATATATCGTCATTGAAGACTGGTTGAGGGGCTATTGAGGGAGTCCTAGATTAGGGGGTCCTTGAGTTTCGGGGATGTGCGATATGGGCCAGACTGATGGGCCGTGAAGATACAAGGCAGAAGACCTTCCCCCGTGTCCAAATGGGACTCTCCTATGCATGGATGGCAAGATTGGTGTCCAGATATGTAATTTCCTTCCTCTACAAACCGACTCTGTACAACCCTAAGCCCCTCCTGTGTGTATATAATCCGAAGGGTTTAGTTCGTGGAGGCTATCGGAATTTACATAGGCTAGACAGCTAGGGTTTAGCCATTACGATCTCGAGGTAGATCAACTCTTGTAACCCCTATACTCATCAAAGAGAATCAAGCAGGAAGTAGGGTTTTACCTCCATTAAGAGGGCCCGAACAATTGTGTCCCCTTTGTCTCCTGTTATCTTCGATCCTCAGATGCACAGTTCGGGACCCCCTACCCGAGATCGGCCGGTTTTGACACCGACAGGGAGCACATCAAAGCTTATCACATAAGGGAGAAAGAATGCCTTAAGCTTCTCTAGATGCTTATTATCTATAGAGGAGACAAGTCACATGTCTTCAAGAGGGAAAAGACATGTTAGTATGAGTTATGATTGTTTTCCTCTAATTTTGTTTTTGCTCTAATTTTCTTTTACCCTATCTTCTCTCATTATGCAATATAAGATTCAGGGGGAGAAAGACACTTAAGGGAAGAAAATCATCAGAATTCATTGCATATCTTTACTCCTTGGGGACATGTCTATATCCAAATAGAGTACCAAGTACTCACTCTCTACATGTCATCCCAATCTTGGTACTTTTGTGGTTTACTCTTCTTGCTTTGTTTAGTAGGTGTTCGTGTGTTATCTAACCCTGTTTTCTCAAGTTCACCTCCTCCAGAGCTAGCTCTAGACCACAAGGTAAGTATCTGCATCACATCCACGTGCATGATAACTTCTTGTTGTTGTACATATTGTTTGCAAGATGGAATCATGAACATGAGGTACATTTCCTATAGTTACATCATTTGCTCTCATGCATATAACCAAGATACATGTAACTCATTGCTTGCTCTGACATTCTTATGCATTCACATGCTCTTATATTCTATATTCACATGATTTTATACATGTAGGGGGAGCATATGAATGTTACATGTCTTTCCAAAGCTTTACTTGTTATCCTTCATATGTTTATTTGAAGCTTTGATGTATGTTGCCATCAATTACCAAAAAGGGGAGATTGAAAGCACAAGTGCTCCCTGGGTGATTTTGGTAATTAATACCAACATATCTCTTGTTGGACTAATATTTTCATCTAATATATTTTAGAAAGTTCAACAAAGGCATGGCACGGACAAGAGGATGTGGAACCCCTTCAAGAAGCTAAGGACAAAGATTGGCAAAAGCTCAAGACTCTTCATTTCTATTTTAGTGATCCAAGATCACATGGAGTCCATAGGAAAGCCAATACTATTAAAAGGGGATGAGGTGTTGCTTAATGGTCCACTTGGTCAAAGTGCTTAGTGATATGCTCCTAAGCCCTCAACCACTTTCTCATTTCCACCTATGTCCTAAACCTAAAAGTAAAACTCGGCCCCACCAATTTGATCTATCCGGCGCCACCGAGTTCAATTGACATAACCATAGCCAGAAACCCTAATAAGTTTAGTCTCACCGAGATGGGCTTGCATACTCTTTGTTTCCTATTGCAATTATTTCGGTCTCACCGAGATATGCAGTCGGTCCCATCGAGTTTGCTTAACCAACTCTCTGTTTGCTTATTACCAAAATCAGTCTCACAGAGTTTGTGTAATCGGTCAAACCGAGTTTAAGTTTTACCCTAACCCTAGCACATCGATTGCACCGAGTTGATCATATCGGTCCCACCGAAAAGCCTAACGTTCACATTTTGAACCAGGTCAGTCTCACCGAGTTTTACTATATTGTCCCACGGAGTTTGGTAAATTGTGTGTAATGGTTAGATTGTGTGTGGAGGCTATAAATACCCCTCCACCCCCTTCTCCATTTGTGAGACAGCCATCACAACATGCCTACACTTCCACTACTCATTTTCTGAGAGAGAACCACCTACTCATGTGTGGAGACCAAGACATTCCCATCCATCCACGAGAATCTTGATCTCTAGCCTTCCCCAAGTTGCTTTACACTCAAATCATCTTTCCACCATATCCAAATCTGTGAGAGAGGGAGTTGAGTGTTGGGGAGATGATCATTAGAAGCACAAGAGCAAGGAGTTCATCAACAACACACCATCTATTACCTTTTGGAGAGTGGTGTCTTGTAGATTGGTTAGGTGTCACTTGGGAGCCTCCGTCAAGATTGTGGAGTTGAACCAAAGAGTTTGTAAGGCCAAGGAGATCGCCTACTTCATGAAGATCTACCCTAGTGAAGCAAGTCCTTCGTGGGCAATGGCCATGGTGGGATGGACAAGGTTGCTTCTTCGTGGACCCTTCATGGGTGGAGCCCTCCGTGGACTCGCGCAACCGTTACCCTTTATGGGTTGAAGTCTCCACCAACGTGGATGTACGATAGCACCACCTATCGGAACCACGCCAAAAATCTCCGTGTCTCCAATAGCGTTTGCACACTCCAATCCATCCATTTACTTCCTTGCAATTTGCATGCTTTACTTTCGGCTGCTCATATACTCTTGCCATGCTTGCTTGAAATATATTGTGAATGTTTAAACTTGTGCTAAAATACCAACTTAACTTGAAGAACTTAAAAAATACTACTTTTCTTTGTTGAAGGTCTAATCACCCCCCCTCTAGACACCTCTTCTCGATCCTTTCACACCACTAAGAGAATCACAACATACATATCATCAAAATATCAAACACATATCAAGTTCACATGATTACTTGCAACATGACTTCTCCAGTGACCTCAAGAACAAAAATAACTACTCACAAATGATAAGCATGCTCAAGATTAGAGGGGTATTAAATAGCACAATGGATCTGAAAATATAATCTTCCTCCAAATAAACCATATAGTAATAAACTACAAGATTTAATCAACACTACTAGTCACCCACATGTACCAATCTGAGGTTCCAGTTCAAAGATTGAACACAAGTGATGAACTAGGGTTTGAGAGGAGATAGTGATGTTAAAGATGTTGATGGAGATTGCCCGCCCCCCCCCCCAAGATGAGAGGGTTGTTGGTGATGACGACGGCTTCGATTTCCCCTTCCGGGAGGGAAGTTCCCCTGACAGAATCGCTACACCGGAGGGCAAAAGTGCTCCTATCCAGGTTCCACCTCGAGATGGCGGTGATTCATCCCGAAAGTCCCCTCCTGATTTTTTCTAGGTCAAAATGACCTGTACCAGAAGATGGGCACCGGAGGTGGACCGGGCTGAGCACAACCCACCAGGTCGTGCCTTGGGGCCTGGCGTGCCCTAGTGTCTTGTCCTCACCAGGTGGCCCCCTCCGGTAGTTATTTTCTCAAGTATTTTTAATACATCCCAAAATAATTCTCCGTAAATTTTTAGCTCATTTGGAGATGTGTAGAATAGATAACTCTGACGTAGCTTTTTCAGGTGCAGAATTCCAGTTGTCGGCATTCTCCCTCTTTGTGTAAACCTCACATATTATTAGAGAAAAGGTGTTAGAATTACTCCATAAAGCATTATTATGCATAAAAACATTATAAATAATAGTAGGAAAATATGATGCAAAATGTACGTATCAACTCCCCCAAGCCTAGACCACACTTGTCCTCAAGCGAAAAACCAAAATCGAAAAAACTTCCCCGCATGCTTAGAGAGAGAGTTGTCGATAAAAAAAATACAGACATAGAAGCATCATGCTTATTATTATAACAGCAAAGAACTTTAACATAAAACTTTATCACGTAACTTTTATCATATAACTTATCATGAACAAGTAACAATTCATCACAACATTTAAGTATAAAGCATAAACTCTATTGAAAACCAACAAACTATGTTCTCAGTCAACTTTGCAACTACAATTCATCATATTTTCATGAAGGGTCATGTATCAGAGCCTTTTGGCAAGTCCACATACTCAACCATCATCTAACCTTCTATGATTGCTAACACTCACAGCATACCCATGAGCAAAAGGTTTCAACCAGACACATAGAAAATAGGGGCTTATAGTTTCGCCTCCCAACGTATTCACCCCAGGTGTGATGTCAATAATAATAACTCATGCTCACTCATATCCAACTGGATATATGTGCCTAGATATTTCCTCACCACATGATGCTTGCAAAAAGAGAAAATAAATAGGAATTGGGAAGAATACTTTGACTCTTGCATAAAAGTAAAAGATAGGCCCTTCATAGAGGGAAGTAGAGGTTGTCATGCACTTTTTGTTTGTATGCCAAATCCCTTAATGCAAAAGAACGTCATGTTGTATTGCCCATTATGATAGCAACCTTTATTATGCAGTCCATCGCTTTTATTATTTTGCCATCACAAGTTCGTACAACGCTCAATTTTCTCTTACACTAAATGATCCAACACATTTAGAAGCAATTTTGTTGCCTTATTGCGCTGATGACAACTTACTTGAAGGATCTTACTCAATCCATAGGTAGGTATGGTGGACTCTCAAAATCAGATTTTGGGTTTAAGGGTTTTTGTATGCACAGGTAGTATCTCTACTTAGTGCGGAGTTTTTGGCTAGCAAAGATATTGAGCAAGCACCACATGTTGAAGGATCTATGACAATATAACTTCTATGTGGATATGAACAAACATAAATCATTACGTTGTCGTCCTTGTCCAACATCAACAATTTTGACATATAATATTTAATGGGGGCTCACAATCATAAAAGATGTCCAAGATAGTGTATTTGCATGTGAATCCTCTCTTCCCTTATTAATTCTTTCAAGAATTGCATCATTGACCAATGCTATGTTTGTAAATCTCCAATAAATTTTACCACTTATACTTTTCCTTATGTGATGTCATTACTTACCATAAGATTAGCATATGATCTTTTTCATTTATTTTTTATTTTTATTGAAACATAAGAGTAAAGAAACAAAACTCAAAGTACTCTTTGTTATATATCTCGCACACAATTACATAGATAGATAGATCACTAAGCAAGCACTAGAAAACAGATAAAACTAAACTTTTATTCAACTAAATCATAGGATAATTAAAGATCGAATTAAAATAGATAAAGGCAAAGATAGTGGTGGTGATACAATACTGGGGCACCTCCCCCAAGCTTGGCACAAGCCAAGGGGAGTGCCCATGCCATGTACTACAGTCTCCTTTGGTGGGGAAGATGATGATGGTGGTGGTGATGAGGTAGTGAGTTTGTCCTCCGGCTTCCATGGAAGCGGCTCACCATCATAAGAGGAAGTGCGAGTCTCACGAGTCCTGCAACTGGTAGCTAAACTCATACCTTTAAATCTCACCTCATATTCAAAGACTTGATTTTGGAGATCATAGATTTGGCTTTGCAGAAAATTGATTTGCTCGTTGAGGGTGAAGACATTGTCCTTCATGGACCAACCATCCACCAACTCCATAATCATGAGGTGATTGGTGTTGAGCCCACATTCCACCATCCCCTTGCACTTGAAGACCTCCTGCTCCATGGCTTCTAGTCTGGCCTCCACGGTTCCCGTTCTCTTGGGCCCCAGAATATACCAGATGTGGAGCACCCCCTCACGCATCACAATGGCTTGAGGGTGATGCATCACCTCCCGCAAATACGGTTTGAGGACCTTCTCAAAGAACTTGTGCTTGGAGGAACTTGGAGTGGCCATGGCAATCTAGATCTGTCACAAAACAACAAGAAAGAAGAATAGAAGATTTCTCCGCGATACGGTGGTAAATACGTTCATGGGGTATATGAAGATTTTTTATCTTGGGAAACAAGAAAACGAGAGGAAAACGGAGTCGGGAAAGTTCCCGAGGTGGGCACAACCCACCTGGGCGCGCTAGGCAAGGAAGGCGCGCCTTGGTGTCTTGTTCCCTCCTCGATTGCCTTCCTCGTTGTTTCTTCTTTTCCTAATTTTTGTAATATTCCAAAACTGGCAAAAAATATTTTTGTAGACTTTTCGGAGTCCGTTTACATACCATATCACGTACCTACTCTTTTTCAGGATTCTGGAGTGTTCTGAAAGGTTTATTTTATGTGTTCCTTCGGTGTCATGGTTTGGATAATATTGCTTTCAACATTAATAGGTGTACCTGAGATATAGTGCTTAATTCTTTGCCCATTGACCACCCTCGGGTTAGTACCTTTGGCATTATTGATCTTGATAGATCTAGACCGATAAACCTCCTCGATAATATATAGTCCTTCCCATCTAGAGAGAAGTTTTCCTGTAGAGAATCTAAAAATAAGAGTTGTACAAAAGAACATATTCTCCTACTTTGAATTACCGCTTTTGGATTCTTTTGTCATGCCATCTTTTAACTTTTTCTTTAAATAATTTGGCACTTTCATAATCTTGGGTTCTCCATTCATCTAATGAGCTAATTTAAAATAACCTCTTTTCACCGGCAAGTTTGAAATCATAGTTGAGTTCTTTAATTTCCCAATATGCTCTATGTTCTAACTCAAGAGGCAAATGACAAGCTTTTCCATAAACAATTTTCTATGGAGACATACCCATAGGATTTTTATATGTTGTTTTGTAGGCCCAAAGTGCATCATCCAATTTCTTAGACCAATTCTTTGTGGACCTATTAACAGTTTTTTTGTAATATTAGCTTTATTCTCTATTGCTAAGTTCAACTTGACTACTAGATTGAGGATGATAGGGTGAAGCAATTCTATGGTTAACATCATATTTAGCAAGCATTTTACGGAAAGCACCATGAATAAAGTGTGACCCACCATCATTCATTAAATATCTAGGGACTCCAAACCTTGGGAAAATAACTTCTTTAAGCATTTTAATGGAAGTGTTATGATCAGCACTACTAGTTGCAACAATTCTAGCTTCTACCCACTTCGTAACATAATCAACCACACCCAAAATATGTGTATACCCATTAGAGGAAGGAAATGGTCCCATATGATCAAAACCCCAAACATCAAATGGTTAAATAGCAAGTGAAAAATTCATATGAATTTCTTAACGCTTACCGATATTATCAATTCATTGACATTCATCACAAGATAAAACAAACTTACATGCATCCTTGAAAAGAATAGGCCAATTTATTTTTTAAACCAGATTGCAATACCTTGTGAGCATCTCTATCTCCCGCATGATGCCCTCCATAAGTTTCGGAGTGACATTTCCGTAGGATTTGTTCCCGTTCATGCTCAGGTACACAACGTCTGATAATACCATCTACTCCTTATTTATAAATATGTGGGTCATCCCAAAAGTAATGTCTTAAATCATAGAAGAATTTTTTCTTTTGTTGGTAAGTGAAACTAGGTCGTATATATTTAGCAATAATATAATTAGCATAGTCAGCATACCAAGGAGTATTATGAGAAACATTTATTGCAGGTAGTTGTTCATTAGGAAAGCAATCATCAATAGGTAGTGGTTCATCAAGAATATTCTCTAACCTAGACAAGTTATCAGCTATGGGGTTCTCAGCTCCTTTTCTATTAGTAATATGTAAATCAAATTCTTGTAGCAAGAGGACCCACCTAAAGTGTCTAGGTTTAGCATCTTTCTTTTCCATAAGATATTTTATAGCAGCATAATCAGTGTGAACAATTACTTTGGAATCAGCAATATAAGATCTGAATTTGTCACAAGCAAACACAACTGCTAAAAAATATTTTTCAGTAGTAGCATAATTTCTATGGGCATTGTCTAGAGTTTTGCTAGCATAATGAATAACATTCAATTTCTTATCATCTCTTTGTCCTAAAACAGCACCAACAGCATAATCACTAGCATCACACATAATTTCAAAAGGCAAGTTCCAATCAGGTGGTTGAACAATAGGTGCAGAAGTTAAGGCTTTCTTAAGTGTTTCAAAAGCTTCTACACAATCATCATAAAAACAAATGGAACATCCTTCCGTAAAAGATTTTTAAGAGGCCTAGAAATTTTAGAGAAGTCTTCAATAAATCTCCTATAGAAACCAGCATGACCTAGGAAAACAATGAATATCTTTAATATCTTTAGGACATGGAATTTTCTCAATTGCATCCACCTCAATACCTCGTTCAGAAATTTTATGCCCCAAGACAATACCTTCATTTACCATAAAGTGGCACTTCTCCCAATTCAAGACAAGATTAGTTTGCTCACATCTCTGCAAAACTCGATCAAGGGTTGCTTAAGCAATCATCAAAAGTAGTTCCACAAACAGAAAAATCATCCATTAAAACCTCAACAATCTTTTCAAAAAAATCAGAGAATATAGTAGTCATACATCTTTGAAAGGTAGCAGGTGCGTTGCATAAACCAAAAGGCATATGTCTATAAGCATAAGTTCCAAAAGGGCGAGTAAAGGTGGTTTTCTACTGATCAGGTTGTGAAACGGGTATTTGAGAGAAACCAGAATATCCATCAAGAAAACAGAAGTGTATGTGCTTAGATAATCTTTCCAACATTTGATGAATAAAAGGTAGAGGGTAATGATCTTTTCTAGTTGCTTTATTTAGTTTTCTAAAATCAATTACCATTCTATAACCAGTAACAATTCTTTGTGGAATAAGCTCATTTTTATCATTAGGAACAACAATAATACCTCCCTCCTTAGGGACACAATGAACATGACTTACCCATCTACTATCAGCTATGAGATAGATTGTACCTGCTTCCAGAAGCTTTAATGTTTCAGTTCTTACCACTTCTTTCATCTTAGGATTGAAACGTCGTTTATGATCAACAATGGGTTTAGCACCAGGTTCCATATTAATCTTGTGCAGATAGAGAGTGGGACTAATGCCCTTAAGATCATCAAGAGTATATCCAATGGCAGCACGGTGCTTATTCAGAATTTTCAATAATCTTTCTTCTTCATGTTCTGAAATGTTGGCACTAATAATAATAGGATATATCTTTTTCTCATCGAGATAAGCATATTTCAAAGTGTCAAGCAATTGTTTTAATTCAAACACATGATCACCTTTATGTGGAGGAGGACCTCCTAGAGTTTCAATAGGCAAATTGTGTTTGAGTAGAGGTCGTTGTTCAAAGAATTTTTTTATCTATTTCATTTCTTTGATGCATATGCATATCATTTTCATGGTCTAGCAAATATTGTTCTAGTGGATTAGTAGGAGGCACTGCAATAGAAGCAAGACCAATTATTTCATCCTTACTAGGTAATTATTTCTTATGAGGTTGCCTATTAAACTTGGAGAAATTAAACTCATGAGACTCATCACCAAAGCTAACACCGATAGTTTGTTTTTCACAATCTATTTTAGCATTAATGGTGTTCAAGAAAGGTCTACCAAAGATAATGGGACAAAAATCATCTTGTGGGGAACAAAGAACTAGAAAATCAGTAGGGTATTTTATTTTCTCACACAAGACTTCAAGATCTCTAACAATCCCAAGTGGTGTGATGGTGTCTCTATTAGCAAGTTTAATAGTAACATTTATGTCTTCTATTTCAGCGGGTGCTATGTCATTCATAATTTCTTGGTATAAGGTAAAAGGAATAGCACTCACGCTAGCACCTAAGTCACATAAACCGTGATAACAATGATCTCCTATTTTAAGTGAGACAACAGGCATGCCAACAACAGGCTATGTTTACCTTTTTCATAAGGTTTAACAATTCTAGCAGCTTCATCACAGAAGTAAATAACATGCCCATCAATATTTCCTACCAGGATATATTTAACCATAGCGACACTAGATTCTATTTTAATTTTCTCAGCAGGTTTAGGTGCTTTAATATTACTTTTGTGAACCACAGTTGAAACCTTAGCATGTTTCTTTATCCTTACAGGGAAGGTGGTTTTTCAATATAAGCAGTAGGCACAACTTGATCAACATTGTAAATAATAGTTTCATCTTTAACCATGACCGGTTCTTTAATTTGTTATTTAATAGGGGAATGATATTTAAACCACTTCTCCTTAGGGAGATCAACATGAGTAGCAAAAGATTCACAAAAAGAGGCTACTATCTCAGAGTCAAGTCCATATTTAGTGCTAAACTTGTGAAAAAACATCGGTATTCATAAAAGATTTAACACAATCAAATTCAAGCTAAATACCTGACTCTTTACCTTCATCGAGTTCCCAATCTTAAGAATTGCATTTAATACTTTCTAAAAGATACCACCTGAATTCAATAGTCTTCTTCATAAAAGAACCAGTACAAGAAGTATCGAGCATGGATCGATCATCATGAGAAAGTCGAGCATAAAAATTCTAAATAATAATTTCCCTAGAGAGATCATGATTGGGGCATGAATATAACATTAAATTAAGCCTCCCACAAGCTAGAGCGATAGTTTCTCCTTCACGAGGAGAAAAATTATATATATAATTCCAATCACGATGAACTAGATGCATAGGATAATTTATTTGGTAAAATTCCAATTTCAATCAATTCCAGTTCCAAGATCCAATATCATCGCATATCCTATACCATGTCAATGCTTTTCCCTTCAAAGATAAAGGGAAAACCTTCTTCTTAGCTTTATCTCTGGGTAAACCTTCAAGCTTAAATAATCCACAAATTTCATCCACATAGATCAAGTGCATATCAGGATGTTCAGTTCCATCTCCTGCATAAGGATTAGCAAGCAGTTGTTCTATCATACCCGAAGGACTTTCATAGCCAATATTTTTAGTAGGTGCAGTAGGTTGAGGGGCACCTAATTTTTCTTCTGGTCGAGGTGTAGATACCTCGAACAAACCCCTCAAAGGATGGTTCTCCATAGTAATAAGTGACAATAAATTTCAGCACGTAGTGATCATTTTTATTTACCAATTTCCACTTACCAAGAGCGCTTCACTTCCCGGCAACGGCGCCAGAGAAGATTCTTGATGACCCACAACTATAGGGGATCAATGGTAGTCCTTTCAATAAGTAAGGGTGTTGAACCCAACGAGGAGTAAAAGGAATTGACAAGTGGTTTTCAGCAAGGTATTTTCTACAAGCACTAAAATAGTAGGTGATGCGGCTTCAACTACGTCGATATTTCCCCAAAGAGGAAGGGATGATGCAGCACAGCTACGGTAGGTATTTCCCTCAGTGATGAGACCAAGGTTGTCGAACCAGTAGGAGACCACACAACACCACGTAAATAGGTCCTACACACAAAGAACAAATACTTGCAACCCGACGTAAGAGAGGGGTTGTCAATCCCTCACGGGTAAAAAGATAGGTAAAATTGTAGTAGACTGGATAAATAGATCTCGCAGGAATGCGAGATAAAATAAATAAACAAAAATTGCACCAAGGTATTGTTGTATTTTTGGGTTAATAGGTCTGAAAATAAAAGCAAATAAAAATAGATCGCGAAAGCAAATATAAATAAAGAAGAGACCAGGGTTCCGTAGATTTCACTAGTGGCTTCTCTCAAGAAAAATAGCATATGGTGGGTAAACAAATTACTGTTGGGCAATTGATAGAACTTCAAATAATCATGACGATATCCAGGCAATGATCGTTATCACGTCCAAGATCAGTAGACCGACTCCTGCCTGCATCTACGACTATTACTCCACACATCAACTGCTATCCAACATGCATCTAGTTTATTAAGTTCATGGAGAAATGGAGTAATGCAATAAGAATGATGACATGATGTAGACAAGATCTATTTATGTAGAAATAGACCCGATCTTGTTATCCTTAATAGCAACGATACATACGTGTTGGTTCCCCTTCTGTCAGTGGGATCAAGCACCGTAAGATCGAACCCATCACAAAGCACCTCTTCCCATGGCAAGAAAAATTGATCTAGTTGGCCTAACTAAACCAAAGATTTGAAGAAGAAATACGAGGCTATAAGTAATCATGCATATAAGAGATCGAAAGACTCAAATAACTTTCATGGATAAAAACGTAGATCTGATCATAAATTCAAAGTTCATCGGATCCCAACAAACATGCTGCAAAAAGAGTTACATCAAATAGATCTCCAAGACACCATTGTATTGAGAATCAAAAGAGAGAGAGGAAGCCCTCTAGCTACTAACTATGGACCCGTAGGTCTACAATGAACTACTCATGCATCATAGGAGAGGCACCAATGAGGATGATGAACCCCTCCGTGATGGTGTCTAGATTGGATCTGGTGGTTCTGGAACTTGCGGCGCCTGGAATTGGTTTTCGTCGACTCCCTTAGGGTTTCTGGAATATTGGGGTATTTATGGAGCAAAGAGGCGGTGCAGGAGGCCACCAATGTTTGCACAACCCACATGGGTGTGCCCTGGTGGGTTGTGCTCCCCTCGGAGCTCCCCTTAGGTACTTTCTTGGCCCAACAGGTGTCTTCTGGTCTAGAAAAAATCACCAAAAAGTTTTGCTGCGTTTGGACTCCATTTGGTATTGATTTCCTGCGAAGTAAAAACAAGCAAAAAACAGCAACTGGCACTGGGCACTAGTTTAGTCCCAAAAATGATACAAAGTTGTTATAAAATGATTGTAAAACATCCAAGAATGATAATATAACAACATGGAACAATAAAAAAATTATAGATCCGTTGGAGACGTATCAGCATCCCCAAGATTAATTCCTGCTCGTCCTCGAGTAGGTAAATGATAAAAACATAATTTTTTGATGTGGAATGTTGCCTAACATGTTCATCACATATTCTTTCCTTTGTAGCATGGACATTTGGACTTTTATATGGTTCAAAGCAATAGTTTAGTTTTGACATGAGGACTTTAATACTCGAGCATATCAACAAGCAACCATGTCTTTCAAAATGTCAACACTAAAGCAAGTTATCCCTAGCCCATTATGCTCAATCATTGATCCATTCATGAAACGCACTCGTATATTAGCTACACCCAATGCTCAAGTACGATCATAGTGCCCCTTAGTTGGTGCTTTATAAGAGAAGATGGAGACTCAAGTAAAAATAAAAAATTGCATAAAGTAAATAGAAAGGCCCTTCATGGAGGGAAGTAAGGATTTGTAGAGGTGCCAGAGCTCAAACGAAAAGGATAGACATAAAAACATTTAGGGCGGCATGCTTTTCCTGTCAACGAAAATGATTGAGTAGTTCCCAATACTTTCTATCCTAGATATATCATAGGCGGTTCCCAAACAGAAAATGAAGTTTATTCCTTTTTCCACCATACTTTCACTTTGCATGGCTAACCGTATCCACGGGTGCCTTCCATACCAACACTTCCCAAGGAATTTATTATTTGAAAACATAAAGTAAATTCATTTTTCATTTCGGGACTGGGCATCCCTAATACATTTGTCGCACTCTCGTGCAATGGCAAGTGAATAAACACTCATCTTGAGAATAACACATCTAGCATGGAAATATATCAGCCACCCCCTACCATTTCATGAGTGGTACGACCACACAAAAGAGAAATTTATTTTTTAAATTAGAGGTGACACATACAAATTTGCTTAGAACAGCAAAAGAATACCGCAGGTATAGTGGAATCATGTGGCAAAAACTGGTTTAAAGGATTTTGGATGCACAAGTAGTGATCATACTTAGTGCAAATGAAGTCTAGCAAAAGATTGTGAAGCATCCAACCAAGAAACAAAAAATATCATAAGCGAGCATTAAGCATAACTAACACCAAATAATGCACCACAAGTAGGATGTAATTTCATTGCATAACTATTGATTCTCGTGCTTGCATAGCGAATCACAAACCTTAACACCAATATTATTACTAAAGCATAATTACTCATCAACATGACTCACATATCACTGTCATCATATCTCAAAACTATTACAAAGAATCAAGTTTATTTTGTCCAATGATCTTCATGAAAGTTATTATTATATCCTCCTTGGATATCTATCACTTTGGAACTAGTTTCATATGGTGCTTTTAATAATCTCAAACAAATATAAGTGAAGAACATGAACATCATATTTCTTTCTCTCAAATTAATCTAAGTGAAGCATGAGAGAATTTCTTCAAAGGTAACAAAGCACACCGTGCTCAAGAAGATATAAGTGAAGCACTAGAGCAATTCCAAGGCTCTAAAAATTTAAGTGAAGCATAGGAGCAAGCATAGCATAATTTGGCTCTCCAAAATAGGTGTGTATAGAAAGGATCGATGACACAAACTAAAAATTAAAAAAACAAAGACTCATATCATACAAGACGCTCCAACCAAAACTCATAATATGTGACGAATAAAAATATAGTTTCAAGTAAAATACCGATGGTTGTTAGAAGAAAGAGGGGATGCCACTCGGGGGCATCCCCAAGCTTAGTTGCTTGATACTTCTTGAATATTATCTTGGGGTTCCTCGGGCATCCCCAAGCTTAGCCTTTTGCTAATCCTTATTCCTTCATCCATCGCGATCTCAACCAAAAATTGAAAACTTCAATCACACAAAACTCAACAAAACCTTCGCGAGATCCGTTAGTATAAGAAAGCAAATTACTACTATAAGTACTGTTGCAAACCCATTCATATTTTATTTTTGCGTTATATCTGCTGTATTAAAACTTATCTATGGCAAAAACTCTTCAAAGGAAACCATAGAATCATCAAAACAAGCACACAACGCAAAGAAAACAGAATCTTTCAAAAACAGAACAGTCTGTAACAATCTGAATATTTCTAATACTTCTTTAACTCCAAAAATTCGGAAAAATTAGGAAATGTGAGAAATTTTTATATTAATCTTCTACAAAAAGAATCAATATTTTATCACGGTTCTGTTAAGAATGAGAATCATTTTCGTGAGTGCAAAAGTTTCTGTTTTTTAGCAAGATCAAATCAACTATCACCCAACATGATCCCAAAGGCTTTTCTTGGCACAAACACTAACTAAAACACAAAAACCACAATCATAGCAGTAGAATAATGTTCAAACACTCAATAATAGAAAGAAAAATACAAAAATAAATTTCATTCATTGGGTTGCCTACTAACAAGCACTATCGTTTTATGCCCCTAGCTAGGCATAAGGTAAAATATCTAAGTATAGTCGTCTTTGTTTCTAGATCCATATGATGACCTCATGATTGATTCATATGTTGGCTTAATTCTAGTTCTACGGAAGTGTTACATACCCTTCCTTAGTACAAATTGAAATTTAATATTGCCTTCTTTCATATCAATCACGACACCAATAGTACGTAAAAACGGTCTACCAAGAATAATTGGACAAGACGGATTGCAATCAATATCAAGAACAATAAAATATGTGGTCACATAATTCCTATTTTCAAGAATAAGAACATCATTAATTCTTCCCATAGGCTTTTTAATAGTATCCGCTAAGTGCATATTTAGAGAACACTCTTCAATATCGGTAAGACCAAGCACATCACATAAAAATTTCAGAATTGTAGAAACACTAGCACCGAGTCACATAAACCAAAACACTCATAATTTTTTATCTTGACTTTGATAGTAGGTTCGCATTCATCATTTAATTTTCTAGTAATTGAAACCTCTAATTCTAACTTTTCTTCTAAAGCTTTCATCATAGCATCAACAATATGTTTAGTAAAAGCTTTATTTTTTTCATAAGCATGGGGTGAATTTATCATGGATTGCAACAAAGAGATACAATCAATAAAAGAGCAACTATCATAATTAAAGTCTTTGTAATCCAAAAGAGTGGGCGCATCACTAGTTAAAGTTTTCACCACTTCAAACCCACTTTTATCAATTTTCTCAACAAGATTTTCACCCTCTGAATTATCGGGACACCTTCTAGCTAAAGTTGACTCTTCTTCAGTCCCTTTATTATCAATCTTAATTTTACTAAACAAAGAATGAATAGAAGAAACACCAATCATTTTAAGATTTTCATCACTTTTATAAAAGCAATCACTAGAAAACGCTTTTTCTAAAAAATCTCTTCTAGCTCTAAGCATAGCAGTTCTTTTCTTACTTTCATCCATAGAAACATAAAGAGCTTTAATTGATTCTTCTACCTTAGGCACACAAAAAAATTCATCTTGAGATTTTCTACATCATGAGAAATTCTATCAATACTTCTAGACATATCATCAATCTTATTCAACTTTTCTTCTATTGTAGCATTGAAAACTTTTTGAGTATTGATAAATTCTTTAATATTATTCTCAAGATCAGAGGTGTTCCCATTATTATTATAAGAAGGATTACCATAGGAATTACCATAATTATTAGTGGAATTACTAGAAAAAGGCCTAGGATTAAAATTACCTCTATAAGCATTGCTATTGAAATTGTTTCGCGAGATAAAATTCACATCTATGGCAACACTATTTTGCTCAATCAAAGTAGAGAAAGGCACATCATTAAAATCAATAGGGGAACTTTTATTAGCAACCAATTTCATAAGAGCATCAACCCTTTCACTCAAAGAATTTATTTCTTCTACCGAATTGACCTTTTTACTAGTAGGAGCTCTTTCGGTATGCCATTGTGAATAATTTGCCAAAATATTATCAAGAAATTTAGTAGCTTCCCCAAAAGTAATTTCCATAAAAGTACCCCCCGCAGCGGAATCTAAAAGATTTCTAGAAACAAAATTCAATCCCGCATAAAAAATTTGTATGATCATCCAAAGATTTAAACCATGAGTAGGAAAATTTCTTAGCACCAATTTCATTCTTTCCCAAGATTGCGCAACATGTTCATGCTCAGGTTGCTTAAACTTCATAATTTGCATCCTAAGGAAAATAATTTTGGCGAGCGGAAAATACTTAGTAATAAAAGCATCCTTGCACTTATCCCAAGAATTGATACTATTGTGAGGCAAAGAAGAAAACCAAAATTTTGCAAGATCTCACAAAGAAAACGGAAATAATTTCAACTTCACAATATCATTGTCCACATCTTTTTCCTTTTCCATAGCGCATACGAATGTGTTAAGATGGGACGAGGCATCCTCATTAGGAGTACTGGAAAATTGATCTTTCATAACAAGATTCAGCAAAGCGGCATTAATATCACAAGACTCCACACTAGTGGCGGGATGAGCAATCGGAGTGCTAATAAAATCATTGTTGTTGGTCTTGGAGAAATCACACAACTTGGTGTTCTCTTTAGAAATCATGACTACGCAACAAGATTGGACTCAAAAACAGGTCTGACGAGAAAACGACGAACGAAAAAGAGGGCAAATAAAACGGTAATTTTTTGTGTAGTGGGGGAGAGGAAAACGAGAGGCAAATGGCAAATAATGTAAATTACAAGGAGATGAGATTTGTGATTAGGAACCTAGTAGATGTTATGATGATGTCTCCCCGGCAACGGCGCTAGAAATTCCTTTTGATGCGGCTTGAACTACGTCGGTATTTCTCCAAACAGGAAGGGATGATGCAAGCACAGCTACGATAGTTATTTCCCTTAGTGATGAGACCAAGGTTATCATACCAGTAGCAGAACCACGCAACACCATGTAAATAGCTACTGCACACAAAAAACAAATACTTGCAACCCAACATAAGACAGGGGTTGTCAATCCCTCAGGGGTAAAAAGATAGGTAAAATTGTAGTAGATTGGATAAATATATCTCGTGGGAACACGAGACAAAATAAATAAATAAAAATTGCAGCAAGGTATTTTTGTATTTTTGTATTAGTATATCTGAAAATAAAAGCAAACAAAAATAGATTGCGAAGGCAAATATAATAAAGAAGAGACCCGGGGGCCGTAGATTTCACTAGTGGCTTCTCTCGAGAAAATTAGCATACGGTGGGTAAACAAATTACTGTTGGGAAATTGATAGAACTTCAAATAATCATGACGATATCCATGCAATGATCATTATATAGGCATCACGCCAAGATTACTAGACCAACTCCTGCCTGCATCTACTACTATTACTCCACACATCGACCGCTATCTAGCATGCATCTAGTGTATTAAGTTCATGGAGAAACTGAGTAATGCAATAAGAATGATGACATGATGTAGACAAGATCTATTTATGTAGAAATAGACCCCATCTTGTTATCCTAAATAGCAACGGTACATACGTGTCGGTTCCCCTTCTATCATGGGATCAAGCACTGTAAGATCGAACCCATGGCAAGGAAAATCGATCTAGTTGGCCTAACTAAACCAAAGATTCAAAGAAGAAATACGAGGCTATAAATAATCATGCATATAAGAGATCAAAAGACTCAAATAACTTTCATGGATAAAAACATACATCTGATCATAAACTCAAAGTTCATCGGATCCCAACAAACACACCGCAAAAAGAGTTACATCAAATAGATCTCCAAGAGACCATTGTATGAGAATCAAAAGAGAGAGAGGAAGCCATCTAGATACTAACTACGGACCCGTAGGTCTACAATGAACTACTCATGCATCATCGGAGAGGCACCAATGAGGATGATGAACCCCTCCGTGATGGTGGCTAGATTGGATCTGGTGGTTCCGGAACTTGCTGCGGCTGGAATTGATTTTCGTTGACTCCCCTAGGGTTTCTGGAATATTGGGGTATTTATAGAGCAAAGAGGCGGTGCAGGAGGCCACCGAGGTGGGCACAACCCACCTGGGCGCGCCTGGGTCCCCAAGCGCGCCCTGGTGGGTTGTGCTCCACTCGGAGCTCCCCTCAGGTACTTTCTTGCCCCAAGAGGTGTCTTCTGGTCCAGAAAAAATCACCAAAAAGTTTCGCTGCGTTGGGACTCCATTTGTTATTGATTTCCCATGAAGTAAAAAACAAGCAAAAAACAGCAACTGGTACTGGGCACTATGTCAATAGGTTAGTCCCAAAAAATGATATAAAGTTGCTATAAAATGATTGTGAAACATCCAAGAATGATAATACAACAGCATGGAACAATAAAGAATTATAGATACGTTGGAGACGTATCAGTAGGTAACAAATAGTATGATAGCAAGATAATTTGTAATAGATAAGTAACGGTAACGGTAAATAAAGTGCAGAAAGGCACCCCAATCCTTTTGTAGCAAAGGACAGGACAAAATGGTCTCTTATGATAAGCAAAGCATTCTTGAGGTTACACGGAAATTTCCCCATGTCACTTTCATCATGTTGGTTTGGTCCGTGTTCGCTACTTTGATAATTTGATAATTTGATATGTAGGTTCTATTCTTACTTGAACAAACCTGCTACTTATGATTAACCCCCTCGCAAGCATCCGCAACTATAAGAAAAGTAGTAAGATAAAATCTAACCATAGCATTAAACTTTTAGATCCAAATCAGTCCCTTACGAAGTAGCTCATAAACTAGGGTTTAAGCTTCTGTCACTCTAGCAACCCATCATCTAATAACTACTCCACAATGCATTCCCTTAGGCCCAAATATGGTGAAGTACCATGTAGTCGACGTTCACATGACACCACTAAGGGAATCACAACATACATATCATCAAAGTATCGAACACATATCAAGTTCACATGATTACTTGCAACATGACTTCTCTCGTGACCTCAAGAACAAAAGTAACTACTCACAAATGATAATCATGCTCAAGATCAAAGGGGTATGAAATAGCACAATGGATCTAAACATATAATCTTCCACCAAATAAACCATATAGTAATCAACTACAAGATGTAATCAACACTACTAGTCACCCACACATACCAATCTGAGGTTCCTCTATAAAGATTGAACACAAGTGATGAACTAGGGTTTGAGAGGAGATGGTGTTGTTGAAGATGTTGATGTAGATTACCCTCCCAAAGATGAGAGGGTTGTTGGTGATGATGATGGCTTCAATTTCCCCCTCCAGGAGGGAAGTTCCCTCGGAGGAATAGCTCCGCCGGAGGGCAAAAGTGCTCCTACCCAAGCGACGCTTCGTCCTGAAAGTCCCCTCCTGTTTTTTCTCGGTCAAAATGACCTATATACCAGAAGATGGGCACCGAAGGTGGGCTGGGCTGAGCACAACCTGCCAGGGAGCGCTTGGGGGTCCTGGCGTACCCTGGTATCTTGTGCTCACCAGGTGGCCCCCTCTAGTAGCTATTTGCTCCAGTATTTTTTATATATTCCAAAATAATTCTCCGTAAATTTTTAGCTCATTTGGAGATGTGCAGAATAGGTAACTCTGACGTAGCTTTTTCAGGTCCAGAATTCCAGTTGTCGACATTCCTCCTCTTTGTGTAAACCTTGCATATATTGAGAGAATATTCATTACAATTACTCCATAAAGCATTATTATGCATAAAAACATTATAAATAACAGTAGGAAAACATGATGCAAAATGGACGTATCAATAAACAACTAGGTGATAGCAAGATATATATCATGAAACATTATGGCTATCACAAAGTAAAGTGCATAAGTAAATGGCTCGGGTAAGAGATAACTGAGGAATGCGGAGATGACGATGTATCTCAAAGTTCAGACCCTTGTGGGTGCTAATCTGTGTTTGGAGCAGTGCAGAGGCACAACACTCCCCGAAAAGCCACTAGGGCCACCGTAATCTCCTCATGCCCTTGCACAATGCAAGATGGTGTGATTCCACTAAGGGACCCTCAATGGTGGTTGCCAAACCTATACAATTGACAACCCTTGGGGTGGTCACCAGTCCCGTACACTTTGGAAACCCTTGAGGGCGGTCACTGGAACCTGTACAAATTGCTCAAGGCAATCTCCACAACTTAATTGGAGACCCCGGCGCTTTCCCGGAGCTTTACACCATAATGATTGAGTTGTGCAACACCACCAACCATCTAGGGCGCCCGAGCACCCAAGAGGAACAAGTTCTAGCGTAACAGGCAACCAAAAGTAATAAGCTTCTCAACTTTTCACTTCCACGTATCACCGTGAAGAACTCAAACTAATGCAACTAATGCAATGGCAAGAACACACGAAGTGGTCAAGTCCCTCACTCCCAAATCCCACCAAAACAATGAAAACTATTGAGGAATATGAGAGGAAGAACAAGGAGGACACCAAGAACTCCAAGATCTAGATCCAAGAGGTTCCCCTAACATATAGGAGAAAGTGATTGGTGGAAACGTAGATTTAGATCTCCTCTCTCTTTTCCCTCAAGAACTAGCAAGAATCAATGGAGGGATTGAGAAATAACAAGCTCGAAAAAGACAACAATGGGGGAAAAACACGAGCTCAAAGGATAAGGTCCATTGGGGAAGAAGACCCCCTATTATAGGTGGGGAAAAATCCAACCGTTATGCCTTCAGCCCGCACAAAAATGGTACTACTGCTCAGGGGAGCGGTACTACTTCTTGGGGCCATAGTCCTAGGTGTAGTGATAATCCCCAAGTGTAGGGAATCATCGTAGAAATTCCCAAAGGTGGAAGTGATAAGTATGGAGTGTCGAACCCACAAGGAGCTAAAGGTAAGATCAATATTCTCTCAAGTCCTATCTGCCACTGATACGACTCTATGTACACCGAACTTTTGTTTACAACTAGAAACGAGAAATAAAACTATGTTGTGGGTATGAAGAGGATAACTTTGCATGATACCGAGAGCTAAAACATAAAAGTAGGTGTTGTTATCATAAAGTTAGAATATATTACTAAATATTATAAATAGCGAGTGTGGAATAATGAAGGGTCGATGTGCGGAATTATTCTAGGCAATTTTTAACAAGACCGGTAGTCGTCATTGCAATTTCATATGAGGGAGAGGCATAAGCTAACATACTTTCTCTTCGTTGATCATATGAACTTATGATTGGAACTCTAGCAAGCATCTGCAACTACTAAAGATCATTAAGGTAAAACCCAACAATAGCATTAAAGTATCAAGCCCCCTTTATCCCATACGCCGTGGCCCACTTATCCGTGTTTATGCTTCTGTCACTCAAGCAACGCGGACAATAAGTAAACCATGGACATATTCCAACACCCTACAGCGGGAATCCCTAACGCTTGCGCGACACGAAGGGCACAATAGGACAGCACCAAAATAAAACATACAACTCATACCAATCTAGATCATTAATCAACCCAAAGAAGAAGGATATCTACTCAAAACATCATAGGATGGCAACACATCATTGCATCATAATATGTGGCATAAAGCACCATGTTCAAGTAGGGATTATAGTGGGGTGGGGGAGAGTGGACCGCGTAAAAGAGATGAGGATAGTGATGATGATGGTGATGTTGATGAAGACGATCACCGCGGCGATGATTCCCCTCCCGATGGCACATCGGCGCCACTGAGAGAGAGGAGGAGAGGTTCTCCCCCTTGTGCTTCCTCCTCCATCGCCTCCCCCCTGGATGGGGAGATGTTCTCCCTCTGGTCCTTAGCCTTCAATGCGATGATAGCCCCTCCGAGATCCTTCCCCGTGGCTTCCGGTGATGATGGCCCCCTCTAGCAGGGTGCCAGAGAGGGCCTAGATTGATTTCTCATGGCTACAGAGGCTTGCGGCGGCGGAACTTCTGATCTAGGTTTCTTTCTGGAAGTTTGGGTATTTATAGGAGGGTTTGGCGTCGAGAACAAGTTAAGGGTGCCCATGAGGAGTCCACGAGGCACAGGGGCGCGCCCCCACCCTCATGGGCCCCATGGTACTCCTCTCCGATAACTTTTTGTTCCAGCATTTTTTATATTTTCCAGAAAAAATCTTTGTTGATTTTCAGCGCATTCCGAGAACTTTTATTTCTGCACAAAAACAACACCGCGGTAGTTCTGCTGAAAACATCATCAGTCCGGGTTAGTTCTAACCAAATCATACCAAAAGATTGTAAAAATATTATAAACATGGCATGCATACTTCATAAATTATAGATACATTGGAGACGTATCAGCATCCCCAAGCTTAATTCCTACTCGTCCTCGAGTAGGGAAATGATAAAAGAAATAATTTATGAAGTGTGAATGCTAGCAAGTGCTTAAGTTTGATCAATGATAGTTTCATTCACTTTTTCTAGCATCATTATATATCATAACAATAGCTCAACTCATAAAACTTCTCATGATCAAGTAACAAGCTATTCACATGTTAAAGTCTAGATCATAAACTTTGTTGAAAACTAACAAACTGTGTTCTTAGTCATCAAACAATTGCAATTTATCTTATTTTCAGGAAGGGTCTATGTAAGAGCTTTGATTTAGCAAATCCCACATACTCGACTATCATATAGTCTTTCACAATTGCTAACACTCACGTGATATTTATGGGTTCAAAGTTTTAATCTGACACAGAGAAAGACAGGGGCTTATAGTTTTGCCTCCCAACCTTTTACCTCAAGGGTAATGTCAACAATAATACTTTATGAAAACCTACATCCAAGTGGATATATATATATATATATATATATGGATCGTTCCAACACAAAGTGCTTGCCAAAGGATAAAGTGTAAAAAGGAAAGGTGGAGATCACCATGACTGTTGTATAAGGTAAAAGACAAAAATAAAATATAGGCCCTTCGCGGAGGGAAGCAGAGGGTGTCCTGTGCTTTTATGGTTGGATGCACATCACTTTATATTGCCACTTATGATAGGGGCTTTATTATGCAGTCCGCCGCTTTTATTTCTTCGATATCACAAGCTCGTATAAAGCTTATTTTCTCCACACTAATAGATCATACATATTTAGAGAGAAATTTTTATTGCTTGCAACAATGACAACTTACTTGAAGGATCTTACTCAATCCATAGGTAGATATGGTGAACTCTCATGGCAAAACTGGGTTTAAGGAATGTTTGGAAGCACAAGTAGTATCTCTACTTGGTGCAAAGAATTTGGCTACCATGAGAGGGAAAGGCAAGCTCAACATGTTGGATGATCCAAGACAATATAACGTTTCAGATATAGGAAAACATAACTCATTAAGTTGTCTTCCTTGTCCAACATCAACTTTAGCATGTCATATTTTAATGAGTGGTCACAATTACAAAAGATGTCCAAGATAGTATATTTATATGTGAAATCTCTCTTCCTTCAATATTCTTTCATGAATTGCTCAAGTGACCAATTCCGTGTTTGCTAACTTTCAATAAGTTTACTACCTATACTCATTATGTGTGAAGTCATTAATCCCCATGTTATAAGCATATGAAACGTATATAAATTCAGATTTATGATATTCAATTCATTCAACCATTTACGCATAAGATATACATGAAGCACGTGAGTAAATGACAAACTACTCCAGAAGATATAAGTGAAGAACACTGAGTAGTCCAATAATTAACTAACCATGGGAGGATTCTTTTTCATTCAAGATTTCAGATCGAATGATTTTATTCGAACAGCAAGTAAAATTAAAATATGCTCCAAGCAAAACACATATCATGTGATGAATAAAAATATAGCTCCGAGTAAGGTATACCGATGGTTTTGAAGACGAAAGAAGGGATGCCTTCCGGGGCATCCCCAAGCTTAGGCGCTTGAGTCTTCTTTGAATATTACCTTGGGGTGCCTTGGGAATCCCCAAGCTTAGGGTCTTTACACTCCTTATTCTCCTCATATCGATATCTCACTCAAAACTTGAAAACTTCAATCACACAAAACTTAACAGAACTTCGTGAGATGGGTTAGTATGATAAAGAGTAAATCATTCACTTTGGTACTATCAAAGACAAGATTCATAATTTTTCTCACACAATGCCTAATTTGCCATATCATTTCTACAATATATATTGATCAATATAAGCCATAGGAACTAGGAAACAAGCAAACTATGCAATGAAAACAGAATCTGTCAGAAACAGAACAGTCTTTAATGATATGAACATCAACCATACTTCTGCTACTCCCAAAATAGTGAAATAAATTGGTGGACGTTAAGAATTTGTCTATTAATCTTCTTCAAAAAGAATCAACTCAAAATCATTCTTCTGTAAAAAACGACAGCTAATCTCGTGAGTGCAAATTTTCTGTTTTTTACAGCAAGATCACATTAACTTTCACCCAAGTCTTCCCAAAGGTCTTACTTGGCACTTTATTGAAAAAAAGCTATAGTGCATGATTAATACAGTAGATTAATCACGTGAACACAAAAAAACAGTAAGGGTAAATATTGGGTTGTCTCCCAACAAGCGCTTTTCTTTAATGCCTTTTAGCTAGGCATGATGATTTCAATGATGCTCACATAAAAGATAAGAGTTGAAACATAAAGAGAGCATCATGAAGAATATGTCTAGCACATTTAAATCTAACCCACTTTCTATGCCTAGGGATTTTGTGAGCACACAATTTATAGGAACAAGAATCAACTAGCATAGGAAGGCAAAACAAGTATAACTTCAAAACTTTAAGCACATAGAGAGGAAACTTGATATTATTGCAACTCCTACAAGCATGTATTCCTCCCTCATAATAATTTTCAGTAGCATCATGAATGAGTTAAACAATATAACCACCCCATAAAGCATTATTTTCATGATATGCAAGCATAGAAATTTTTCTACTCTCCACATAAGCAAAATTCTTCTCATTCGGAATAGTGGGAGCAAACTCAACAAAATAACTGTCATGTGAGGCATAATCCAATTGAAAATTAAAATCATGTTGACAAGTTTCATGGTTAACATTATTCTTTATATCATACATGTCATCACAATAATCATCACAGATAGCAACTTTGTTCTCATAATCAATTGGAACCTCTTCCGAAATAGTGGAATCATTACTAACTAAAGTTAAGACCTCTCCAAACCCACTTTCATAAATATCACATTAAGATTCAACACCCTCCAAAATAGTGGGATCACTAATTCCTAAAGTTGACACTCTTCCAAACCCACTTTCGATGATAGTATTATTCATACTCAAAAATATATAAGTGAAGTTCATGGAGCATTCTACAATTAATATAGACTAACCAATATCCAAGCTCAAAATATATAAGCGAAGCACAGGAAGCATTCTCTAAAACCATACTACAAAGATTTAAGTGAAGCATAAAGAGCATTCTATAAGATTATACTCAAAAGATATAAGTGAAGCACATGAAGCATTCTATAAATCAATGAAGGGCTATCTCATACTAGCATGGTTCTCAAAGAAAAAGAAAAACACAAAAGACACAAATCATGTGAATAAAACAAAAACCGAGGTATACCGATAATTGTTGAAGAAGAAAGATGGGATGCCAACCTGGGCATCCCGAAGCTTAGATGCTTGAGTATCCTTGGAACATTTACTTGGGGTGCCTTGGGCATCACCAAGCTTGAACTCTTGCCACTCTTTATTCTTCTCACATCGGTAACTCCTCGTTCTTCGAACACTTCATCCACAAAAACTTAACAAAAACTTCGTGAGATCCGTTAGTATACTAAAGCAAATCACTACCTTTAGGTACTGTTGTAAATTCATTCCAATTTCATATTAGCAATTTATCTACTGTATTCCAACTTCACCATGGTTCATACCCCCTGATACTACCCATGGATTCATCAAAATAAGTGAACAACACAAAGAAAACAGAATCTGTCAAAAACATGACAGTCTGTAGTAATCCGGAAATTTAGTAAACTTCTGTAACCTCAAAAATTATAAATAAAATATGAAAATTTAGAAAATTTGTAAAGAAGTAATGTGAAAAAAAAATCATACCCATTTGAATTTCCAGTAAAAAAGTTAAATTCACGCGCTACAGCCAAAATTTCTGTTTTTGTACTGCACATAGTCAACAAGCAATCTAATCATCCTAAAACCAAAGCTTGGCACATTATTTTTATAATAGAAAGGATATATACAAGGGGATAATTATTTACAGAGAAACTTCCATGAAAAATTCTACATTGTTTCCATTAGCATGAAACACAAGTTGTCGGTGTTCTGGGAACAGGGGTCCCCAGACTTGCCTGCCTGCGGCCTGCGGCATGGCTCAACCAGCGGCCCAGTACAGCCCGTCTTCATCAACCAAACACTCAAGACCCTCGCGAGGGGCCAAGCCTCGCGGGGCAGACGACACAAGTCCTCCTCAGGAGTGGCCTCACTAGGCAGGCTCGCGAGGAGGCGGAGAGATCAAGGCAAGGGGTTCCTCGTGAGGTGCCCATGATGCAATCCATGACTAATAAGACCAGGCGGGCGCTAGCTGCGCAGTGTCCTCGTTTCCCCTTTGGTGCAAAGGGGGCAAGCGCAAGCACGGAGTACCGAGGCATCTGGCAAAGGTTTCCATATCGGTTCAACAAGACCAAGGCCAGCAGGATGGCAGGACAGAGGTCACCATGGAGCCCAAGACGGCGTCACCACCAGCGCCCTTAGCAGGTGAAGACTACCTTTAGTCAGGATAGCCTGTACTAGCTATCCCCTTTCAAAATGACCGTTGTTGGATCCCTTCCCGCTCAATATTTCGGAAGAGGACCAGGGCCTCTATAAATAGGGCTAGCCACCACAGTAGAAGGACAAGTTAAGTTCACCTACATACCACACCAGCTCAAGAACACCTCTCCTCGTGAGGTTGTTCTTCCCTTGTACTGTTCATCACCAGCCCAAGAGTCAATCCACCACCAAACACAAGAGTAGGGTATTACACCACAACGGTGGCCCGAACCTGTATAAGTCTTGTGTCTCCTGTGTTGTTCATCGTGCTACCTTAGAAATGGCGGCGAGGTTGAGGGCGTGTTTCGGTAGGAGGAAATCTTCGTGCGCACCCCAGTGTTAGAACCTTAAGGGTTTTGCCGGAACCCGATATCCAATATTTGGGTTGCCAGGTAGGGGTGCGCCGAAATCTTCCTTCCGTTGATCTGCGTCCCATCACTTCGTCGCATCCATGTCGGACGCCCACCAAGACTGCGCCGAGCGCCGACCTGCTCTCGCTGCTCATGTCGCCCAGACGGCTCCTGTCGGTGGGCCTCCTCGTCGTTCTCCGTCGCCTGCTGCCAACGCCGCCATCGGCACGGCGGGGAACAAACAGCAAGCATCTTCGCTGCACCCCTTGGTGCGGCGAGAAGGCCGCACCACCACTCCATCGCTGACCCCAGCTGGCTCGTCATCTCACGCTCATCGCGCCCCCACGGACGCGTAGGCCATGCTGCTTCTGGCACGTGAGCTCTTGCATTACCACCTCGTCGACGACCTCTACGAAGAATGGCTCGCTCGCATCACCGAGCTCGTCAGCGCCGCAGGGGGCTTGCCCGCGCCATCCCTCTCGCTGCCTCGCACTCTGCCAGGTACGGGCGACGCGGCTCAGGGAGCGCCTCCGCCACCTCTACCCCAAGACTGTGCCCTGGCTCCAAGGCGCGCGGCCCCTGGACGCGACCCACCGCATCCAGCACCCGCGCGACAAGAAAGAAGCTGCCAAGAAATCCCTCGGCCTCAAGAAGGCACCCCCGTGCTCCCTGCACCAACGCGACAAGACCGCGTTCTGCCCCTGGTGGTGGTGCGCGGGTACCATCAGGAGCAAGCTTCGCATCAGCAAAGGGCTCCGGTGACCACAGCAGGTTGCCGCGCCTTCGTGACCGAGCTGCGTAGCATTGCCTGGCCGGGCAAGTTCAAGCCGGATCTGCATCCTCGCTATGACGGCACCGCCGACCCCGCGGATTTCTTGCAGCTCTACAAGCTGAGCATCGAGGCGGCCAACGGAGACGAGAAGGTCATGCCGAACTGGTTTCCCATGGCGCTCAAGGACGGTGCCTGCACCTGGCTCCTGAACCTGCCTCCTAGCTCGATCTCCTCCTAGGACGAGATGCGCAGCCACTTCATCGCCAACTTCCAGGGCACTCGCGACCGCCCCCCGGCCGCGGGTGACCTATGCCGCATCAAGCAACAGCCTGGGGAGACCCTGCAGAAATACATCCAGTGCTTCAACAGCGCTCACCTCAAGATCCCCAAGGTGACGGACGAGGCCATCATCTCAGCATTCTCTGATGGCGTCTGTGACGTCAAGATGAAGGAGGAGCTCGCCATCCATGAGGAGTTGTGCACATCTCTGGAGATGTTCAACCTAGCAACCAAGTGCGCAAGAGCTGAGAAAGGATGCCTCTCCCTCCTCGAGCTTCCAGCTGCTGACCCAGAAGAAAAGAAGACCAAGGCCAAGGACCTGAAGCGTAAAGGAGTAGTCGTGCTTGCAGCAGAACCAGACACGAAGCACGACATGGAGCAGCCGGAGTCGTCCAAGGGGAGCCGACCGTTCTGCGCCTACCACAACCTCCACACCCACAACATCAGCGACTGCCAGGAGCTCAGGGCCGTTTGTGAAGGACGCTTCGGTCGATGCCCCGAGCGTAACGACCGGGGCTACGGTCTAGGAGGAGGACGAGGTGGAAGAAGATGGGAAGACCGTGGCCCTCACCAAGAGTGGTGTGACCGACCTCGCGAGGATCGTTGGCAGGACCAGCCTCCCTAGGGTGCCTGGAGGGATCAGCCTCATGAGGACCGCCCGCAGGGCAACACAGGCCTTCCTCCTCTGCCGCCACCGTCGAGAAGGAATGACGACCATCATCAGGATGAGGGGGCTGGGGGCTTCCAGGAGCCACGTGCTATCGCTTGTATCTTGGGCGGAGCTCAGGCCCCAGCCTCTTAGCGCATCTTCAAGCAGTTTGCTCGTGAGGTGAATGCAATCCTTCATAGGCTTGAAGCCACGCGCTCGCTCAGGTGGTCCAAGTGCGCCATCACATTCAGCTCAGTAGATCAACTCAAGTGCATGGCTACCGCTGGCGTCCTGCCGATGCTCTGTTCCCTAGTCATCAGCAACCTGCAAGTCACCAGGACCCTCATCGATGGGGGCGCAAGGCTTAACGTCATGATCGTTGAGATGTTCGACAACCTTCAAGCGCCATATGATCAGCTCCAGCCTACCAAGCCTTTCTCAGGAGTTGCTGACGGTTCCACCACCCCGATAGGGCAGGTTCGCCTCCCTGTCACCTTTGGCAAGCGCAAAAACTACCGCACTGAGATCATCGACTTCAACGTCGCCCACATCCACCTGCCGTACAATGCCATCCTCGGGTATCCAGCCCTGGCCAAGTTCATGGCAGTGACCCACCACGGTTACAACGTCCTCAAGATGCCAGGAAGCGGCGGAATCATCACGGTCACCTGCGAAGAGAGAGGTGCGGTGTGCTCCCTCGAGCGTGCCTTCCAAGCTGCATCAATCGAGGACCTGGAAAGCAAGGGCGAGAACCCTCCTGAGGCAGCTCCCAAGAAGAAGAAGCAACTGCCCCACACACGGCCTTAGGAGGTTGGCTCTCGGGGGATGCCGCATCAGGATCAGCGCCCGTGCAAGGGGCGCCTCTTTCCGTCGCATAGGAAGATGCGCCCGGTGCCCTCCTCGGGCAGGGCTCGGGGGCTCTCTTCTTGAGGGCCTCAGACCTTGACAACATCATGAGGGAGGTGCTCGGGCACCACTTGGAGGCGTGCTTCGCAGCACATTTCCCTCAGGAAGGCACGGGGCAAGGAAAGCCCAACCCTCAGGAGTTCATCGCCAAGACCACCCAGGAGCTTCAGGAAGCAAGAGCCCTATGCAGTGACTGTCGCTTGCCTGGTGTGGCTCCCCATCCAGGCGAGGATGGTGGGCTGGGCGTTTGCATCGACGTCCCAGGGATCAACCGAGCCGCATCTCAGGAGCGCCTCTGGCCTTCACGCGTGGGGCGCTGCGAGGTTCCGCTGCACAACTACGTTCGCATGCCTTTTGGCCTGCCAAACGCGGCTGCCACCTACCCGCGTCACATGCGAAGCATTCTGGCAGCTCAGGAGGCCAGGCATCATGCGGTCCTAGCAGAGATGGAGGCGGTCCTCAAGGAACCACCTGGACCCCTAGAGCCTCCCGAGGCCTAGGGCCCTGGTGGCTCGTGAGGGTCGGCCTCTTCACTGTGCATCTTCGGCTACCTCAACACCCCTTCTACAATGGAACCAGGTGACATCTTCCAAGTTCATTTCAGCTGGGAGCGCCCTCAGGGCTGCCTCATCCCTAGGCCATGTGGGTCCGTCCCTACGGCATGTATCTTTTTCTTATGTCTTTAGCTTACCTTGCTTGGGGTACCCCTCGGGCTGCATCATCCCCAAGCCGCTTGGGTCTGACCAAGTGGCATGTATCCATCTTGTGTTTGACTAAGCTGATTTTCCTTTCATGCCTAACCTGCCTATGATTATCGTCTGCCACCTACCACGGGAGCCGCTCGCGCTGGCACGGTGCTTGCGCACGGGTCCGTCCCTGCAACACCGACAAATCTAAGCGGTCGAGCCCTGGCCCATGGCAGCCCCGTGCGCGTCACCTCACCAGGCCCTCAGTGCCCTCACCCCTCTCTCGGAGCAACCAATGGCCAGCCGGCAATCATAATGGCAACCCATGCTTTTTCCATGCTGATTTACATGAACCTCCTGAGGACTTCAGCGGGCGGCAGTACGAGGTCCCTCTCCTTTCCATGCAATCCGCTTGCGCGTTAAAAGGGAGGCTCCTGAGCATCGCGACTCAGGAGCTCTTACTGGCTCTCCAGCCCTCACCCCCTTGCCTTGACCACGGCATCGCGACCTGGCATACCGGTGGCGGCTGAGCTCGCTCAAGGGCCGGGACCTGAGGATGCAGAGCACGAAGGAGAGTGTGGGGAGGAAAGCGGAGGCTCGCACGGGCCTAACCTAGCTGCACCACAGCTGCCGACGCGCAAGTCTGGCGCAACACAAGGGAGCGACTCCAGACTACCGAGATAAGTCTTGCGCCTGGAACAACTAATCGTTGCAACGCAAAATTATCACTTGCCGCGGCTCTGTGACGGCAATGTTGCCTTCCTTTCTCATCTCTCGGCGGCTGCTTGCACGCTAAAGGGGACCTCCTGAGCATCGCGCCTCAGGGGCTCTTATTGGACCTCGGGCCGCTCACCTCCTGGCCTTGACCACGGCATCGCGACCTGGCATACCAGCGACGACTGCAGCCTACCTGGGGACCGGGGCCTGTCAGCATAGAGCGCTAAGTTGTCACGAGGTTAGAAAGGGGGAACCAAGCCGGGACAGGACAGGCACTCGCACGATTTCATAATAAGGGTAACATTAGCGAAAGACATCGCAGACCCTTTACACGCCCCCACGGGGTGTTTTCTCAATTCCTCACGGGGAACTAAAGGCGAGAACCCTGAGGAGCCCTAACTACACGCGCCTCCGTGGCTGATGCCATCATCACCAGTGGGCCACGGGAGGCCGGCGCCAACCCCATCTAGATCAGCTGTGGCGATGGCCTGATGCTGCCACCTTGCTCCGGGCGCGGCGCGAGATTGGGGGCACATAGTTGTCGTGGCTCATCTCTGGGGCCATGAAGAGCTCGGGAGAGTCGCTAGACTCCAAGCGTCGCTGCTGCTGCCGGAGGAGCCGTTGGGGGAGCGAACGGGGGGGCCGGGCCCTGCCGCGTTGATGTCCTGACTACCTCCTCTAGGGAAGCACTCCAGGCGGTGGCCTTCCGCATCGAAGACCTTGAAGAACAATGTGGAGGCGTCGTCGTACTCAAAATGGATCACGAGGGCACCTCCCTTTTGGCAGACCCGGTCGACTTCACCCCAACCCCAGGTCATGAAGATCTTGCCCAGGGGGACGACCTCAACCTCAGCTCCGGTGGCCGGGGCGCGACAGTCGGTGTGCTGCATCCAAAGCTCGAGAGGCCCCCTCGGCGGCATCTCGGTGGAGAAAAACGAAGGGAAACGGATCCAGGTTCTTGGAGGCATCGCCGCATGCAGCACGAGCTCGCGAGAGGAGTCCATGGCGTGGACTCCAGGAACGATGGCATGCGCCAGCATGGTTTGTCGACCTCGCCTGCGGCGCGGGCAGCGTCGCTCGTCGTCCCTTTCTCCGGAGCCCTCGGCTAGGGCGTACAGGGGTAGCGGGAACCCAAGAGATGGCCGCTCGCACCAAGGTTTCGTCATCTCCAGCCTCGCAACCTCGTCGCGGCGACATTGGACCGGCCTCTTCTTCGGCGGGAGCGGATCAGGTCCCTCCCGGGGAGCCTTCCCCTTCTCTTCGGCCGAGAATCTGCGGATCGGTGCCATTGACGTCAAGAATGGAGATGGAGCAAGGGAGAAGACGCAGGCGGAGCAAGAAGGGATGGGCGACGAGGGATTTAGCCCCTCCTCATTTATAGCCCAAGGGAGGCCAACCGTTGACCTCCACGATCGCAGGTGATGATGACTCTTTTTGCATGCAGTAGGGACTCGTCAAGTCGGACAGTTGCCGAGGCAGTGTGGGGAAGCGGAGACGCCCACGTCCAATCAGTCGCCACACGCCAACCAGGGACACAGGCTGTTGGGTCCCACGGTGCTCCACACTTGCCCTTTGGCTTCACCGCTAAGCCAAGTCCGAGCGCGCCTTGGGACCGGGGGCTACTTTCGGCGTTCTGGGAACGGGAGTCCCCAGACTTGCCTGCCTGCGGCCTGCGGCGTGGCTCAACCAGCGGCCCAGTATGGCCTGTCTTCATCAACCAAACACTCAAGACCCTCGCGAGGGGTCAAGCCTCGTGGGGCGGACGACACAAGGCCTCCTCGGAAGTGGCTTCACCAGGCAGGCCCGCGAGGAGGCGGAGAGATAAAGGCAAGGGGTACCTTGGGAGGTGCCCATGAAGCATGCCATGACGATCAAGATCAGGCGAGCACCAGCCACACAGTGTCCTCATTTCCCCTTTGGTGCAGAGGGGGCAAGCGCAGGCACGGAGTACCGAGGAATCAGGCAAAGGTTTCCATATCGGTGCAACAAGACCAAGGCCAGCAGGATGGCAGGACGGAGGTCACCATGGAGCCCAAGATGTAGGACCTTGAAGTAAGTCTAGAGGGGGGGTGATTAGACTACTTGACCAATAAAAACTTAACCTTTTCCCAATTTTATAGTTTGGCAGATTTTAGCTATTTTAGGACAAGTCAAGCAATCATCACACAATTCAAGCAAGCATGCAAAGAGTGTATAGGCAGCGGAAATTAAAGCATGCAACTTGCAAGAAAGTAAAGGGAAGGGTTTGGAGGATTCAAACGCAATTGGAGACATGGATGTTTTTGGCGTGGTTCCGATAGGTGGTGCTATCGTACATCCACATTGATGGAGACTGCAACCCACAAAGGGTAACGGCTGCGCGGGTCCATGGAGGGCTCCACCCACGAAGGGTCCACGAAGAAGCAACCTTGTCTATCCCACCATGGCCGTCGCCCATGAAGGACTTGCCTCACTAGCTGTAGATGTTCACGAAGTAGGCGATCTCCTTGCCCTTACAAACTCCTTGGTTCAACTCCACAATCTTGTCGAAGGCTCCCAAGTGACACCTAGCCAATCTAGGAGACACCACTCTCCAAGAAGTAACAACTAGTGCATTGATGATGAACTCCTTGCTCTTGTGCTTCAAATGATAGTCTCCCCAACACTCACCTCTCTCTGATAGGATTTGGATCGGTGGAAAGAGGGTTTGAGTGGAAAGCAACTTGGGGAAGGCTAGAGATCAAGATTCATATGCTAGGAATGGAATATCTTGGCCTCAACACATGAGTAGGTGGTTCTCTCTCAGAAATGGTAAGTTGGAAGTGTAGGTTTAGTCTGATGGCTCTCTTCATGAATGAAGAGGAGGTGGAGGGGTATATATAGCCTCCACACGAAATCTAACCGTTACACACAATTTACCAAACTCGGTGGGACCGAATAGTTAAACTCGGTCTGACCGATTTAGTAAACCTAGTGACCGTTTGTAATGTTCGATGGGACCGACATGCATCTCGGTGAGACCAATTCAGTTAGGGTTAGGGCATAACGTAATCTCGGTAAGACCGATTACACAAACTCGGTAAGACCGATTTTGGTAATAAGCTTTCTAGAGAGTTGGTCAGGTAAACTCGGTGGGGCTGATTTGCTCTTTTCGGTGAGACCGAAATGTTACAAAAAGGAAACAGAGAGTTTACATTGCAATCTTGGTGGGACCGATCGCTCACTTCGGTTAGACCGAAACATTACGAAGGGAAACAGAGAGATTACAATCCCATCTCGGTGAGACCGAGATCCCTATCGGTAAGACCGATTTGCTTAGGGTTTGTGGCAGTGGCTATGACTTTTGGAATCGGTGGCGCCGGATAGAAAGAATTGGTGTGACCGATTTGGCTTTAGGTTTAGGTCATTTGTGGATGTGGGAAAGTAGTTGAGGGTTTTGGAGCATATCACTAAGCACATGAAGCAAGAGGCTCATTAAGCAACACCTCATCCCATCTTGATAGTATTGGCTTTTCCTATAGACTCAATGTGATCTTGGATCACTAAAATGTAAAATGAAGAGTCTTGAGCTTTTGAGCTTGAGCCAATCCTTTGTCCTTAGTATTTTGATCCACTTTCATCATACATGCCATGCCATTTATTGAGCTTTTCCTGAAACAATAGTCTTGGAATAGCATTAGCTCAATGAGCTATATGTTGTTATGAATTACCAAAACCACCTAGGGATAGTTGCACTTTCAATCTCCCCCTTTTTGGTAATTGATGACAACATATAGATTAAAGCTTCGACAAATGATAATAACATTTAAATAACATCGTCGCTTTGAGAAGTATGTGATAAGCAAGAGCTCCCCCTAAATTTGTGCATAGTTTTATATTTGCTTTGGACTTCAAATGCACAATGAATTAGGCTCATGGGTTACTCTTCCATGTCACATACATCTTGGTGGAGCACTCAAAATAATAAACAATGAATACATGCACTCATCACCAAGCATAGTGAGTGATCACATAAGATAGATAGGATAATATCATCAAACATGCATAAGTGTAGCTTATGATCAAACACATGACCATCAATGTCTCACAAGCATAGTATCTCAACCAAAAGCAAACAAAGATAAACACACCAAAAGCAAGAGAGAACAAAAGCAACACTCTCTCTCTCTCGAAGCCTATGATCTATACATTTTTCTCCCCCTTTGGCAACAAGTTACCAAAAAGTTCGTAGAAAATGCATAGTGCTAGATCGACTCTCAGGCTTGATCTTCTGGTGGTGGTGTCCTGATGACTCCAATGACGAAGGCTTCAGTTGATGTAGAGGGTGCTGGAGTTGATGCTGAAGCTGGTTGCACTGGAGCTGAAGAGGCAGTGGCTGGTGCTGAAGTTGTTGCTCTAGTGTCTGTCACTGGCTCTGCAACTGACCTCTGGGCTCTGGGCACTCTGGCAAACACATTGGTGGTTGTCTTGCCCTTCCTCTCCTGCATGTCATCCTGCAACTGCTCCACAACTGACTGAATCTCAGTTACCTTGACATCTAGATCATAGAATTTTTGTTCCATGATTCTTTCCAGGCTCTCCTGGTTTTGAGTTAGGGTGGCCAACCCCTTCTCAATCCTCAGATATGATGCTATCAAGTAACCAAGCTGCTCCTATTTGGTTTTCAAGAAATATTCAGATGCCTCCTCTTGAGTTGGCATCTTGGCAGCCTTCTCCTTCCTTGCCTTTTCCTTCTTCTCCTGAGCTTGAACTGATGATGGATCATCTTCATTCATGACAACCTCATTGTCCTCAAAGTCTGGATAAAGTGGAAAGTGTTCCTTGTCCAACTGATATTTGCCAGTTCCCATCTTTGAGTTGATCAATTCCTGAATCTGAGGTGCATATCCACAGCTCCTCTTCTGATCTGCTGTAGTCCTCTTTATAGTTTCAACTATAAGGCTCATGACTTTGAATTTTTGTGGCACATCAAATAAATGCAACATATTGATGGCATGCCCTCAGATCATGTTATGGTCACCTGACTTGGGCAACAAAGTGTGCCTCAGAATCCAATTGATAGTAGCCAGCCCTGACAGCAGAAAGTGGACTGATCCAAAAGAGAAAGTCTCTAGGGCTTTGTCTGGGATCTCCTTGTACATGTGAGCCATGGTATTGTGTCCCATCTTCTTCTTTGCATAAATGTCCAGATCATCATAATTTTCCTTTGGGGCATTGATCAGACTTGCCCATTCTTCTACAGTGGACTGGTACCATGTACCTTCAGACATCCAAACAATTCTCCCATCTGGGTAAAAATGTGATGTGGAGTAGAATTGCATGATAAGCTCATCATTCTAGTTGGTGAACTTTTGTCCAACAAAATCTGCAACTCCACAAGCAACAAAGCTGTCTTGCACTCCAGGATAGTGTTGTTCATTCTCCTTGATGAATTTCCAGTCAACCCACCTCATGTCACAAACTATGGGCTTCTTGTCCAATAAGATTGTCTCATAGAAGTCCTGTTGTTCCTTTGTATGGAACCTGTAATCAACAGCAGTTCTTCTCCTTGTGGCATATGGATCTGCCATTCTCCACAGTCTTAGCCCTGAATCCTTCCTGATTTTCATGTCCTCAGCCACAGGATGGGCATCATTGTGGTCTGGTATCTTGGGCTTGAGCTTTCTTATAACCTGTCCTTCTTCATCTTCCTCCTCAGCAACATTGGGCACTGGGGACTTGTTCTTCTCAGTAGCTGGAATACTCCTGGTATTCCTCTTTGGAACAGATTTGGCCTTGGGGGCAGCTTTGGGTGCTTCCTTGGGCTTAGATGTTGCAGCCCCTGATCTGATTGCATCACCCATAAGCTTTGGTGCCTTTGGTGCTGGTGCAGCAAACTCTTCCTCTTCCATCATTGAAGGTTGCCCTACAACTCTGGCCATGGTCTTCTTGACCCTTTCCTTCCTCTTCTTGCTTTCATCAGCTGGCTCTTTGGGATCAGGATTTTCAGGCAGTTGAGTTGATGCTCTGGCCTTGGGCATAGGTTACCTTCTTGCAGGCCTTTTAATCTTCATGCCTGGCTTTATATCTTTTGCTGAGCCATATTCTTTCTTGAGCCCCACTTTCTTGGAAGTAGCCTCATCTTCCTCAGCCTTGTAGTCTTCATCCTCTGAATCTGAAGTTCTTTTCCTCCTTTGCCTAGATGCAGCCTTAGGCAAATTGCTAGGAGTACTTCTGCTCCCTTCATCTAAAGTACGGGAGGGACTAGTGCCCTCACTCAAGTCCATCTGCTCTTATGGCCTGTTCTGGCTGTCACTTTGATCAGACATACTTTAAAAGCTGACTGCTGACCCTGTGAAGAGTTATAGATGAGATAGAAAAGATGAGCATCACAAAATGCAGAGGTTTTTGCAAAAGAATGACTCAAAAGTTCAGTTTTAGTTTTCCACAGAAAGCATTTCGGATCCACCGATTTTCAAACTTGGTGATACCAAAGCAGTTTTGGAACCTAAACTGATGATCTCGGTTGGACCGAGTTTCAGTTCGGTGGCACCGAGACTGCTAGGGTTTCACAGAGTCCTCAAATCGGTTGCACCGATTAGTAATCCTCGGTCACACCGAGAGTCACTAGTGCAATGGCATAAGCCAAATCGGTGAGACCGAGTTTTTCAACTCGGTGGGTCCGAGATGGTTTCAGCGGAAACCTAAACCTAAAAATTCGAATCATATCTAATCTATGAACTACTTTGGCTGGATAGAAGGGTTTCAATCGTGGCAAGAATCAATATGAAAACAATGTGCTAGGAATCAGACGTGGATAGCACAAAGATCAAGTCCATACCCTAACTTGGCGGTGGACTTGCTACGGTGGCAACGGCGGGGATGAAATCCGTTGACGGCGGCGAAGACCAGTGACAGGAGGCTGCTGGCGACGAGGAGACGATCCAGAGACCACGATGGCAGCGCGAGCTGTTGCGCGGGCGAAGGGTTTCGAAGAAATTTCCAAAATTTTGCCCGTGGCTATGTATAGCCCGACCCTATCGGTGTGACCAAGTGGACCAACTCGGTGGCACCGAGATGCATAACTGTGTTCAGTTACAGCAAATCGTGAGACCGAAAAGTTCAAATTGGTTGCACCGAGATTGAAAACTCAGATCAACTTGATGATCTCGGTAGGACCGAAATGGAAGGATCGGTCAGACCGAGAATCACTAAGAGGTTTTGGAAGTTTAAGTCTATGACGAATCAGGGACTCCGAGTGCTCCTCACGCAGAGTGGTTTGAATCTGACTTGATCAAATTTTGTGATGTAGCATGAATAGAGTTTGAGACGAGAAAATCATAGATAGCTAAAGAAGGTTCTTAGGCATTCTTGTCCATCCACTTTGCACAAAGAAAAGAACCAAACAATCAAAACAACAAGTGGATGTCCTTGAATGAGTAAAATATGCACAAACATGCTCACACAATAAGATGGCAATTGAAATATGTGGCAAAGCATGCACAACCAATTCTAGCATCTATCAAACAATTGGCAATGACTAGGTCATCTATATATGAGTATATTGACTTAGGAGTCAAATGAGAACATTTGATCATAGGTCATACTCATCGTTTAAGCTCAAGTGGGGTTACCACTTTTACATAAAGCATTAATGTGTTCACACCATTAGAGTTGCTTTGACTCAATTCTTAGAGTTAAGCTCCCCCTAGATGTGAGATCCCCCCTTAGAGGGATGAACTAACCTTGGGTTTTGTCGATGATGACTTCATGTAGGTGTTGAAGATGTAGATGCTCAATGTTGATGTAGATCATTTGGAGCAATCCTTTGGAGTGAGTTGCACTTTCAACTTACCTACATGGGTTAGTCCCACAAGGAACAAACAAGAAAATCCATAGACATAGAGTGATGCACACACAAGATGATGTCCATGAAAACATTAGGTTACCTTGTCCCTTGCCTTACCAACATGAGGGTTTGTGACTCCTTGAACTAGTGCAAGATGTGGAAGTTGATTGCACTTGTTCTTGCCAAAATGATATGAGTGAAGAATGTTGGCAGAGTCACCCTTAAGAACTCTCTAGTTCTTCTTCTTCGGGATCCACATCATCTTGATGGGAATCCTTGGAGTTGTAGTTGTACTTGATGAAGTAGAACTTGACGTAGTGTTGGGGACCCACTTGAACGAGCCTTTAAGTGCTTCTTCAAATGCATCAATCTCTTCTTGAAGCATGTCCTTGCCTTTGTTCTTGTGGTCTTGTGGTGGAAGATCATCTTGAGCTTGTGTCCCCTTGAAGGAAGTAGGATCATACTTATCTTGTTGAGGAACAAACTTTGTCTTGGGGTATTGATCTTCTTCCCACTCAACTCCATTGGCGTTGAACTTTCGTTCAAAACCAACACCTTGATTCTGCCGGTGCCTTCCTTGCTTGCGTACAATTTCCTCGAATTGCTTACTCCCGGCAAGGCTCTTGTAAACACCTTTCTCTATAATTCCCTTTAACAAACTATTTTCTTGCTCAAGTGTAACTACTAGAAGCAACAATATTGGATTTAACATTATCATTGTTACTACTAGAGGAAGTATCTTTCTTGTACTTGTTACTAGACTTGACTTGAGGCATGTAAGTAGATAAGAGTAAACACTTGGCAATGTAAGAAGAACTTTTCTTGCGGAAATCATCATTGATTGCCTTTAAGAACTCATGCTCTTGCTCAAGATTGAGCTTTTCAAAGCGTAACTTCTCATGAGCCCTTAAAAGTTCTCGATGATCTTCGAAGATAGTTTCATGAGCCAACTTAAGAGTGTTTAGTTATTTAGTTAGAAGCTCAATTTTCTCCTTATCATTGTCATTCGTTTGATTAGCATGATTAATTGACGTTTCATCATAGTATTCATCACTAGAGTTGTCAACATGTAAGTCATCATCCACAAGCAAGTCATCTTCATCGCTATTAAAATCAACATACTCGAGATGTGTTACCTTTGGACCTTTGGCCATGAAGCATCTTCCAATTCCTTCATTTGGTGAATCAAATATGCCATAGGAGTTGGTTGACACAAGTGCTAGACAGGCAACACCTTCATCTTGAGTATGTTCGGAGTCGGAGTGATAGCTTCTCTCGGAGTGTTTGTCGGAGTCGGAGCCGGAAACCCATTCACCAACATGAGCTTGATGTCTTCGTTTTGTGTAGCTACTTGATGACTTGTCCTTCCTTTATGAATCCTTGCTTCTCCGTGAGGGTCTTCGTTCATAACGATCATCTCTACTCCTCCTCTCTCTTGGTGGTGATTCTTCTCTTTTGCTCCTTCTTCTTGTAGAATATTCTCTTCTTTTGTAGGGTGCCATACACTCATTGGAGTAGTGTCCAGGCCTCCCACAATTGTAGCAATTGCGCTCTCGACTAGAAGATCTCTTGTCATTGTAAGACCTTGACTTGGAGCTTCTTTCTTTGCTTCTACTCTTGTAGAATTTGTTGAAGTTCTTCACCATTAAGCTCAATTCTTCATTGAAGGTTTGTTTCTCACTTGATGATGTGGGGGCTTCACTTGAGGTTTTGTAAGCACCACTTGACTTGTTGTGAAGTTCCTCCTTATCCTTGAGTGACATCTCATGAGCAACAATCCTTCCAATGACTTCCGTTGGCTTGAGATCTTTGTAGTTTGGCATCATTTGGATCAATGTGCAGACGGTATCATAGTTTCCATCCAATGCTCTTAGGATCTTCTTGATGATGAATTTGTCGGTCATCTCTTCACTCCCTAAGCCGGCAATCTCATTTGTGATAAGAGCAAGCCTAGAGTACATTTCAGCGACACCTTCACCATCCTTCATTTTGAACTTGTCAAGCTGACTTTGGAGCACATCCAACTTGGATTCCTTGACGGACTCGGTACCTTCGTGCATATCAATCAAAGTATCCCAAATTTCCTTTGCATTCTCAAGACGGCTGATTTTGTTAAATTCTTTGGGGCACAATCCGTTGAAGATGATGTCACATGCTTGAGCATTGTATTGTAGCATCTTCAATTCTTCCGCATTAGCTTCACGGTTCGGTTCTCTCCCATTGAAGAATTCACCTTGCAAGCCAATACAAATAATTGCCCAAACGGCGGGGTTATGTCCAAGAATATGCATTTTCATCTTATGCTTCCAACTAGCAAAATTAGTACCATCAAAATAAGGACCTCTATGGTGATAATTTCCCTCGCTAGACGCCATACTCTCCTAGGTTGTGAAACCAAGGCTATGACCACCAGAAGCTATGGAAATCAAAGAAAATGGAGACCAAGGCTCTGATACCAATTGTAGGACCTTGAAGTAAGTCTAGAGGGGGGTGATTAGACTACTTGACCAATAAAAACTTAACATTTTCCCAATTTTATAGTTTGGCAGATTTTAGCTATTTTAGGACAAGTCAAGCAATCATCACACAATTCAAGAAAGCATGCAAAGAGTGTATAGGCAGCGGAAATTAAAGCATGCAACTTGCAAGAAAGTAAAGGGAAGGGTTTGGAGGATTTAGACGCAATTGGAGACACGGATGTTTTTGGCGTGGTTCCGATAGGTGGTGCTATCGTACATCCACGTTGATGGAGACTTCAACCCATGAAGGGTAACGGCTGCGCGAGTCCACGGAGGGCTCCACCCACGAAGGGTCCACGAAGAAGCAACCTTGTCTATCCCACCATGGCCGTCGCCCATGAAGGACTTGCCTCACTAGCGGTAGATCTTCACGAAGTAGGCGATCTCCTTGCCCTTACAAACTCCTTGGTTTAACTCCACAATCTTGTCGGAGGTTCCCAAGTGACACCTAGCCAGTCTAGGAGACACCACTCTCCAAGAAGTAACAAATGGTGCGTTGATGATTAACTCCTTGCTCTTGTGCTTCAAATGATAGTCTCCCCAACACTCAACTCTCTCTCATAGGATTTAGATCTGGTGGAAAGAGGGTTTGAGTGGAAATCAACTTGGGGAAGGCTAGAGATCAAGATTCATATGGTAGGAATGGAATATCTTGGCCTCAACACATGAGTAGGTGGTTCTCTCTCAGAAATGGTAAGTTGGAAGTGTAGGTTTAGTCTGATGGCTCCCTCCATGAATGAAGAGGAGGTGGAGGGGTATATATAGCCTCCACAAAAAATCCAACCGTTACACACAATTTACCAAACTCGGTGGGACCGAATAGTTAAACTCGGTCTGCCCGATTTAGTAAACCTAGTGACCGTTAGTGATTTTTGGTGGGACCGACATGCATCTCGGTGAGACCGACTCAGTTAGGGTTAGGGCATAACGTAATCTCAGTAAGATCGATTACACAAACTCGATAAGACCGATTTTGGTAATAAGCTTTCCAGAGAGTTGGTCAGGTAAACTCGGTGGGACCGATTTGCTCTTTTCGGTGAGACCGAAATGTTACAAAAAGGAAACAGAGAGTTTACATTGCAATCTCGGTGGGACCGATCGCTCACTTCGGTTAGACCGAAACGTTACGAAGGGAAACAGAGAGATTACAATCCCATCTCGGTGAGACCGGGATCCCTATCGGTAAGACCGATTTGCTTAGGGTTTGTGGCAGTGGCTATGACTTTTGGAATCGGTGGCGCCGGATAGAAAGAATCAGTGTGACCGATTTTGGCTTTAGGTTTAGGTCATTTGTGGATGTGGGAAAGTAGTTGAGGGTTTTGGAGCATATCACTAAGCACATGAAGCAAGAGGCTCATTAAGCAACACCTCATCCCTTCTTGATAGTATTGGCTTTTCCTATAGACTCAATGTGATCTTGGATCACTAAAATGTAAAATGAAGAGTCTTGAGCTTTTGAGCTTGAGCCAATCCTTTGTCCTTAGTATTTTGAGGGATCCACTTTCATCATCCATGCCATGCCATTTATTGAGCTTTCCTGAAACAATAGTCTTGGAATAGCATTAGCTCAATGAGCTATATGTTGTTATGAATTACCAAAACCACCTAGGGATAGTTGCACTTTCACAAGACGACGTCACCACTAGCGCCTTTAGCAGGCGAAGACCACCTTTAGTCAGGATAGCCTGTACGAGTTGTCCCCTTTCAAAATGACCGTTGTTGGATCCCTTCCAGCTCAATATTTGGGAAGAGGACCAGGGCCTCTATAAATAGGGCTAGCCGCCACAGTAGAAGGACAAGTTATGTTCACCTTCATTGAAAGTGCAACTATCCCTAGGTGGTTTTGGTAATTCATAACAACATATATCTCATTGAGCTAATTATATTCCAAGCCTATTATTTCAGGAAAGCTCAATGAATGGCATGGCATGGATGATGAAAGTGGATCCCTCAAAATACGAAGGACAAAGGATTGGCTCAAGCTCAAAAGCTCAAGACTCATCATTTTACATTTTAGTGATCCAAGATCACATTGAGTCTATAGGAAAAGCCAATACTATCAAGAAGGGATGAGGTGTTGCTTAATGAGCCTCTTGACTCATGTGCTTAGTGATATGCTCCAAATTCCTCAACTACTTTCCCACATCCACAAATGACCTAAACCTAAAGCCAAAATCGGTCACACCGATTCTTTCTATCCGGCGCCACCGATTCCAAAAGTCATAGCCACTGCCACAAACCCTAAGCAAATCGGTCTTACCGATAGGGATCTCGGTCTCACCGAGATGGGGTTGCAATCTCTCTGTTTCCCTTCGTAACATTTCGGTCTAACCGAAGTGAGCGATCGGTCCCACTGAGATTGCAATGTAAACTCTCTGTTTCCTTTTTGTAACATTTCGGTCTCACCGAAAAGAGCAAATCAGTCCCACCGAGTTTACCTGACCAACTCTCTGGAAAGCTTATTACCAAATTAGTCTCACCGAGTTTGTGTAATCGGTCTCACCGAGATTACGTTATGCCCTAACCCTAACCGAATCGGCCTCACCGAGATGCATGTCAGTCCCACCGAAAATCACTAACGGTCACTAGGTTTACTAAATCGGTCCGACCGAGTTTAACGATTCGGTCCCACCGAGTTTGGTAAATTGTGTGTAACGGTTAGATTTTTTGTGGAGGCTATATATACCCCTCCACCTCCTCTTCATTTGTGGAGAGAGCCATCAGAACGAACCTACACTTCCAACTTACCATTTCTGAGAGAGAACCACCTACTCATGTGTTGAGGCCAAGATATTCCATTCCTACCATATGAATCTTGATCTCTAGCCTTCCCCAAGTTGCTTTCCACTAAAACCCTCTTTCCACCAGATCCAAATCTATGAGAGAGAGTTGAGTGTTGGGGAGACTATCATTTGAAGAACAAGAGCAAGGAGTTCATCATCAATGCACCATTTCTTACTTCTTGGAGAGTGGTGTCTCCTAGATTGGCTAGGTGTCACTTGGGAGCCTCCGACAAGATTGTGGAGTTGAACCAAGGAGTTTGTAAGGGCAAGGAGATCGCCTACTTCATGAAGATCTACCGCTAGTGAGGCAAGTCCTTCGTGGGCGACGGCCATGGTGGGATAGACAAGGTTGCTTCTTCGTGGACCCTTCGTGGGTGGAGCCCTCCGTGGACTCGTGCAGCCATTACCCTTCGTGGGTTGAAGTCTCGATCAACGTGGATGTACGATAGCACCACCTATCGGAACCACGCCAAAAACATTCATGTCTCCAATTGCGTTTGAATCCTCCAAACCTTTCCCTTTACTTTCTTGCAAGTTGCATGCTTTAATTTCCGCTGCCTATACACTCTTTGCATGCTTGCTTGAATTGTGTGATGATTTCTTGACTTGTCCTAAAATAGCTAAAATCTGCCAAACTCTAAAATTGGGAAAAGGTTAAGTTTTTATTGGTCAAGTAGTCTAATAACCCCCCCTCTAGACATACTTCAAGGTCCTACATACATACCACACCAGCTCAAGAACACCTCTCCTCACGAGGCTGTTCTTCCCTTGTACTCTTCATCACCAGCCCAAGAGGCAATCCACCACCACACACAGGAGTAGGGTATTACACCACAACGGTGGCCCGAACTTGTATAAATCTTGTGTCTCTTGTGTTGTTCATCGTGCTGCCTTAGAAATCGCGGCGAGGTTGAGGGCGTGTTTTGGTAGGAGGAAATCTTCCTGCGCACACTAGTGTTCGAACCTTAAGGGTTTTGTCGGAACCCGATATCCAACACAGGTGCTCAAGGTCGACCCTCACTTCTCCAATGCCTAACTTTCCAATCACTTCTCTTCTTGAAAAAACTTTTTAGGCATATGAGGCAAGTGCATCTTTATGTATTTTCATTTTTTTGATTCTTTTTGTATGTTTCACCCACAACTAAGCAGATCAAAAAGTGTAAACAAAAACTACTTAGTGAAGAAAGCAAACAAGCACACACGAGAATATGAACCCCACGCTATTGCTACCCAGCAATGACGCTAGAAAAGATCTTGATAATCCCCAAGTGCAGGGAATCATCATAGCAATTCCCAATGGTGGAAGTGATAAGTATGGAGTGTCGAACCCACAAGGAGCTAAAGGTAAGATCAATATTCTCTCAAGTCCTATCTTCCACTGATACGACTCTACGTACACCGAACGTTTGCTTCCAACTAGAAACGAGAAATAAAACTATGTTGTGGGTATGAAGAGGATAACTTTGCATGATATCGGAGAGCTAAAACATAAAAGTGGGTGCTGTTATCATAAAGTTAGAATATATTACTAAATATTATAAATAGCGAGTGTGGAATAATGAAGGGTCAGTGTGCGGAATTATCCTAGGCAATTTTTAACAAGACCAATAGTCGTCATTGCAATTTCATATGAGGGAGAGGCATAAGCTAACATACTTTGTCTTCTTGGATCATATGCACTTATGATTGGAACTTTAGCAAACATCCACAACTACTAAAGATCATTTAGGTAAAACCCAACCATAGCATTAAAGTATCAAGTCCCCTTTATCCCATACATCATGACCCACTTATCCATGTTTATGCTTCTATCACTCAAGCAACATAAACAATAAGTAAACCATGGACATATTGTAACACCCTACAGCGGGAATCCCTCACGCTTGCGTGACACGGAGGACACAATAGGATAGCACCAAAATAAAACATACAACTCATACCAATCTAGATCATTAATCAACCCTAAGACAAAGGATATCTACTCAAAACATCATAGGATGGCAACACATTGTTGGATCATAATATGTGGCATAAAGCACCATGTTCAAGTAGGGATTACCGCGGGGTGTTGGAGAGTGGACCGCGTAAAAGAGATGAGGATGGTGATGATGATGGTGATGTTATGAAGACAATCACCACGGTGATGATTCCCCTCCCGATGGCACTCCGGCACCACCGAAAGAGAGGAGGAGAGGTTCTCCCCCTTGTGCTTCCTCCTCCATGGTGTCCCCCTGTATGGGGAGATGTTCCCCCTCTAGTCATTGGCCTTCATGGTGATGAAGGCCCCTCTGAGATCCTTCCCCATGGCTTCCGGTGATGATGGCCCCCTCCGGCAGGGTGCTAGAGAGGGCCTAATTTGATTTCTCATGGCTACAGAGGCTTGCGGCGGCGGAACTTCCGATCTAGGTTTCTTTCTGGAAGTTTGGGTATTTATAGGAGGGTTTGGCGTCGGGAACAAGTTAAGGGGACCCACGAGGAGTCCACGAGGCACAGGTGCACACCCCAGGGGAGTGGGCGCGCCCCCCACCCTCGTGGGCCCCACGAGACTCCTCTCCGATAACTTTTTGTTCGAGCATTTTTTATATTTTCCAAAAAAATCTCTGTTGATTTTCAGCGCATTCCGAGAACTTCTATTTCTGCACAAACACAACACCACGGTAGTTCTGCTGAAAACAGCGTTAGTTCGGGTTAGTTCTAACCAAATCATACCAAAATCATGTAAAAATATTATAAACATGGCATGAATACTTCATAAATTATAGATACGTTGGAGACGTATCATTTTGCATTGAGAGAAAGCAAGTCCAAGCATGGTAGTGCCGCTGGAGCGGTACTACCGTCCTCACAAACGGTACTACTGCTTAGTGTTTCAGGACACTGAGAACTAGCGACAGCAGAGGGAGGGTGAGGAAGTCCTGGACTAGGGGATCCTCAGGCTGCCGGCGTATCTCTTATGGGCCGGACAGGTGGGTTGTTGTATGACTACTATGAGGCCGGGCTATAAGGCAACTCCGTATCCAGACAAGAAACCTTCGGAGCCTTGGTGAGTCCTTCGAGTCAAAGATTAGAGAACCGGCATGTTTATCCCTTCTTTGTAACCGACCATGTGTAACCCTAATACCCCTACTGCCTATATAGACCAGAGGGTTTAGTCCGTAGATGCCGAAACAACAACCATCATCCTACGCTCCTACGGTTTAGTTCATCTAATCTTGTGGTAGATCAACTCTGTAATCATCCTATAGCTTTCAATATAATTAAGCAGGACGTAGGGTTTTACATCTTCGAGAGGGCCCGAACCTGGGTAAACATCATCTCCTTCGTCCCTTGTTACCCATTGATCCAAGATCCATAGCTCGGGACCCCCCTACCTGATATCCATCAGTTTTGACACAAACATTGGTGCTTTCATTGAGAGTTCCGTTGTTGGGTCGCCAAAAGGATCAATGGCTCGCTTAGTCATCAACGACGCCATCCACACCAGGGACATCTTCGTCCCCTACTAGATTTTCACATTTGGTAGTGTCGTATTGCGTGCCGATCCGATCGGCCGTCTTAGACAAGTTGGAAATTTTACCCTCGTCAGGAGATCAGGTTGGGGAACCTAGAGTTCGCCGCCGATTCCTGGGGAGATCTTACCCTAACAAAATCTTCAGTTCCCCTTGAAAAACTTATTGATCTCGATACTTTAACTATGGGATCGTTAAGCCGGACTGCGACTGATGTCACCTGAAGCCCGATCTTAAAGCCCGACCCCATCAATTCGACTGAACTAGTTCCCGCCAAATACCGCACGGGTGCAACCTCGAATATTCACCCTCCCCGAGGCGGCAATACTGCGGGTCAATCCCGAATATTCGGAGAGTATGGACCCAACAGACCTTTCATCATTGAATGGTCTACTAGACCGGACCCAAGCCGCGGGAATCTCCGACGGCCAATCCTCAGTCTACTATCAAATCGGGCTCGAACCCAGTAGCCGAGAAAGTTACATCCCGTCTGTCACAAATCTCGTCGCCACCATTGAGGACTTGGCCAAAGGCTCGCAGTCACCAAAGTTAAAAAAATTATGTTTGGGTTTGCGATCACCTCACCCAGGCTTCTAGCCCGCAGTCTGATGTTTGCCCCGAAGAGAGCCCGGAACCAAGCCCCGACATGAAGCCTGGCCTTGAGTCCGCACAATAGTATTTAGTTGACAAACCGGATGCCAAACTTGGCGCGCCGGATACCACGATGGCGCTGGACACCGCCACCAACACTACAAAAAAGTACACTTCCGTGATGATAGTGTTTGTCTAGTAGGTCACGTTTTCTATGATCCATTTACATCCATGACAATTTTATGACAGAATCAAGATAGTCATACCTATGCTGTCATAGAAGTTCTTTCGTCAAAGATGACCGACACGTGGCATCCACCGTAATGGGACGCCATTAAGCTATCAGGTCCGGTTTGGATCCGATAACCCATTAACAGCCCGGACCAATGGGAAATTTCCACGTGTAAAATTCAGATTGGCCGGAGGAAACACGTGTCAGCTCATCAGTGGGTCAGATAGGCGTCTATGATATGTTGACACATGCGACAGCCCACCACTGGCCCATTTAGCTCACAAAGGCCGTCCTGTTTAACTTGGTCAAAAGATAGCGGGCTAGCCCATGAAAAGCCTGTTAACGGTCTGAAAGTGCTAGTTATCGACTAGAGGGGGGGTGAATAGGCGATTTTTATCAAAGTCTTCAAAACATGGTAGTTTCGAAGACAAACAATAGAAATGACCTAATTGATATGCAGCGAAAGATAAACTACAACAAGCAAGCCATAGTCAAGTATGCAATAGTGTTAACATACGAAGACTAATAGCAGCTAGGTAGTAGGATCAGGATGGAAGATAGTATGAAGTCAATCAACAATAGTAGTCAAGCAATGAAGTCAATCAGATAAGACAGATAAGCAATGACTTCATGAAGACAAACTCAAAGTAAAGGAGGGAAGAGATAGAACCAGTCACTTGTCGAAGACACAGGACTTGTTGGACCAGTTCCAGTTGCTGTGACAACTGTACATCTGGTTAGGGAGGCTGAGATTCAACTCAGAAGACCGTGTCTTCACCTTATTCCCCTTGAGCTAAGGACACTTAGTCCTTGCCCAATCACTCTGGTAAGTCTTCAAGGTAGACTTCCGAACCTTCACAGACTTCGTTCACCCGGCAATCCACATTGACTCTTGGATGCTCAGAACGCGACGCCTAACCGGCTGGAGGATACACAGTCCTCAAGTGTAATAAGTCTTCAGGTCACACAGATAGAAAGACTTCAGTGATGCCTAACACTCTTTGGCTCTAGGTGTTTGGGCTTTGTCCTCGCAAGGATTTCTCTCTCAAAGGCTTCGAGGTGGGTTGCTCTCAAAACAACAAAAGCCGTAAACTAACTCTGACCAGCCACCAATTTATGGTGTAGGGGGTGGGCTATTTATAGCCACAAGGCAACCCGACCTGATATGTCCGAAATGACCCTGGGTCACTAAGGAACTGACATGTGTTCCAACGGTCAGATTTCAAACACACACGGCAACTTTACTTGGGCTACAAGCAAAGCTGACTCATCCAGCTCTGGATAAGATTTGCTCTCATTGTCTTTGCTCGAAGACATAGGATTTGGGTTGAGCATCACTTCAGTCACTCTGACTTAGTTCACTTGGACCCCACTTAACAGTGCGGTGGTTCCTATGACTCAACAAAGAAGAAAAGGAAACAACAAAATGACTCAGTCTTCACGCTCCATAGTCTTCACTCAATGTCCTCTCATGTCATAGACTTCAGTGTGAATATCTTCACACACCACCATTGTCTTCAATGTCTTCATACATTTTTAGGGGTCATCTCCGGTAGGTAAACCGAATCAATGAGGGACACTACCTGCGTTATCCTGCAATTCTCACAAACGCATTAGTCCCTCAACCAACTTTGTCGTCAATACTCCAAAACCAACTAGGGGTGGCACTAGATGCACTTAGAATCTCCCCCTTTTTGGTGATTGATGACAAACTGGTTGAAGTTTTCAACGGGAAAGAAGTATGTGAAATTGTAAAGGATAGTGCATTGTCTTCATAAGTGGAAAGGGCTCCCCCTGAAGATGTGCATATAAATAATTTGCTTTTGGAATGCAAATGCACATGGCAGGTTGTACTTGTGGAGATCCACTTCAACTTATGAGGATAATTCATCATGCATGAAATGATATAGCTAAGAGAATGACATGCATAATGAAAAATGGACGTCTGCAGAACGATCTAAGTGCGGAAGTTATCATCGCACGTGGAAACGCAAATAAGTAGCAGACGACCATCAAGTTTAAGTGTTACAACTCAAAGAACGAAGTGTATCAAAAAGCAAGAGTTGTAAGCACTAGGCAAAAATATAAAGCAACCGCCCTTATGAACCCGGTTGAAGACTATCAAACTCATACGCTTCTCCCCCTTTTGTCAGTAATGACCAAAAAGGTTTGAACACATAGAGCATCTACTCGTCCTCATGAGGAGTAGTTGAAGCAGCAGGGTTGTCGTTGTCGTTTGGCAGTGCAGACGAACTTGGTGCAGTATCGATGCATGCAGAACTAGGGGGCGGTGAAGTAGCATCTTCTTCATCATCGATGACATTTGCATTGACAGTTGCCGCGGAGGAAGAATAATCAGAGTCTTCAAGAGATGGAGTTCTTCGTAGGACAGCATTCCGTGGAGGAGTGGAGTCAAACTTGAATCTTTCCGTGAAGCCATCGTCTTGAAGGTCAGCTTTAGCACTGAGTAGGGTCAAACTCTTCCATGAACGTCGACAAGTTTCGTGAGTGACAAATGCATTCTTGGTGGCAAGGTTTCGAATGCGATTTACGTCCACCAAGAGGCTTTGCATCTGATGCTTCAGCCAAAAATGATGCTTATCTTGCTTCTGATGTAGGGCCACAAGAAGTTCTCGGTCATTTAGGACCCGAGAGCGCTTCCGAGGCCTTTGAGCAATCGTGCTCGCTGTAGCTTCAATTGGCGCACGATGAGGTAGACGAATGTTTCCAGCCATCGGATAGACACGCGTGACAGCTTGGACTCCTTCCATAGGCTGAGTGAAGCTTTGATGTTCAACATTTTGAAGACAAAGAGGCTTCTTAGCAGGTTCAGGGTATATGGCTTCAACTGACATATCAACCTCTGGTAGGAAGATCACATGATTGCGAGCAGATGGTTGATAGTTGACAGCAGAATGTTGCTTGATCAGGCGCATGACCCATGGAGCATAGAATTTCAGTCCGAAGAGGTCAGATCCAGATGCAGCCAGTTGCCTGATGAAGAAATCTTGCGCATTGAAGCTGATGCCATTGAGGATGTAAAAAGACCAATGTCTTCATGGCTCCTTCAAGTTTTGCAGCTGATGAATGTCCTTTGATCGGCCATAGAGTCTGCCTGATGATATGATATATAGTGCGCGGCAGATACTCAAGGTCATCAACAAAGAACTCCTTTGGATATTCAGCATCACGTGGCAAAGGCTTCATCATGCTCAACATCTGGCTCATATTGGGTTCAGGCTTATGGAAGATGCTCTCCAGTGCATTGCGGTGGTTTTGACAACCAGGTTCATATAGCTCTCCGAGAGTGGATAGGCCTGTAAGCTCAATGATATCTAGAGCTTTGGCTTCATGATGAACATTTCCTGTCATCCACTCGAGAACCCAGGTCTTGATATATCTGTTGTAGCCGCAAATGTGGAGGGTAGCATAGAATTGAAGCAATATAGCTCTTCATTCCAATGTTCTTTATCTGTGACAAAGCTGAGCAGACCAGCATCACGAAAACAATCAAGTGCTTCTTCTAAGCACGGCAGTCCAGCAATGGCTTCAGTGTCGAGGAGCATATGAGGGAAAATGCTCCCTTGATCATACAGAATGCAGGAGTAATAGCTTCACTGTTGATGACTCCAGAACCGATCTGATGATATTCTTGGCTTTGTGTAGGGGTTCTTTGAGCTGTCAAAGAATGTGTTGTGGCTTTTGAAGCCACTTGCATTGAAGGACCCAACAGATGTGATAGTACCAGGAAACCTTGGCAGTCTTGGCTTTGGCTTCTGGACCTAAGGCCTATACTCAATGTGATAGTCAAATTGAGGACCAGAGGCAGTAGGCGGAGGGACCAGAACAGGCCATCTTACTGTGATTAGCTCGCCATGGTTGTATGCTTGCTCGATTGTATAGGGCCTTGGTGGCAGAATAGGAGCAGTGGCAGCAGCTGAGGCTTCAGGCTGCACAACAGGTGCTTCAGGAGCAGTTGCCTCATTGGTTTCAGGCACACTGTTTTATTCAAGCTCCACATTAGCTTCATTCATGACAACGTCATGAGCTTCACTTGCGTTGGTAGTGGCAGCTTCAGGATTTTCAACCTCCACTTGCTGAGCTAGAGGGTCAGGCACAGACATGTTCACTTCATGAATAGTTTCTTCAGGAATGGGGGGAGTATGGACACGTTCTTCTTGACGTTCTTCATCGGCTGATGCAGCCGGATTGTCTTCAGCAGCTGGTGCTTCAGACTCGGAGACATTCACAGCAGGAGTGGCTTCTGAAAACACTTGACGTGCAACAGGTTGATGGTGCACTTCTCCTTCTGGAACGCTCGGAAGAGGGACTTGAGGCCTTGGTCCTTGTGAAGCCTTTGTAGTACAGGCGACGCCTTTGGAGATGGAGTGGGCAGGTCCTCATCCTCTTCAACTTGTATGGATGGTGTGGTTTGTTGTTGTTGGGGAGTGCTGGGGGAGTCTTGTTTTTGCGGGCGATCAGCCCATGAAGCATCATGAGCAATTGGCGTCAGAGGACGACCAATGCTAATGATTTCGCTGTTCGTACGAACAGGCGATAATACCACATTATATTCAATTTGCGGAAGAACTTCATCATCTTCAACATTGTCATTTTGACCAATGTCTTCAGCAGCGGTGGGTTCAGCTGCTGGAATCTCTTCAGCTTCAGGAGCCTCTGTGGAAGCAGGCTCATGAACAGTCAAGCGAAGTTCTTGGGATGCAGATGCAGGACGAACCACTGAGATGGGTTCAACAACAAGGGGCTCTGTGGGAGCAGCCCGACTCTTCTTGATCTTGCGCTTCTTCTTGGAGGGAGCAGCTTTAGAGGCTTCAGTATTCTTTCTCTTTCTAGCTTCAGCCTCGGCAGCCCTCATCTTCTTCTGTTCTGAAGCAGTTGACGTGACTCTTGGCTTCGAGCCAGTCATGCTGCTTGGGAAGACAATGCGAGGTTCATCTGGCCTTGAAGGTGCAGATTGGACAGTCGATTTCTTCTTCTTTCCAGCCATCCTGGGGTCGATGCCAGGACGACCAAGAGCCTTGCGCTTCTCAGCCTCATCGTAGGCAAGCACACACTTGTCAGCTAGACTCTTCATACGCTCTCTGGAGCCTCGAGCTTCTTCACGCTTCTTGTGAAAGGCTTCTTTGAGCTTGTGCAGCATGATCTTGAAGTTCCTGACATCTTGCACGTTGAGCATAGCCACATGCTTCTTGAACTGAGCCTTTTCATAGTCAATCTTGTGCTTCAGTTCGACGATGCGCTGAGCAATAGCTAGCTCAGAAGCAATGGCGCCATTGAAGGCGACGCTAAGGCCAATTGGAAGTTGCAGATCATCGAAGCTGAGGTTTGGTGTGTCAAACCATTCATCATTGAGGTTATGAATGATTTCCACGTCAAAGAGAGGCAAGTTGTTGAAGATCTCTGCTTCTTCCTTGCTCTTGATCAGTTGCTCAAGAGCATCATCTGCAAGATCGTCATCGTTGGACAGATCAATGGGCTCTTCACGCAGAATAGCAGCAGGAGTCAAAGCCTAATCAGTACTCTTGACGATTTTCTTTTTCTTATCCGTCTTCTTAGAGATACGGGAAAGATCTTCAGACTGCACACTAGCTTCAGGAGGTGCAGTGGCCAGTGGCTTCACACGAGAAGCTTTTGGAGGTGCAGCTGATGATGAAGCCTTAATATTCTTTGGCTTCTGCGGCCTTGGAGGAGGAGCTGGGGATTCATCAGAATCAGCATCATTGTCAGAATGATCCACTTTGGCACCTTGTACCAAGATGTAGGAGATGAGGCCTTCAAGGTTTGCAAAGGGGCCAATTCTATTTTCTTCAGCTTCACGTGTGTCATCATCACGGGGAGCAGAGGGACCAGGATTGAAGTCTAATCCCTATGACTTCTTGTTTTCCTTTGCTGAAGCCTTAGCATACTGAAAATTGCGCTTGAAGAGATTGTCGTCACGAATCCAGAGCAATGATGGTTGTTCCGGCTTCTCCGGATATCGACAATAAAGATGAATCATTTAAATAGGACTTGATGTTTGTCTCTGTGTCTTCTGCTGACAAGGATGCAGAGAAGACATTCGACAGTTTCAACAGAATGCATATGATTTGGACAGATAGAGTTTGAGATAGTAAGCATAGAGAGATTAGGGTCCGATCACATTCACTTAGTTAAAAAGATTCAACAGTGAAGACATAGCTATAAGTGAATGTTGCAGAGGACAAAATACTAGTGTATATATATGATAAGGCAATCAACTCAACATAGTGAAGTAAATCATGAAGATAAGTTGAAAGTTGAAGACAAATCAATATGCGAAGATATTCAACAATAACGGCATGAGTGAAACACTTCAAACCAAGAAATTTTGGTGGTGGCGTTACCCACTGTATAGGAAGTATTAGACCCAGACACGGCGCACAATTATCATGGCGCTCCAAAGTCAAATTCCACTTTAATGTATTCACACTCAGAATGTAAGTCTTCATTGATTGAAGATATACTTTACTTTGTGTGTTGCACATCTAAATCATCAACATGCATAAGTGTTAGGATGTGTGCCTGATCACAGGACATTTGAGGATTCCAAGATAGTTAGCTCACACCGTAACTTGCAAAACCTTTTCTCATCGAAGGGCTTTGTGAAGATATCTGCCAGTTGCTCTTCAGTGTTGACGTGAATGATGTCAATATCTTTCTTCATGACATGATCTCTGAGAAAATGATGACGAATTTCAATGTGCTTTGTCTTTGAGTGCTGAACTGGATTGTTGGCAATCTTGATGGCGCTTTTGTTGTCGCAGAAGAGAAGGAGTTGCTTCAGATCGATGCCATAGTCCTTGAGAGTTTGCTTCATCCACAGAAGCTGAGCACAACAAGATCCAGCAGCAATGTATTCAAATTCAGCAGTTGAGAGTGATACACAGTTCTGCTTCTTTGAAGACCAACAGACAAGTGATCGTCCCAGAAAGTGACATGTTCCTAATGTTGACTTGCGATCCACCTTGTCACCAGCATAATTAGCATCCGAGAATCCAACCAAATCAAACATTGAGCCCTTTGGATACCATAATTCGAGTGTTGGGGTGTAAGCCAAATATCTAAGAATTCGCTTCACAGCTAAGTGATGCGATTCCTTTGGTGCCGCTTGGAATCGAGCACACATGCAAAAACTAAGCATAATATCTAGCCTAGATGCACATAGGTAAAGTAAAGAACCAATCATGGAGCGGTATACCTTTTGATCGAACTCTTTACCATTGTCGTCGGGACCAAGATGATGTTTGGCTGGCATTGGCGTCGTGTAACCTTTGCAATCTTGCATACCGAACTTCTTCAGACAGTCTTTGAGATATTTTTCTTGAGATATGAAGATGCCATTTCTTTGCTGACGAATTTGAAGACCAAGGAAGAACTTCATCTCACCCATGATGGACATCTGATATTGCTCTTGCATCATGTATCCAAACTCATCACTATACTTCTGGTTGGTGCAGCCGAAGATTATGTCATCCACATATATTTGGCACACAAACAGTTCACCATCATATGTCTTCGTGAAGAGTGTGGGTTCTAGGGATCCTGGTTTGAAGCCTTTGCTCTTCAGGAAGTCTTTGATTGTATCATACCAAGCGCGAGGAGCTTGTTTGAGGCCATATAGTGCTTTGTTGAGTTTGTACACCATATCAGGATGTTTTGGATCTTCAAATCCAGGTGGTTGAGCAACATACACTTCTTCTTCAATCTTGCCATTGAGGAAAGCACTTTTCACATCCATTTGATATAGCAGGATGTTGTGGTGATTCGCATAGGCTAGCAGTATGCGAATAGCTTCAAGCCTAGCCACAGGAGCAAATGTTTCATCGAAGTCAATTCCTTCAACTTGAGTATATCCTTGTGCCACAAGACGTGCTTTGTTTCTGATGACTTGACCATGCTCATCTTGTTTGTTCCGATATATCCATTTAGTGCCAATAATGTTATGCTTGCGAGGGTCAGGGCGCTTGACAAGTTCCCAAACATTATTCAGCTTGAACTGTTGAAGTTCTTCTTGCATGGCTTGAATCCATTCAGGTTCCATAAAGGCTTCAGCAACTTTCTTGGGTTCAGATATTGATACAAATGAAAAATGCCCACAGAAATTTGCTAACTGTGTTGCTCTTGATCGAGTAAGCGGACTAGGTGCGTTGATGTTATCAATTATCTTCTCAATTTGTACTTCATTTGCAACACGAGGATGAACTGGACGAAGACCTTGCTCATGCTGATCATTGTCATCATTGGGAGGATTGTCTTTGGTCTGAGCATTGTCTTCAGGTTGGTTTGGTGCAGAAATGATAAGTTCCTCTTCAGGCTGTGCTTCAGAGGGCATGATTTCACCAGTTCCCAGCAGCTTGATAGATTCACTGGCAGGAGCTTCATCTAGTGTGCTTGGCAGGAGCTCTCGTTGTGAACCATTGGTTTCATCAAATCGCACATCCACTGTTTCAACGATTTTGTAGTGGAAGAGGTTGAAGACTCTATAAGAGTGCGAATCTTTTCCATAGCCAAGCATGAAGCCTTCGTGAGCTTTGGGTTCAAATTTTGACTTGTGATGGGGATCCTTGATCCAGCATCTAGCACCAAAAACTCTGAAGTAGCTGACATTTGGCTTCTTGCCAGTAAGGAGCTCATAGGATGTTTTGCCCAGAAGCTTGTGGATGTAAACACGGTTGATGATGTGACATGCAGTATCAATAGCTTCAGGCCAAAACTTTCTTGGTGTCTTGTACTCGTCGAGCATTGTTTGGGCCATCTCAATGAGGGTTCTGTTCTTGCGCTCAACAATGCCATTTTGCTGAGGTGTGTATGGAGCAGAAAATTCATGAGTGATTTCCATTGTATCCAGATAAAGATCAAGGCCGGTGTTCTTGAATTCAGTGCCGTTATCACTTTTGATATGCTTGATCTTGACGCCATAATTGTTCATTGCTCGATTGGCGAATCGTCTGAAGACATCTTGTACTTCAGTCTTGTAGAGAATTATGTGCACCCATGTATATCTTGAGTAGTCATCAACAATGACGAAGCCATAGAGACACGTCGTTGTTGTGAGGGTGGAGTAGTGAGTAGGACCAAATAAGTCCATCTGCAACAGCTCGAAGAGTTGAGATGTTGTCATGATAGTCTTCGAGGGGTGCTTGGCCCTTGTCATCTTTCCAGCTTCGCAGGCACCACACAAATGATCTTTCTTGAACTTGACACCTTCGATGCCTATGACATGCTTCTTCTTGATGAGAGTGTGTAAGTTCCTCATGCCAGCATGCCCCAGCCTTCGATGCCAAAGCCAGCATTCTGAAGCTTTTGCAAGAAGACATACGGCAAGCTGTGGACCTGCTGAGAAATCTACCATGTATAGATCACCTTTCCTATACCCTTCAAAGACTATAGACTTGTCAGATTCCATTAGTACAAGGCAACGATATTTTCCAAATATCACAATCATATTTAAGTCACAAAGCATTGAGACAGACATTAAGTTGAATCCAAGGGATTCAACAAGCATCACTTTATCCATGTGTTGATCCTTTGAGATTGCAAATCTACCTAGACCCAATACCTTGCCTTTACCAGTGTCAGCAAATGTGATTTGACTCTTGTCGGATGGACGTAAGGTTGAGTCCATGAGAAGACTTCGATCACCAGTCATATGATTAGTGCATCCGCTGTCCATAATCCATTCTGAAGCACGAGGTGTCATACCCTATAGTGCAGTTAGGAGGATAGGCTTCACAAGGTATGTTGTGAAGCATAACCAGTTGATGCACACTTGGATTATCACAGCACAGATGAAAGTTAGCACACAGTGTGACAGGTAAGCGATTCATATGTGGAATACATAGTAAGTCATTTTATCATGCGTCCCTTTGTGTTTTAGGTCCCCAGCAATTATATCGGACGCCTTTGATTGCTGACTGGAGACCATGTTATGCAAAAGAGAGTTAGTTCTTCACCACCCACATCTTTAGGGGTGGCTTAGAAGCAATGAGTCTAAGTGCAGCATCTGAGAATTTCAGCTTTGGAGCCCTAGCAAATAGCCTTGCAGGAGATGAATGATACTCATATGAATAAGTAGAAAAGTTCTTAGTACTATGAACATAGCGGTTTGAAGACACGCACTCATATTCATAAACTTGAGTACGATTTCCCTGCAAAACATTGGCGTTAGGGTGAATCAGGTGAGTCCTGTTTCCGTATGAAGCCATTGGACCATGTGACGCCTTTGGTCTGGGGTTTGTCTTCTTCCCTGGTGGTGTCATGACAACATTCACAGGAAGATTTTCAAGACAGCTTTTGGGAACCCAGATCTTCTTCATTGGCGGTCCATTCCTGCAGTTAGTACCAATATACCTGGCAAACACTTCACCATTCTGATTTTTGAACAGTTTATAGTTTGCATCAAAGGATTCATCAATGATAATAGGATTAGCACAGGTAAAGCCAGATAAAGTGGATGGATCCACTGAAGGTTCCTTTGCAGCAACCCATGTGGTTCTGGGATACTGCTCAGGCTTCCAGTAGGAACCATCGGCATTCATTTTCCTCTCGAACCCAACACCCTCTTTCCTAGGGTTTCGGTTCAGAATCTGCTTTTTGAGGACATCGCAAAGTGTCTGATGCCCTTTCAGACTTTTGTACATCTCAGTTTCAAGCAATGTCTTCAACCTAGCATTTTCATCAACAATAGCAGTGGTATCCTCAGAAGAGGGGTTAGTTACCACATCAGTAGTTGAAGACAGAGCAACAGTAGCAGCAGTGGAACATTCAGCAACAGAGGCAGCGTTATCATGCTCAATGCATTTTAAGCATGGTGGTTCAAATCCATCCTGAGCGGGACTGATCTGTTGAGCGCGAAATGACTCATTCTCGTTTTGAAGATCTTCATGAGTCGCTTTCAATTTCTCAAGCTCTTGCTTCCTTTGAAGATAATCATAGGAGAGCTTTTCATAAGTGGTTGAGAGCATCTCATGAAGACTTTCAAGTTCTTGATACTTAGCATGAAGATTTTTTATGTCTTCAACTAAGGACTGTGAACGTGTCATTTCCGCGTCCAACAGGTCATCGCTTTTGTATAACAGTTTTTGAGTATGTTCCATAGCCCTTTGTTGTTTAGTAGCAATTTTAGCAAGTGTTTTGTAGCTGCGTTTAGATTCACAATCAGAGTCATCTTCACTTGATGTTTGAAAGTAAGCATCGCGTGATTTTACCTTGGCACCGCATGCCATGAAGTAGTAGGTGGGAGCAGGATCGTCCTTGTCATCATCAGTGTTGGTGTGGGAGTCATTGTCTTCAGTGTTGGAGATGGACTTGGCAACGTAGGTTGTGGCTAGAGCCAGACTTGCAACGCCAGAGTCGGACTCAGCTTCAGATTCCACCTCTGCCTCCTGAGAAGCAGACTCCTCCTATGAATCCATTTCCTTGCCAACAAAAGCACGAGCCTTCCCAGATGAGCTCTTCTTATGAGATGAAGACTTTGATGTGGACTTGGAAGAAGACTTTGATGATTTCTTCTTCTTCTTGTCATCAGAGTCATATTCCTTGCTCTTCTTCTTATTCTTCTCGTTGTCCCACTGAGGACACTCAGAGATGTAGTGCCCAGGCTTCTTACACTTGTGACATGTTCTCTTCTTGTTGTCTTGAGTGGAAGATTCATCATTTCTTGAACTGGATCGTGAAGACTTTCTGAAGCCCTTCTTCTTGGTGAATTTCTGGAACTTCTTCACAAGCATAGCAAGCTCCCTTCCAATGTCTTCAGGATCATCAGAACTGCAGTCAGATTCTTCTTCTTCAAATGAGGAAACAACTTTTGCCTTCAAAGCACGAGTTCGGCCATAGTTGGGGCCATAGATATCTCTTTTCTCAGAAAGCTGGAACTCATGTGTGTTGAGCCTCTCAAGTATATCAGACGGATCGAGAGTCTTGAAGTCAGGACGTTCTTGTATCATGAGGGCAAGGGTGTCAAAGGAGCTGTCAAGAGATCTAAGCAGCGTCTTGACGATTTCATGCTTGGTGATCTCAGTGGTGCCGAGAGCCTGAAGCTCATTTGTGATGTCAGTGAGGCGATCAAACGTGAGCTGCACATTTTCATTGTCGTTTCTCTTGAAGTGGTTGAAGAGATTGCGAAGAACACTGATCCTCTGGTCTCTCTGTGTAGAGACGCCTTCATTGTCCTTAGATAGCCAGTCCCAGACTAGCTTTGACGTTTCTAGAGCACTCACACGGCCACACTGTCCTTTGATCAGATGACCATAGATGATGTTCTTTGCAGTCGAGTCCAGTTGAATGAACTTCTTGACATTAGTAGGGGTGACACCTTCACCAGTTTTGGGAACGCCATTCTTGATGACATACTAGAGGTCGAGATCAATGGCTTCAATATGCATGCGCATCTCATTCTTCCAGTAGGGATATTCAGTTCCATCGAACACGGGGCAGGCAGCGGAGACTTTGATTATCCCTGCAGTCGACATAGCTAAACTCCAGGTGGTTAAACCGAATCACACAGAACAAGGGAGTACCTTGCTCTGATACTAATTGAAAGTGCTAGTTATCGACTAGAGGGGGGGTGAATAGGCGATTTTTATCAAAGTCTTCAAAACATGGTAGTTTCGAAGACAAACAATAGAAATGACCTAATTGATATGCAGCGGAAGATAAACTACAACAAGCAAGCCATAGTCAAGTATGCAATAGTGTTAACGTACGAAGACTAATAGCAGCTAGGTAGTAGGATCATGATGGAAGATAGTATGAAGTCAATCAACAATAGTAGTCAAGCAATGAAGTCAATCAGATAAGACAAATAAGCAATGACTTCACGAAGACAATATCAAACTAAAGGAGGGAAGAGATAGAACCAGTCACTTGTTGAAGACACAGGATTTGTTGGACCAGTTCCAGTTGCTGTGACAACTGTACATCTGGTTAGGGAGGCTGAGATTCAACTCAGAAGACCGTGTCTTCACCTTATTACCCTTGAGCTAAGGACACTTAGTCCTCGCCCAATCACTCTGGTAAGTCTTCAAGGTAGACTTCCGAACCTTCACAGACTTCGTTCACCTGGCAATCCACAATGACTCTTGGATGCTCAGAACGCGCCGCCTAACCGGCTGGAGGTTACACAGTCCTCAAGTGTAATAAGTCTTCAGGTCACATAGACAGAAAGACTTCAGTGATGCCTAACACTCTTTGGCTCTGGGTGTTTGGGCTTTGTCCTCGCAAGGATTTCTCTCTCAAAGGCTTCGAGGTGGGTTGCTCTCAAAACGACAAAAGTCGTAAACTAACTCTGAGCAGCCACCAATTTATGGTGTAGGGGGTGGGCTATTTATAGCCACAAGGCAACCCGACCTGATATGTCCGAAATGACCCTGGGTCACTAAGGAACTGACATGTGTTCCAATGGTCAGATTTCAAACACACACGGCAACTTTACTTGGGCTACAAGCAAAGCTGACTCATCCAGCTCTGGATAAGATTTGCTCTCATTGTCTTTGCTCGAAGACATAGGATTTGGGTTGAGCATCACTTCAGTCACTCTGACTTAGTTCACTTGGACCCCACTTAACAGTGCGGTGGTTCCTATGACTCAACAAAGAAGAAAAGGAAACAACAAAATGACTCAGTCTTCACGCTCCATAGTCTTCACTCAATGTCCTCTCATGTCATAGACTTCAGTGTGAATATCTTCACACACCACCATTGTCTTCAATGTCTTCATACATTTTTAGGGGTCATCTCCGGTAGGTAAACCGAATCAATGAGGGACACTACCTGCGTTATCCTGCAATTCTCACAAACGCATTAGTCCCTCAACCAACTTTGTCGTCAATACTCCAAAACCAACTAGGGGTGGCACTAGATGCACTTACACGGTCTCTTCCCAAATAGCCCATTATACGGCCCGGTAACTCACGACCCATTTGGGCCTACACGAAATCGGCCCAACAATGTCATGTGGGCCGTCGAATATAACACCAGCCTGTTTCCCTTTCGGTCAATGTATGGCCCATGATGTATTTTGTCCCATATGAGGCCTTCGTATCTTTAGGCCCTTTAGAGGCCCACGATGACTCTAGCCCATAAAGAACAGTAAATTTCTTTGTACCCGTCAAAGGCCCATGATTCACATGGGCCGTTTCCAGCCCGTTTTAGATTTTGGCCTACTGACGGCCCATACGTTTCTTGGGCTCCTTTCCGTCCCTCGATTACTTCCAGCCCGTTACTGGCCTATTCCCCTAATGGGCCAAATTCGGCCCGTGGCAAGAGTCAGCCCGTTTCTGGCATGTTAACCCGTTGCGCCGTTTCCAGCCCATCCTATATACTGGCCCATTAACGACCCATTATGTATGTGACATAATTAAGCCTTTGCTGTCCTCGGCCTATTAACGGCCCGTTACCGTGCTGGGTCGATACCAATTACGCCCGTTTATGGCCCATGTAGACCCATTTATCTGACGGCCCGAGGCCCACCGATTCTACAGCCGTGTTGGAGGCCCATTTAAAGACGTCCCGTAGGAGGCCCATGGATCCTACGGCCCGCAGCAGGGTTAAGGTTACCATAGTCTGTATATTGCCCATGGTTGTTGCGGCCACTAGCAAACCATGGAAAAAGAAGACTAGGAAATAAATAAGCCCGAAACTAACGCTAGGCTATTAAGGCGATTGCACAGATTACATCCACTGGGCATCAAAGATCGCCACCAGTGGAAATATAGGGAACACCCTACACTATACAAAAATGGCTTGCTGTTTTCTTCAGCCGATGGCTAGACTTTAAGAAAAAAAATTATATCACAACAAAAAAATTACAACTATAAAACAAAAGGAAGGTTGGCATAAAAGTTAACAGTCTGGCAGATAAATGCACCACCAGAAGTTCAGAAGCTCAGTTCATTTGACCTGCCTGTTACGTTTTCATGTTGTATTGTCCAATGGAGCACCATAACCTTCGCCTTCATTTCTCCTAGGCTCCTGAACAACATAGAAAATGTCTGATAGTCTGGTTTCAAAACCATGCATATCTTGACGACATCGAACAATGTTTGTCCTTGTTTCACAAAGGGTCTCTGTTAGGGACAGGACTTGTGTCTGGAGCGCAGATATAACATTGTTTTGAGCTTGCATATCTTGATCATGAGGCAGTTTGGACGAGATTGCCTTAAAACCCAACCCAGTATTACGCAGGAACGTGCTTTTGGCACTGTTAGTGGACAGATACTGACCCACTGCAGCAAGAGCTGACATTGCGGTTATAGTTTCCTCGCCACCTTCAGAAGGTGGCGGTTCCGCCATTTTTTCCATAGCTTGCTGAAAAGTTGAGTTTTTAGATTAGTAGTACCAGAACAGAAGATATTAAGGAGGTAGCAAAACCAAACAAAATAGCTTTGGTCCATATACAGAACTTATTTTGGTGAACCCATGTAAAATATTAGTTGTATTTTTGTCGGGGGTTGGGTACGACATATGCCAAAGGATGGCTTATCATGGTGGGAGCAAGTAGAACGTCGCCGGTGCCCGGAAGCGGGATGAGGCGAAGACATGCACGCCGGCGGAACTTACCCAGCTTCAGGGCTCTCCGAGGAGATAACACCCCTACTGCTGCTCTGCGGGGTCTCTGCATGGTCACTATGGCAAAGTGGTTACAATGGTGCTCCTGGAGCTGTTTCTGGAGGTAGGAGAGGGCAAGGCTAGCTCTCTCCTTCATGTGATCTAAGGTCTTTTCCTATCTGGGTCCGAACCCTTTGCATGGGCTTCCCGGGGGGTTTATATAGGCCTACCCCCCAGGGGTACAAGTGTAATCTGGCTGGGCGCGGGTCCCAGCCGTCTGTCTCTTAGGTCGTCGTCCTCTCTGCCGACTACTGGGGCCCGCCGACTGGCGGGCCCCGCGGACAGGCCTGATACTGTAGCGGTACTCTGGATGACGCTGGCTTGGTCACGTAGTCATGGCAACAGCGCCGCCGTCTGGCGTGCGTTCACTAACGCCATTCCCCATCTTGTCTGGTTAATGGCGGGCGGGGCCCGTGGGAGAGGGGTCGGCTGACTCCAGGGGGGCGACTCCCATGGTCCGTCTTCAGGGTGCTCGTGCCGCCTTCTGTCTACCCACTGACAGGCGGCCCCGCCGTCCTTGGGTCGTACAGGCAAGCATCGTGGGCACAGTGCGCCGCCCACTATGGCTGAGGTCAGGGCAGGCATGGCAACAGTGCCGTGCCTCGCCAGAGATCTTCAGCGATACGGCTTACTGTAGCCATGCCGTCCCCTTGTAAGCAGGGGGGACGGCCATGCCGTGGCCGTACCCCGCCTCGCCCTTCGAGACGAGGGTGGAGTCGCGGGCCGACTCTCCATAGCCGGCTTCCCTGGAAGTCGCTGGCCATGAGTCGGCTTATATTGGAGTCGCCGTCTGGGACTCGGCTTATCTTGGAGTCGCCGTCTGGGACTCGGCATATCTTGGAGTCGCTGTCTGGGACTCGGCATATCTTGGAGTCGCCACTGGGACTCGGCATATCTTGGAGTCGCCGCTGGGACTTGGCCTAAGCGGCGCTACTGATCCCAATGTCTTGAAAGGTTCTGGGGCTCGGGTCAGCCTACCCGTGGCCCATTACTCCGACAGTAGTCCCCGAAGCTGGTGAGGCTCCATGGATACTGCGTCGTGGGGCCTCAACAGTTTCATTTTTTAGGACTTTGCTTGTCGTCTTCCTTCAGGCCGACTGCCCGAAAGTCGGATTCGCAGAGGGCCATCTTGCTTCGTAGAGAGTTCAAAAGTCGTGGCGGGAGACCAGATCCTGGCCTGACCTTCCTGTTGTGGTATCGACGCAGACTCTGCTGGTAGATGTTGGACCGACTGAGTGCCAACAGCCGGCCCTCTTCCAACAGATCGACACCGTCTTGACGTGCTTCTTTTGCTTCTTCCTCGGTGTACATAGTGACTCGCGGGGAGTCGAACTCTATATCCATTGGGATGACGGCTTCGGCTCCGTAGACGAGGAAGAAAGGTGTGAAGCCGGTTGACTTGTTTGGAGTCGTGTGCAGACTCCAGAGGACGGCCGGCGGCTCCTCAAGCCAGCAGCCGGCCGATCGCTCCAGTGGCACGACCAGTCGAGGCTTGATGCCGGATAAGATGAGGCCGTTTGCTCGCTCCACCTTACCGTTTGACTGCGGATGGGAAACGGACACTAAGTCCAGTCGGATGCCCTGCGTCGGGCAGAAACGGGCCAATGCGCCTTTGGCAAAATTTGTGCCATTGTCGGTGATGATGCTATGCGGGATGCCGTATTGAGTCGTGATGTCGGTGATGAAAGTTACTGCAGTCGGACCATTCAACTTCTTGATGGGTTTCACTTCTATCCGCTTGGTGAACTTGTCCACTGCGACAAGTAGATGAGTCAAGCCACCTCGTGCCGTTTTGAATGGTCCCACCATGTCCAGGCCCCAGAATGCAAAGGGCCAGGCGATGGGGATAGTCTTGAGTGCGGAAGCTGGCTGAAGTGGCTTGGAACAGAACATCTGGCACCCCTTGCACTTTTTGACTAATTCCTTGGCCTCTTCTAGGGCAGTCGGCCAGAAAAAACCATGCCGGAAGGCTTTGGCGACGAGTGCTCTTGAGGCCGCATGGTGACCGCACTCGCCTTCGTGGACGTCTCTGAGGATTGCTTGGCCTTGTTCTGCCTTGACGCAGCGTTGGTAGACGCCAGTGACGCTGCGCCTGACCAGCCCTCTGTTGACTATGGTATAAGCTGCTGCTCGGCGTTGCACTTGCCGCACCAAGATTTCATCGGTTGGCAGCTCTCTGTTTACTAGGAACTTGAGGATGGGCTGGGCCCATGAGGGTGCTACTATTTCTTCAATTGCTACTAGTGTGACTTGGACAAGGGCGGCTGGGCTGGGAGGCGGCGGGTTGGAGTCTGTAGCCGCTTGCTGACTTGATGAAGTCCCCGGGCCGACTGGAGCAGTCCCCGGGACGGCTTCGACTATGTCTTTCTTGGAGTCGGATCCGACTTCTACGGGTGGAGCCGGCACAAAGATTGAGTCTGATTCTGGTGACGGCTTGATAGAAGGCTTGAGGAGGCGCCGAAGGGCGATGCCAGATGGTATTGCTTGGCGGGTGGAGCCGATCCGTGCCAAGGCGTCTGCTTGGTCATTGTCGTTCCTTGGCACGTGGAGGAACTCACACCCCTCGAAGTATCCACTGAATTGCTGCACAAGGAAGCGGTAGCTCGCCATGTTTGCGTCCTTGGCGTCTCAATCGCCAGATGATTGCTGGACCACCAAATCAGAGTCGCCATAACACAGGATCCAGCAAATGCCGAGTTCTTTAGCAAGCCGGAGCCCGTGGATGAGCGCCTCATACTCGGCCACGTTGTTGGAGGCGGCGAAATGGATCTGCAATGCATATCTGAGCTTGTCACCCTTGGGGGAAGTGAGGACGACGCCGGCTCCCAGGCCGGTGCGCGTCTTGGAGCCATCGAAGTGCATCCGCCAATGGGTGGAGTCGGGCGCTGGTGGCAGATACTGGGTCTCGGCCCAATCGACGAGGAAGTCGGCCAGCGCTTGTGACTTGATGGCGGTGCGGGGCTCGTAGTAGATGGTGTAGGGAGCCAAGTCGATGGCCCATTTGGCCACTCGGCCGGAAGCATCTCGGCTTCTGATGATCTCGGCAAGTGGGGTTGTGCAGACCACAGTGATTGGATGCTCTTGGAAGTAAGGCTTCAATTTCTTGGCAGCAAAATGCATGCCATAGCATATCTTCTGGTAGTGGGGGTAGTTCTGCTTGGAGGCCGACAGTACCTCGCTCAGGTAATATACCGATCTCTGGACAGGTAGCTCCTTGCCTTCCTCCTTGCGCTCGACTACAATGACTGTGCTGACTATCCGGCTGGTGGCGGCAATGTATAGGAGCATGGGTTCTTTGGGAGTCGGAGCTGCCAGCACAGGGGGAGTAGTCAACATCTTCTTTAGTTGGAGAAAGGCCTCGTCCGCCTTGGGAGTCCACTCAAAAAAGGTTGTCTTCTTCATGGTATAAGGGGAGAGCCTTCTCGCCCAGCCGACTGATGAATCGGCTGATGGAGGCCAAACAGCCGGTGAACTTTTGCACATCTAACAGTCGTCTGGGTGCTTCCATCCTCTCGATGGCCTTGATCTTCACAGGGTTTCACTCTATGCCGCGTTCGGAGACCAGGAAACCAAGTAGCTGGCCGGCTGGTACTCCGAAGACGCACTTCTTGGGGTTGAGCTTGATCTGAAATCGGCGCAGGTTCTCGAAAGTCTCCTTGAGGTCTTCCAACAGAGTCCCACGTTTTTCCGTCTTCACCACCACATCATCTACGTAGACGTGGGCATTTCTGCCGAGTTGCTTGAGGAGGCACTTCTGCATGCAATGCTGAAAGGTGGTGCCGACATTCCTCAAGCCGAACGTCATGGTCAGGTAGCAGAAGGCACCAAACGGCGTGATGAAGGCGGTCTTCAGTCGGTCGGCCGGGTTCAGTTTGATCTAGTGATATCCAGAGTATGCATCCAAAAAACTCAACAGCTCGCATCCGGCTGTGGAGTCTATCACCTGATCAATTCTCGGCAAAGCAAATGGGTCCTTGGGGCAGGCTTTGTTGAGGCTTGTGTAGTCGATACACATCCGCCACTGCTTATTCTTCTTCAACACCAGTACTGGGTTTGCTAGCCACTCTGGGAAAAACACTTCCATGATGAAGCCGGCCGCCAGGAGCCGGGCTATTTCTTCTCCAACGACTCTTCTCTTCTCTTCTGACAGGCGGCGCAAGGGCTACCTCACGGGTTTCACATCAGACCGGACATTTAACTTGTGCTCGGCGAATTCCGTCGGTACACCAGGCATGTCTTTAGGGGACCATGCGAAGATGTCTCGATTCTCACGGAGGAAATCGACAAGCTCGCCTTCCTATTTGCTATCAAGGTTTGTACCCATGATAGCGTACCTCTCTGGGTGCTCCGGGTCCAAAGGTATCTTCTTTGTTTCTCTGGCCGGCTTGAATGATCCTTCTGCTTCCGACTCCTTGGGGTCGGGCGATAACTCGGGCTGCTTGCCGGCCATCGCCCGACCCGATCAAGAAGCCGTTTCTCAGTCGCGATCACCAAGGACTCGGCCAGCCGACTGCTCTCGGTCGCGCAAGCAGACGACTTTCTGTAGTCGCCGGCTACGGTTAGGATTCCCTTGGAACTCGGCATCTTCATCTTGAGGTAGGCAGAGTGGGGGACTGCCATGAACTTGGCCAATGCTGGTCGGCCACGCAACGCATGGTACGGGCTTTCAAGGTCCACCACCTCAAACCAAATTGGCTCTCGGCGGAAATGATCTTTGTCCCCAAAGAGGACGTCTATCAGAATCTTGTCGATTGGTGAGCAGGAAAGGCCAGGGACAATGCCGTGGAACACAGTACGGCTTCTTTGAAGCTGTCTTCGCTTGATTCCTAACTTCTCCATCGTATCCTTGTACAGGATGTTGATACTGCTGCCTCCGTCTATCAGTACTCGCGAGAAGCGAGCGGCTCGCCTATCTGTGGCGAGTGTGGCTCCTAAGACCAAAGCGTAGGAGCCTGGACTCGGCATCACCTCTGGGTGATCGGCTCTACTCCAACTGATGGGCCTTTCGGACCAGTGCATGAATTCTGGGGAGCTTGACGCGACTGCATTCACTTCTTGCTGCTGTTGATGCCTGTTGCGCCGATCGTCTGCCACACTGGTGAACACCACATAGGCCCCGTGTTCATCCGGAAACTCGTCTTGTATCGCGCCGACTGGCCTGACAGCCGGCTGTTGGGGCGGCTGTGGCGGAGGCGGCCCAGCAGGCGGGGGAGGGAGTAGGCCGTCTCCCTTGGTGATTCTGGTCAGCCAGTGGCATTTCCGGGTGGTGTCGTTTGACGGCTTCGCGCCGCTGTGAAACTTCCAGGGGCCATCCAGGGTCTGCTCGTAGGAGAAAGCCGGCAACCAGTTGGACTTGCCGCCCCTCTGACGCTTCGCCGGAGGCGGTCCCTCAGGCTGTTGGTCTTCGACTGTCGCCACTTGCCGGCTGTTGGAGGCTGGCTGCGGGGCCTTGCGCTTGTTGTCGTTCCGCTGTTGCCGCCGACTGGGGTCCCCAGCCGGAGTTCTTGGAGCCTGAGGAGCGACTTTGCCAGTCGCGTTGACTTGAATCTCCGCCTTCATGGAGGAGTCGGCCGTGGCGTACTTGTCTGCCGTGATCAGCAGTTCATCAAGGGTCTCCGGCTCGTCGCAGAGAAGCTTGTGCTTGAGGAGGGTGCCTTCTCTACACCCGGCAGTAAAGTACTAGACAGCCTGCACCTCGTGCACGCCTTCGCAGGAGTTTCGGAGCTCGCCCCAGCGCGTGAGATAGTCGCGAGTGGATTCGTTGGGGCCTTGCACGCACAAGGAGAGTTGACGAGGCTTGGGAGGTCGCTTGTACGTGCTTGTGAAGTTGCGGACGAAGGCCTCAGTGAAGTCGACCCAGCTGTTGATGCTGCGAGGCTTTAGACTGTTCAACCATGTCCGGGCCGAGCCCTGGAGCATGAGTGGGACATATCTTACGGCAACACACTTGTTGCCGTTCGCTATATTGACGGCGGTGGAGTAATCGATCAGCCAGTCCTCTGGCTTCACAGTGCCGGTATATTTGGGCGTGTCTCGGGGGAGCGTGAACCCTTTGGGGAAGGGCTCATCTCGGATGCGGGGTCCAAAGCGGGGAGGACCCAACTCGTCTTCTTCCTCCAGCGCCAAGGATCGGTGGAGTCAGTCGATCCGGTGGCGGGCATCATTCTCTCGGACTCCCTCTCGGCAGCCAAGACGGTCGCCGAGAGTCGGATGTTCCACGGGCGGCGGGGAGACTCGCCTTTCTCTGCGAGGAGGGGGAGGCAGATAGTCGTCCCGCCATTCCACCGCTTTGGGGCGGCCATCTTGGTCGCGCTCGATGGTAATGCGAGTCCGACTGTGGCTAGCAGCCGGCTCCTTCTCCTTCTTCCCGTGGGCCCCGCCAGTCGGCGTCCGACACATCGTGCCTTGGTCTCGGCGGGGTGGTGGGTCGTCGTTTTGTCGATGCGGCGCCTCCGCGCGGCAGCCGGCTTCGTTCTACGCGGCAGCCGCGTCGAGGAGCTGCTGAACTCGCTCCGTCATCATGCGGCGCTCCTCGCCCTCGAAGTTGTCGAGCTCGTCTGCCGCCGCCTGGGCGGCATGGATTTTCTCCGTAGGCGTGGCATACACAGGGCGATCAGCCTCGAACAGATTGGCGATTGCCGCGCCGCGCTGTCGGACCGCGCCTAGGCGGCTAGGCCCAGTCGGAGCCGGCGAGCCGCCCACGGCGCGATCCATCTCGCGCTGGTAGGCTTCTGACAAGCGCCTCATGCTTGCCAGCTTCTTAGCACCCTCGATAAGCTGAAGGCGGCGTGCCTCCAGCGTCTCGGCGTTGGCGTCTCCCGGAATCGGCGCAGTGAGGTCTCGCAGAGCCGCGTCGAGCGGGTCGTGCGCTCCCTCACCGGAACGCTCGCCGTGATCGAGGACGAGAACCTCCGTGACGGTGCTCCCGCCGCTCCCCTCACAAGGGAGCGGCTCGTCATAGACCACCACGTTGGTGGGAAATGCGTCGAGCGACACCGTGTCTGAGTCGACCAGCATCGGGTCGGTGGATCCTATGGACTCCAGGTCCACGGCAGGCTTGCCGGCGACGTGGAGTTGGTCGAGGAGACCCGCGAGGAGGCTCTCGGGGCCGCTCGTGCCTGCGTCGGACGCAGGCTCATCGGAGAGGCGAACCTCACCGATAAGCTCGGCGAGGCTGCTGGCCGCGCAGGCAATATCAGCGCCGCGCAGCGCGTCGGCGCAAACTCCATCTGGCGTGCCGGGCTGGCTGCACTCGCCAGGGAGGAAAAGGGTTCCCGTCCAGAGCAGGTATCCGAACGACGGTGCACCTCGCCCCACGGTTGGCGCCAAATGTCGGGGGTTGGGTACGACATATGCCAAAGGATGGCTTATCATGGTGGGAGCGAGTAGAACGTCGCCGGTGCCCGGAAGCGGGATGAGGCGAAGACATGCACGCCGGCAGAACTTACCCAGCTTCAGGGCTCTCCGAGGAGATAACACCCCTACTGCTGCTCTGCAGGGTCTCCGCATGGTCACTATGGCAAAGTGGTTACAATGGTGCTCCTGGAGCTGTTTCTGGAGGTAGGAGAGGGCAAGGCTAGCTCTACCTTCCTGTGATCTAAGGTCTTTTCCTATCTGGGTCCGAACCCTTTGCATGGGCTTCCCGGGAGGTTTATATAGGCCTACCCCCAGGGGTACAAGTGTAATCTGGCTGGGCGCGGGTCCCAGCTGTCTGTCTCTTAGGCCGTCGTCCTCTCTGCCGACTACTGGGGCCCGCCGACTGGCGGGCCCCATGGACAGGCCTGATACTATAGCGGTACTCTGGATGACGCTGGCTTGGTCACATAGTCATGGCAACAGCGCCGCCGTCTGGCGTGCATTCACTGTCGCCATTCCCCATCTTGTCTGGTTAATGGCGGGCGGGGCCCGTGGGAGAGGGGTCGGCCGACTCCAGGGGGCCGACTCCCATGGTCCGTCTTCAGAGCGCTCGTGCCCTCTTCTGTCTACCCACTGACAGGCGGCCCCGCCGTCCTTGGGTCGTACAGGCAAGCGTTGTGGGCACAGTGCGCCGCCCACTATGGCTGAGGTCAGGGCAGGCATGGCAATAGTGCCGCGCCTCGCCGGAGATCTTCAGCGATACGACTTACTGTAGCCATGCCGGCCCCTTGTAAGCAGGGGGGACGGCCATGCCGTGGCTGTACCCCACCTCGCCCTTCGAGACGAGGGTGGAGTCGCGGGCTGACTCTCCATAGCCGGCCTCCCTAGAAGTCGCTGGCCATGAGTCGGCTTATCTTGGAGTCGCCGTCTGGGACTCGGCTTATCTTGGAGTCGCCGTCTGGGACTCGGCATATCTTGGAGTCGCCGTCTCGGACTCGGCATATCTTGGAGTCGCCGCTGGGACTCGGCATATCTTGGAGTCGCCGCTGGGACTTGGCCTAAGTGGCGCTACTGATCCCAATGTCTTGAAAGGTTCTAGGGCTCGGGTCAGCCTACCCGTGGCCCATTACTCCGACAATTTTACTGCAAAGTACATAATAAAACCAGGTTCCAAACATATGACCATGTACCATGGCTAATGTATTGTCTATTTCTTCACATTGTATTGACAGCTAAGGATAAAGAGACAAAGTTTATAATACGGTAAGCATAGTATGACATTATTCATATCACAAAACAACTAAGAACAGACAAACAGGCAATTGTAACGTTGTGTGGGCAAGTCCAGCACGGACCCAGATTACAGGTCAAGATCAAAGGAACATCACTCCTCTCTTTTAAACCTTGTAAGATGCAATGATACGCTAAGACAATTGTGTATAAAATTGAAAAGAGTAATAGACATTGGCTGCAAACCATGCAGTTCAAGGCACAAGTTAGAGTAAGTAGTAGTTAAAAGGCATGAGGATTAAGGACTTACAACAGCGGCTTTGACTGGTGTAGTCATGCCCTTCGTCTTGCTGGTGTGACAGTCCTTGAAGATTTCCATAGCATTTGGTTCAGGTACTTTTTGGTCCTTGCGGGCTTTCCTCTGCATTTGGAAAAAGTCAATGTAGATCTGATAATATGGTACAGCGAAAAGAGTGAAACATCAGCTAATTACAAGAGCCTCGTAGTGTGCAATATAGCTATGAGATCCTGTCGTCTGTTGGAATTTCACCTTCGTACGGTTGGCCTTGTTCTTTGAACAGTTCACCTACAAGAAGATAGATTTGTGTGGCACATGCGTAAATAGGACTTCAACATGTGATCTGATCACATATATATAATGTACCTGATACTTCCAATCAGACCAGTGTTTAACGAGGCCTCTCCAGTCGTCATCCGATATATTTTCCACTAGAGATGTTTGGGCAAGTTCAATGTTAGCCTTGCCTTCAAAGTGAGTTTTCCTCAAGTTATACCAATACTGTCACAGAGCAGACTTGAAAACATGGGTGCAAGCTTATCTGGTTGCACCATCTTGGCTATCCAACTTGAACCTAATCTATTGAAAATTATGGGAGTCTCATTATCAGCAACCTAGAAAGTATTGGACAGAGCAATACGATATTACTAGTTTCCATACATAACCATAGTTACAGACAAATGGTCGAGGAAGGTGTTGAACTAGGTTTCGTCTTTGTCATTCCTGTATTGAATCCATGTTGGGACGATACGTACATGACACCTAACGGCAACCACTACCTCTGATACTAACTTGGCTGACTATGTAGCATCACGTGGCCTTTTTAAACCTGCCTCAAAACGGATCTCCATTCTTCCTCCTCTAGATTTAGTTAACATATCTAGCATTACCCGTGATGTTTGTTTCCTCTTGCGCCTAGGTGCTAGTCCAACAATGAACATAGGAAGTGTCAGTGTACATCAAACTGTGAGACTACATATAAAGAAGCATGCAACTGTAACTTGACTCCAACAACTACCTTCTTGCTGTTCAAGCTCACAAAGTTCATCTGATCTTGCCAACTCATCTTGTGTCAAGAGTGCTTTGTAAGTAGTGTCAGGTGCCAAGGGAGCTTGGGAACGTGCTGCTAGCTGAGTTGACCAATGAGTAAATCGTGCAGCTAGTGGTACTATGGAACGTGTTCCAACAACTAGGGATGTCTGTGCTTGTTTGGTGGCAGCTATTTGTTTCTGTTTGGCTTGTTCTGCAGCTCGTGTAGCACGGGATACCCAATCGGTACAATTTTCCGCTGGACTTTAACCTTCTATTGCACCATCAGTACCAGGAGAATCTGCAAGACTCTTCCGCTTCCCTTTCCCTGTCGTTCTGTGTTGCTTCCTTTTTCTCTATGCCATGTTAAGTCAAGCCGACAAGAAAAACGAATAACAATTTAGTTCTTCAGAAAAAATTGATGTGTGAAACAGACGAACTGAACTTTGATGTTAGACAACCACATGATAGGAGGATGTAATATGTACCAAAAACAAGACGGCATGAGATAACCAGAACTATGATGTGTAAACTAAGTAGAAGACATTTCACTAAATTAGAAGCAATGCAATGGAAGGTAGACACCATATGAAAGATGCTACAAAAATAGCTCTACCAAGTTAACAATATCACACTGCCAAGCTAGAGAAAGCACCTCGGATGCCGGTTTCGTCGGAAGACCGCCATCAGTCCTTGCCTTATTTTTTTCCTTCCTCTTTCTTAATTGTATTTCCTTGTCAAGTCAAACCCACAAGAAAAATGAATAAAAATCCGTTTTTTAGAACTCATTGATGCAGGATGCTACGAGCACTACTTTAATGTAAGGCGACCGCATGATAGGACGATTGAATTAGTAAGAAAAAAGGACAACATTGCACATTCACAGCTATGATGTGTAAACTAAGCAGAAGGAATTTCAACAAATTAGAAGCAATGAAAGCTAGACACCATATGAAAGATGCAATGAATATCACTCTACCAAATTAAAATTGTCTCGTCATAAGTGCCATTTCAACAAATTAGAAGTAGTACAAGCTAGAAAAGAATGCGAGATGTAACCTATACTACACTCCCATGTCAAACATGTCTTATGATAAGTGATTGTTGTAGGTTACACAATAGTAGTACTCTGATTAAGAACATGGTGTGATAGACAGATATTGTATGTTCTACAAACAGGAACATGGGTCTTAGTCACAAGTATAATGTGTAAAGTAAGCAGATGAAATTCAACAAAATTAGAAGCAATACAAGCTAGACATCATACATAACATGCAACCACATATAACAGTGCCAAGTTAGAGGGAGCACCTATGATGGTGCACTAGGGGAGACGTGCTCATCACCAACACAGCTACATTGAGTGTCTATGCATGTGTTGTCTTGGAAATCATCTTGGGGGGGATGGAGGAGTAGAATCTGTAGAGGACCTCCGTTTGGAAGGAGCACCTTCATCCGCTGCCATGCTAACTTCCTTCTGCTTTATTGATTTTGAATTGTCAAATAAAGCCGACAAGCAAAAGCAATAAAATTCACTCTTCAGAACTCATTCGTGCATGATACTGACAATCACTACTTTGATGTAAGGCAAACACATGATTCCAGGATGGAACAATACGAAAAATAGGACGACATGGCATATTCACAACTGCTTGTGTAAACTAAGCAGAGACCATTTCAACAAATAAGAAGCAATGCAAGGTAGACACCACATGAAAGATGCAACCAATATGACTCTGCCAAGTTAAAAGCGTCCCATCATAAATGGCATTTAAAAAAATTAGAAGCGGCGCATGCTATAAATCATATGAAAGATGCAACTAATATCACACTGCATATACTGAAGGTGTCTCGTCATATTGATTTATGCGGGATACAAAAAAACAATAGTTTTATGTAAGGACGTGCTTAATAGACAGATGTACTATGTACTAAAACAGGAAGGCATGTCACATTAATAGGTATAATGTATAAACTAAGCAGAATAGCACATGCAATTTATCCAGATTAGAAGAATTACAATCTAGACACCATATGCAACATGCAACCACATATCACGCTGCCAAGTTAGAGCAAGCACCTGCGATGCTAGTGTAGGGGAAATGCGGTAATCAACTATAGAGCTACATTCACTATCTTCATCTAGCCTTGTTGTTTCTTGAGAATCATTGGGGACGCTGACGCTACATTCTTTAAATGAGGATCTTTTATCACAGTAGTCTGCTGGCCTGACTGCCTCATCATAAGTCATTGATGAGGGATACACAAGAACATTAGTTTGATGTAAGAACATGATTAATAAATAGATGTACTAGTATGTACCAAAAATAGGAAGGCGTGTCATATTCAAAGGTATAGTGTATAATCTAAGTAGATGCAATTTAACCAAGTTGGAAGCAATACAAACTAGACATCCGACTGGAGTGGTGAGCATGATCATCTAGGACTTGAGAGCCTGGCGGGAGGCGGGCTGCTTCGCCACCATCGTGAATTTTTAGTTGGCTTCCAGGTGATGCATGTCTGTGTTGGGCTTGTCACTGGCTCGGCCAGTGCCCTGACTAGCTATTTGTCTTCTGGTGCTCCCGGGATGGTGGTTCATGTAAAAAATATATTTCCTTATCTTGATAAAGACTAACTTTGGCCTTTCAAATACAAGCTAGACACCATATGCAACACGCAACCATATATGACACCGTGAAGTTAAAGCAAGCACCTAGGATGGTGGTTCACGGCGGGCGAGATCATCAACTCCAGAGCTATGTTTCCCGTCTCCATCTGCTGACACTACACCCTTCAAAGTCTTGAAACATGTCTGGCCTATGCGCGTACCACGCTAGACCGACTTCTCTCTTCTCTTTTCTGCTTCTATCAAGGCAGGGTTTGAAATACCCTTGCATAAAAACACAATAGTGAGAGTATGGGTGAAGTGTGTGCAGAACTAGTGCACTGTAAAAGTAGCAGATAGCAGGTGGCTGAAAAATAAATGACAGGAGACATATGATAGCTCTACAACATTGCATGGCAAACAAAATTAGATTCTACTCCATATGATTTTGTAATATATGAGCACGGGAAATGCAGGTACTCCTACAGCACACCACCACATGTGGTCCTATCAAGATAACAGTCGCCTGAAAATAAATAGGTCAGTCGATTTTTTATGAACCGCACGATCTATAAAGAACGGGTAGATGGCTTTCGTTTACCTCCCGCCAGTCACTGTTGACGATCTTTCTCGAACCGCCAGCGACCACCGACCCAGACCCCTGCCTCCGCCGCCCCGCCCTCCCCTCGACCTCAGACCACCGCCGTGCTTGGCAGCGCCCCCAGGCCATCCCTTTAATCCCGGCGACCTCCAGATCGGGCGCTAGTAGCTCTAGGCCCCACACACCCCTAAGATAAACACCGAGGCGCTGCTTCCCTGGCGTAATAGGAGGACTAGCGCCTGTTACGCCTGGGAATGCTTCCATTAATTGGGAATCAACTGACCAGTAATTGAAATCCAGGGGGTGACAGACCTCTAGCTAAGGTGAAATAGCATATGAGGAGAAACCTTGTGCATTGCGAGTTACTAGGAACATCTAGTATCAAGAAGAAGCGGTCAACTAGTGTCTTCTGTGGGATGAATACCGTGCAAGCAGACACGTAAGATTTGCACGAATAAGGGAAGAGGAGTACCATTTTCGGTTGCCGGTGTGGTCTCCTCCATATGTCGCGGCGATCTCCTCTTTTTGCCAAGGGAACTGATGCTTTGGAGGAGGGTGCAGGCTTGGACGAACCCATGGCCAAATTGTTAACTATGTTGCCGTAGCCGTATGTCGGCGGAGGGGAAGCAGATCCGAGGCGGCGAAGGAAGGCGTAGCAGGAACAGCTCTGGTGCGGTGGACTGTGGCAAAGCTGGAGCGGCAGCGGTGAGGCACAGGACGGCGTGGTTGAACTGGCGCGGGTACGGACGGATCGGCCTCGGCTTCAACTACTAGCCATGGAGGGTGTTGCGGTGGACGACAATGTCGGGGTATCAGCTCCGGCGTGATGGAGGAGGGCGGCAGTCGATGGGTGGGATGGGGTGGCGAACGGAGGACGTCAGGGTTTCGCGGCTGGTGGAGAGGTAGTTTTGGCGCCCACGGAGCACGAATCAGGAATCGGATGGGGGATGGGGGCGGGGAGAGCAAAGGGAGAACCATGTTTCGGTCTGGGACACGCTTGTTTTTGGCTTTTTTGAATAGATGGGACGCGCTTGTTTGAAATTTGGGGAAAGTACAAACTTTACCCACCCCCCTCTTAAATTCCGGACCTACTGCTGGTCAGGATAGGGTGCTAATCTAAGGTGTCCCAAATAGTGGGCGGGAGCGATTTCGGATGCGTGCATGTGTGCTTAGGCGGCTATTGTGTATGAATGTTTTTCGAAGGCGGTTGCGTGGCGTCTAGATGAAGCTACAAACCTATCCTGGTTTAGACCTTTGGACATCGGGCCGGTAGGTTTCACGGGTCAGAATTAGAAAAGTAATTTCCTTCTACTACCAAACATTGGTCTCATGTGGTTTCGGGTGAGTAGAGGCTCTTTTTGTGCTTTGTTCGAAATTTTGAAACAGAAGCATTCACATTTAGAGTACTCTTGAACTTTGAGGATTAACCTAAATAGACAACGTTAAATTTGAACTTGTATGTTTGAAAACTTCATTAAATTATCCACTTTTTAAAAAAATTGACACTTGAAAATCCTATAACTACGATTATTTTGGAATGGAGGAGCTAAATTTGAATCTATTTTGTGCGCGACTATATATGCTATTATGTACAAAATCAGAGCAAAGATTGGTGCCCCCATAACTTAGGTATGATTTACAAATGCCATGATATCGAATTCAAATAATTGAATGGACTTCATGTTGAGTTCAATTTTTTTAAACAACCTTAAGTTGAATTCAAATGTATTCTAGTTCATAGCTAGCTATTTATAATGTTCATTGTGTAACTTTCGTATGTATATTGTGCTTTACACACACAACATGAACTATACTCACGTTTATATTCGATTGCTAAAGCGATGCATTGTCTGGAGTTCAAAATACTAACTATGTGGATCAATTATGTCGAATAATAACATAGACATGCTCAGATTCGATCGAATCCAGATGTCTGATGGATCAATGACCGTTCCTTACGCGAATTGCAAATATCATGATCCCATCCTAATATTTGGATACAATTTATATCTTTAATCAATGTGTACATCAGTCTTTTACGTGTAGTTTCACTCTCCATCGGTGGTCTCTCACACATGCTCACACACTCTCTCCCGAGGTGTCTTTCTCGCAAACATGCTCTCGATATAACCCTCCCTCCCTCTCGTAACCATTTACGACTGTTTTCACTAACCTTTATCACAAGCACTCTTCCTCTCACAAGCATACACACGCACAACCCCATCGACCCTTTCTATATACATAGACTTGCCTACGTGTCTCCTGTATGTGCAATATCTTTAGGACTGTCTCTCACGCATTGTGTCACATCTCTCTTCCTAATCGACGAGTATGATTCTAGCAGAGCATTCTGTAGGATGCCCCTTAAAGTTAGGTTGGATTAATAGTAATATCAGAGATAAGGGGTTACCTTAGTCCGATAACCCAGGGTTACAAATCCTAGCCAGCTTTGTCAGTGGACACAAAGTCCTTCACAATTCTGCTATCATTGTCTTGTACGATAAGTCATCCATGGGTCTCCCTAAATGCGTCACGGGACGACCAATGTGGCGCAGGACGGAACCGAACCAAGGGCCTCACCTCTGCCCCCAGGTCTTGTTATCTTCTCACACCCACACATACCAACACAGACACCACACAAAAAAAATCTCCTTGTGCCTCTATCCCCTCCCCCCTTGCATATACACATTCATGGGAATCTCTCGTCGTGACATCATATTAGTCTCTCTCTCTCTCTCTCTCTCTCTCTCTCTCTCTCTAGACCTCTCTCATTTCTCGTGCTATCTCTCCCACGCCCCCTCCCCCCGCCGGCCCCTCTATCCATGCCTATCTCGAATACATAATACACACACATACCTCTCTAGGCCCTGCCAAATACATCAACTACACATTCACACATGTTACATCACGTACCCCATTGATCTAAAAAGCCCTCTCATTCACGTTTATTTCGCATACAACATTCCTTTTGAATAAAGTGTGGCCAAAAAATTATTTTAGAATTTCTACATATATACAACATTACAAAGTTATGTGGAGGAGTATGAACGTTAATTTGCATTGCACGGTGCCCACAATGATATTTATTCCGCACTATGAATTTTTATATTTTTATACTATATATAAAGTTAGTCATAATAAAGAGAAACGAAGAGCATCTCTCTCCCCATCGCATACACCCCCTCTATGCCCCTTTCACGTACGCACACAAACTATCTCCAGGTCCTTAAAAGTAACCCCCCAACACATTCACGCATGTTTCATCTTTCTCTCGTGATATATACAGTGACGATCATTGTATTTGGAGCGAAAGCATGATACGTACATTGGACATCAGAATCCACTCATTACAGTCACCATTTATGCTTTGTGGTTATTATACAGTCACGGGCTCACCGTACAGCTCTGTATTTGCTCAAGACACGACTAGTTGACTAGTTAAACGCCCCACGTGGCACCTCTAGTGTTGCATCACATTATCTCACTACTATTGGGCCCACCTATCGGCTTGTATCTACTCTTCTACACTCTTATAAAAACAGAGTTGGTGATGATGGTGTGCCTGCCATCCTGTAACATAGGTCGTCCGATCTATATCTGACGGATAGGAAGGAAACTATGGCAATTTTGCAAAAAGGTACCCACACACCTCTCCACATTTGCAAATAATGCCTTCCCTCGTTCATCCTTTTCTTTCACAAGATAAACTAGTCATACAAATGCATCTTGATGTTATGTGCAACACACGGGCATCTTGCTAGTAAGAATGAAAACAAACGACAAAAATATATTGGACGGTGGTTCAAAGTCATGACCGCGGGCACAGCGGACAAGGTGGCCTTGTATTGGTATGATGAGTCGTCTGTTTTAACACACAGGAGCTGGTGTGGTGATTATACACACACGCACACATGCACACGAAGTGCATGCACGCAACACTCACATGAACACATGCAGCCATGCACGCACGCAACACTCACATGTACACACGCAGCCACGCATGCACGCAACACTCACACGCACACACATGCACGCATGCATGCACACACCACATGACCAACACACACTCTCACGCTCAAGTGCTCAACCTACACGTGCATGCGCACACATCAAGCCCTGACAAACACATACACAACCAGGTGATTCCCGCGCACGACTTGGAGACTTGTCTCGCCTAGTAAATTTGTGTTTATCTAACCTTTTCCTATGTGAACTGACATGTGGGACCCACAAGGAACTTGGTCAATTTAACTAGTCAACATGGTGCCACGCAGACTATTTGGCCGGTCAACAGAGTGCAATCCGATGCTGAACGGTGAGCAAGTGACCGTATAATCACCGCAAAACGTATATAGTGACTGTAATGAGCGTATTATCAAGTTCGGTGACCGTATTGCGCTTTTCTCTCTATAGGCCCTCCAAAACTACATCTCTACATGTTATCGCATGTTACATCTAACAACTATGCAATACAACACTACTACTACACTCTAACACAATAAATCATATGTGTTTTTAGTTTTACTAGATATCATATTGTTACTTAATTATTCAGTTTGCATATATTAAAATTGCCTTTGAAATGTATGGCCAGTATCATCTATCGCGCGGGAAAAATCCCGCCCTTTCCTGTTTAATCGGGTTTGTATCGATGGATCGTCCGAAACAGCAAAACTATAGTACTATACAGTACAAGTGACAGTTCACGGGGCTGCCATGTCGTGTACTCCTCCGTCGTAGGAGTGGAGCGCTCGCTTTCATAAATGTTCTAGTCCCGTTCGCCGACATGCAGGACATCATGCTACCAGGTCCACGTGCCATACCGAAATATAGTGCAGAGCAGCACAGGTGAAGCACCCCAGTAATGGCGCCGGCGTAATAATGAGCAATGAGGCGTCAGATCACAAAGCTGCACCTTTCCCGCAGTTAAGTTGGAGGGACAAAGTAATAATGCTAAAAAAGAAGTTGGAGGGATGAAGCAACCATCATTTCACTCGTTGTTGAATCCTCTTCTCCCTCATATTCTTCAAGTTTTTTTATAAGATCTTCTTCAACGTGTTGCTTCTGCCGTTGTTCTGCCTCATGTGGGATGCGGATCGGCTTGGTAAAGTACCGATACGTGGGACCGCATGTTAGCAAACCGCCAGGCCAACGTCCTCTAAAAATAATAAACCTCCCCTGCCATCCGTGCAGCAAAATCACCTCCTTTTTACTAATCTTGATTCTATAATTTTTTAGATCAATATAATTGAGATTTGTATAGATAGCACACAGGAGCAAAACCAAGTGGTACGGTTAAGGGCATCCACAATGTGTAGCCAAATGTGAAAATAGCTTTTGGCATCAATGGGAACCATTGTGGACGGTGCTGCCAAAGCCAAAAAGATGGAACCGAAGCTCCCTTATTGATTGATTGAAGGAATAGAAAAATGCAACGTCTCTCCTCTTGATTCCGTGCTTGGACGCATGTACATTATAGAGAACAAAGTCTACTCCCCTGTCCCTTCTATCACAAATTACTAAGCATTGAGGCATCACATCACAAAGCACTAACGAAGCAACCATCATTTCACTCTTCGCTAACTCCGCTTCTCCATCGTCTTCTTCGAGAAACCACCTCACCGCACTAAGATGGACGGACGATGCTATTGTGTACTAGTAGTACTAGTACATTTACGCGTCATTTGGTTCAACGGACTTCCTAGATGCAAATAAGGCAGTTGTCTCGGCTTGCAGGCGGCACTTGCGTCTGGTGGTCTCCCACAACGGTGTTCTCCGTCGAAAGCACTTTGCCAAACCACAACGTTCGAGATATCATCGACGTCACCGCAATGGGGAAGGAAGTCAAATAGTTACTACCTCCATTTTTTGTACACAAGGGCAGTATATCAAAATTACAATTTGCAAAAGGACACTAACACTAATCGAGGCAAAATTGATGGGGTATGCCTCGTACTAGCAACCAAGGACATTAATATACCTTGCATGCATGCGGAAGTGAGAAGGTTGGTTTGCATGGCGCTGCATTAATCAAGCGATGAGGAGTGAGATGGTTAGCTCTTTGGGCTTTGGAAAAAATATACATTAATTGACACATCAAACGAGGATTTGTATTGATTAATCCTGCGAAGGAAAAACCCTGCCTTTCTTTATTAACACCAGTACTGATGTGTGCATTGCCATACTTTTCCACACATTTTTGCCAAGCTTGCCTAAAGTTTTCAAAATGAAAAGGAGGTACACTTGCGCACGGATCTCGCGGTCGCACGGCATCCTCACACGGTCACTCTGCACCCTCACACAGTCGCTCCTGCACGCCGCAAACCCAACCAAGGGGACGCACCCTCACTGACACGTGCTACCGCATGTGAACAAACCAAACTCAGCCATCCTATCGCTAACACATAATTTTCATTCATACAATATGTTTATCCAACCGCATGTTGGGGAGGATCCGTATGGCCCGTGCGGTGGTTTGTTGGGGAAGAAGAAGAGGTGAGGAAGAAGGGTTAGGAGATGTAGGATATTCATCCAACAGCCTGAAATGGTAGACTGACCCAAATGATGAAAGTCGGGTGACTTGCATAACAATATATGTTTTTACACATCAAAAGATCGCTAAAAACAACAACATAAAGAAAAACTATCACTGCTTGCGGAACGAGCCGGCCTCGTCGTCTTTGGCTGCCGGTGCGAACCAACTGTAGCTGTCGATGTGTGTCTTCGCACCATGGTTGTACTCGGCTGCCAGCTACTCATTCACGCGGAGCGCGCGGGCGCTTTGCACGGATGAGAGCACCGCCCGGTTCATGTCGAGGATGTTCGGTTCCGCCTGCAGAAGGGCCTTGATAGCAGCGGCATCCGCATGCTCCGTGTAGAGTTGAGCCTCCGCCGGCCGGTTCAAGTCGAGGACGTCTGGTTCCGCCTGCAGGAGGGCCTCGATGGCAGTGGCATCCGCGCTCTCCGCGTCGAGTTGAGCCTCCATCGCCCAGTTCAAGTCGAGGACGGCCGGTTCCGCTTGCCACGTCAAGTTGAGCCTCCACCGTTCGGTTCAAGTCAATGAGGGCCTCGATGGCAGCGGCATTCGCGCACTCCGCCTCAAGTTGAGCCTCCGTCACCTGGTTCACATCCACGACATCTGGTTCCGCCTGTAGGAGAGCCTCGATGGCAGCAACATGCACGCGCTCCACATCGAGTTGAGCCTCTGCCTCCCGGTCCTCCTTTAGTATCGCCAGGTTGAACCGTTGGTCCGCCTGCACCATGGGGGACCCGGACGCCGGCACGAAGTCCACGTCCATCGTCTCATACCCATCGGGGGACTTCTGCGCCGCGACCTCTGCCATGAACATTGGATCGGCTTCCTCCTCCTCATAGCTTGGCTCCAGAGAACTCGGGGATTGGCCCGCCGCAAAGCGATCTTGGGAACGGAGGTCTGTGGCACCGACCGCTGCCGCGATTTCTGCGCGGCGCTCCGGCGTCAGCATCTTGTAGTACGTGATCTTGCGGCGCACCATGGATTTTCGGCGAACTAGGGGACGCTTGATGCGGGCTAGGGGTCGAAAGGTGGGGGATGGTCTGGAGAGGAGGTGTGGTTTTGGGGCAGTGGTTGGCATAGGCCGAGCAGCGAAGGTTCTAGTGTGAATAGTGGTTTCAGTGACGACCGGTCAATCGTTTTTTACTGTACATCGCTCTTGTCGCGTTCGCGTTGCACCCCGGCATGCTGGACCCTCCACGTCGCTCACCGAATGGAACACGCTTCGTCTTGCGTTTTAGCTCACTTGTGGGACCACAGTTCAGAGCAAACCGACGTCCCTCCCCCTCCCCCGCCCGCGTCATTTATACTACCACTCCCTCCGTTTTATGCGGAGTAAAAAAACAGAGGGAGTATACTACGGATGAGGATCCCCTGACGTGGCCGAACCCATTGAGTAACTGACATGCAGGGCCTAGCAAGCATGGGGTCCTCCAGTAAGTGAATGAAAGGGAGGGTAAGGCAGGGATACCTACGTGAGAGGATCCACTTCCACTACTACTCCCTCCTTCCATCTACAGGGCCTAATGCATTTTTCGAGGCTAACTTTGACCAAATGTTAGAGTAATAATATATGACATGCAACTTACACAAAGCATACGGTCAAATTCGTATGTGAAAGGAGCTTCCAATGATAAAATTTTCACATTATACATCTCATGTACTATTAATCTTGTCAATAGTCAAAGGCGGTTTTGAAAAACGCATTAGATCATGGTTAATAATATAGCCACCCGATGGCTATAGGGAACTGCCATGTCATCTATAGCCATCATCTATATGCACTCATACAGTAGTATGGGCTATTTCCCGCAAAAATATATATAAGGTTGGCTATTGTATTAGTACTTTTTTCCATCTCCTCTCTATCTCTTTCTTCATATTTATTGTATTTAACTAGGAATACGTATATAGCTAGGCTCTTGCATGCATGAGAGCTCACTCCCTTTGCTATTTCACATCTCTCTCCACCACATAGGCCCTATATAAATGGAAGGAGGGAGTACTATGAGCACTGCATACTCTACTACAGATGTTGTTAGTACTCCACTAGTACTATTGGATAGGGAGCTTAAAAAAGTTACTATTGGACTGGCTATACATGGCGAAATCCTAGTAGGAAGAGCATGCGCGAGAACAAGCACATTCACGTGGTTGAAAACAAATTGGAAACCATGTCTGTTTGAATACAAATCTAGGAGTACGTACGAATCTAACAATATTGATTGGGCGTTGTTGAATGTTGATACTTTTTTCTGTAAGTTTGATCAAAGTAGAGATACTTTGACTACACATAAAACTTATATGTAAACTACTAGAAAGGATCGGAGGGAGTATATTGTACGTTCAAGAGCGAAACGAACATTGAATACCCTTTATATATGATTTGTGGATGCTATGATCACCGGTTCAAAATTTTGAATCCGCCTTAGGTATCACACATGCACCCACTCGTTCTCTCTCATTTTCATCTCGGGGTCCGGAGATCGATTGAAAGAGGACTAGGGTGGGTACAATACGTTCGTTTCGCTTATGAACGTACAATATACTCCCTCTGATCCCCACAGACCCCCCCCCCCGCCGGTCATTTCTATCATAGAAACAGACCAAACCTTTATCTCCTTGCACGACACGCAAATTGATCTTTCAACATCAATCGATCTCGTCAAGATGTGTCGGGGCATGAACCGAATGGGATGTCAAAACTAAGACGGGAAGTGACACGTAGTGGAGGCAAAGTGAAACTTTAAATGAACCATTTGTTTGTATGCATGTCGGACAAATTACAACATTGGAAATACAAGCATGGTCTAGGCCCACATGCGAATGATACTCGGCGGAATGTTCAAATGAGGCATGCGGGAGTGACATTCTCATTGTCACTTTACACGGTCGGTTTCAGTGTGCCGAGGGTGGCGTTAGCGATGTGGCACGACCAGCAGATCAACACCCGGCTCATCAAGGATGCATGGGGCGCAGAAGTGCGAGCGCCACGACGCGTCCGTGGAGTGGTGTAGCACGCCCAACTGCATCCCCAGGACCTGACACCATGCCGGGTCGTCTTGCTTTTTCAATGACATGTGGCGTCGCATGTGAGCAAAGGGCATCTCCAACGTTGCCGCGACCGCTCCTGACTACCCTGGCATACCAAAAACCCTCGTACCTCGTGCCGTCACGCGGTGCGTTCCCAGCCGGCGCCAGCTGCCCGCATTCATGGTGTTCGTCTGTATGCCATCGTTAAGAGGCTCGGTGCCCGAGGAACCAACTCCGGTGACTTAATGACGCACCCGGACGCTTGGCCTCACTGGAATGCGCTACTTAAAGCGGCAACGCCCAGCTAACCTCCACACCATAGCGCATCGTCCTGCTATCTGGCACCACATCCGCCATGACCGCGAGCGCAAATGCTCTGTGGGAGAGCTTGTCTTTGGGGATGAAGCTCGAGGTCGCCGCCCTCGCTCAAGTCGCCGCTTGCGATGCAATAGCGGTGTATCCGTACGCGGACGTGACCGCACAAGTGGTGGCCACGCTGGCCGCCGACGACGGGAGCACCGTCAGCCACACGTCCAACTTGCCGCCGTCCAACGTCCGGCACCGCCGATGTTGGGGCTTCCTCCGAGGATGAGTAGGGCATGGGAGGCGGCAGGGCATGGTGTGCCAACTGGCCGGTCCGTCTCCCGTGTTCTACTATTCCTCGCCGGAGACCGCACCTTCACTTCACGGGTCTTGAACCCTGCCCCATACATGGAGATCGCAGATGGAGGACGTCGGTCGCTGCCATAGAATAGGTTTAGGGTTGGGTTTCTTTTATTTTTCTGTCCTATAAAAGTTCGAAATGTAATGAAAATCTGTCGTGTTTGCATTAATCTCAGCCGGTGTATATGAACTTTCACAATAATATAGTATATTGTAGGAGTACTAGCAAGAAGCCCGTGTGTTGCACGGGACATCAAGATCTTGTGGGAGAAAAAGATGAATGAGGGAAGGCCTTATCTACAAATGTGGATAGGAGTGCGGGAAAATTGTCATAGTTTCCTTCCTATCCGTTAGATATAGATTGGATGGCCTATGTTGCAGGATGGCAGGCACACCATCATCACCAACTCTGCTTTTTACTGAACCGAGACAAAGCTAACATGTGAAGTAAAATAAACACATAGTCTACATACACAATTTATAGTAGGCACTCCAATAGTACGTCCACTACACATTCACGCATTTCACATCTTTCTACATCTACGGGAACCTACAAAAGGGTTAACATAAATTGCCTCTCTCTCTCCTACTTGATTTTCATGGTGGTGGGCCCCTCCCTCCCCCCAATCTACAATCAACAGCTCACACATTTCACATTTGTAACTGGGATTACGTAGGTGTAGCATTACGCGTCCTAATAAACCCAACTAAGCCAACCTCCCAGCATATCGCGTCGGAAAAGACCCGGCCGCGCCGTTTTAGTCGGGATTACCGGATTACTAGTAGTAGTATCGATGGATCGCGCGCAGCACCAAGTTTTTTTTTCTTTAGGGGGCAAAGCACCTAGTTTATTAAAAGGAAAAAAGGTGGTACACTCACAGCACCCCTATCACAGTCGCATTGCACCCCACACACGTTCGGTCCTGCACACGGCTCACGCAAACGGAACGCGCTTCGGCTTGCCTCTTCACTGACACGTGGGACTGCACTTGGAGAAACCGACCATGCGCCAAACTCCCCCGCCCACCGCGCGAAATCCCCCCCCCCCCAAAATTCCCCCAAATCCCAAATTCAACCGCCCTTCGGCCAACTAGCCAATAATATTCCCCAAACCCCCCTCCCCCCGTCCCCTCCACTCCATTCGCTCTGCCAAAGCCGCCCTCCCGCCGCGCCGATACGTCGGCGCCGCGGTTCGTCGAGGGGACGCACGGCGATCCTCTCGCTCCCACAGTACGCTCTCGTAGACTGCCGTCCTCTAGCCGCGCCGCCACCGCTGGCGACGTTCTTGTGGAGGCGCACGGCGGTCAGCGCCGCCACCGCTGGCGACGTTCGTGTGGAGACGCACGGCGGTCAGCTTCTCCCACGGTACGCGCATTCTAGACTGAGGCCCCGTGCATGTCGGTGTAGCGCTAAATGTTAGCTGATAGACGCTGTTAATCTCACTGTTTGTCGAAGTAGTTTACAGTCAATATGCTCTGCTTAAGAACCTTCCTTGCCCTGTTCTGCACTCAATCTGCTTAGCTGAGATGGCATGCCAAGCCCGATTAGTTGCTAAAATATCCTGCCATATATTTATTGTGACGTAGATTGCCATGGTCTAGTAGCCAATCTGTTAGGTGAAATAGTTGTACACCGTTTTATACTCGATCTTTGTTGCTGCGATGGCCTTCGATAGTTCGATGGCTGTGTGCTCGGCCTCATTGACTGCTGAAACAGCCTGCCATAATTTAGCACTCAAATCTGTTTGCTGAATTAGCTTTACATATATCTCGTTACTTAGATCTGCTCGTCCAAATATCTTGCCATAGCTTTAGACATCGACCTAGGTATTTTTTTCTGGACTTCATAAAAAAGCATATATGTTTTTCCTGTAATATCTAGTAGAAGAACTAATTTGTATGTCTAACAGATGGACAGGACTTGGATAACTTCTGCTCGAAGATTCTCCGCTGCATATGTCGAGGGGGTTGAAAACTTCATGAACTTTATCAGAGCTGAGTACGGTGGTCCGAAATCAGATGTGCTCTGCCCGTGTAGCAGTTGTATGAATTCAGTTACAAGACCCCAGTCAACTGTGCAAAATCATCTACACTTGTATGGGATGTCGGTCACATATACTAGGTGGGTTCATCATGGTGAAGCTGTGAACGTCAATGTTACTGACTACGTGGAAGCAGCAGATCACCATCTTGATCTGCCTGATGCTCAGGTGGAAGAGGAGGAGGAGGTGGTGGTGGCGGAGCCAGTGAGTTTGACCAACATTGAAACAATGCTACGAAATGCTCGTGCATTTCGTGAACTTTCACCTGCAGAAGAAAAATGGTGGGCCCGCATGTTGGAACAATGCAACGTGGCTGTCACCCCAGGAAATAAGCTGTCAGTATTCTCAGCTATGGTCACCTTTCTTCAGGTGAAGACATCTGAGCGGATGACCAACAAATCATTCGATGCGATGTTGGCTGCTTTCCGCAAATCTTTCCCAGATGCGTCTGAGCTGCCACACACCTACAGTAAAATGAAGAATTTCCTTCGTGCAGTTGGAATTGGATATGATATGATCCATGTTTGTAAGAATAATTGTGTTCTGTTCCGGAAGGATTATGCCAACTTAAGTGAATGCCCGAAATGCAAATCATCAAGATGGAAAGATGGCGATGCTGTGAAGAGGGTTCCTCATAATGTTCTGAGACATTTTCCAATTACACCAAGATTGCAGAGGTTGTTTCATGATGCTGAAACAAGAGAGGATGTACTGTGGCATTCTAGGAACCAGGAGTACAGAGATCAGAATGTAATGAGCCATCCATCTCATGGTAGTGAGTGGCAAAGCTTCAATCAGAAACACAAAAAGTTTGCTGCTGACCCGAGAAACATTAGACTTGGCTTAGCTTCAGATGGATTTAACCCATTTGGCCACCAGAGCGCCACATATAGCATGTGGCCAGTGCTTGTTATCCCTTACAACATGCCTCCAAATGTCTGCACCAAAGAATCAAACTACATGATGGCCTTGCTCATCCCAGGTCCAAAAAGTCCTGGAAAGGATTTTGATTTATTCATGGAGCCTCTTGTGGAGGAACTTCAACAGCTATGGAAGGGTGTTCTCACTCGAGACCTATATAGCAGCCCACCAGCTGATTTCTTTCTGCGTGCTGTTATAATTTGGTGCATCCATGATTATCCGGCTTTGGGCACTATGTCAGGGCGAACGACACATGGTTACAATGCATGTGTTCGATGTGACAGGAATCCGCTGTCATATGCAATACTTAGCAAGATCGGTTACATTGGACACCGCCGTTTCCTTGCCAAGGACAAGCCGCGTCCTACAAAATACCGAAGACATGTGTTCAATGCAAAGCATGAAAACCGTGATGCGCCAAAGAGGCTCACCGCCGATGAGTTGCAAGTGGAATTAGAGAAGGTCAGGCATATTACACCAGGAAACCATCCTCGTAATGGTAGTGGGAAAAGGAAGCGTGGCAAGGCAGAAGAGAGATTATTGTTTACCCGCACGTGCACTTTGTGGGACTTGGAGTATTTGAAAGATTTGGATCTGCGGCATAATCTTGATGTGATGCACATCGAGAAAAATATATGTGACAGCATTATCGGCACACTTCTTAATATTGAAGGCAAGACGAAAGATACCTTAAAATCTAGGATTGATTTGACACATCTGGGTATCAGAAAGGATTTGCAGGTGCAAGATGAAGGTAAACCACGGGATATGGCACCAGCTGTGTACGTCTTGGACAAGGTAAAAAGAAAAGAATTCTGCGAGGTCCTGTCACGTGTGAGATTCCCACATGGATTTGCTTCCAACCCTGAAAGGAGAGTCAGTGCAGATGGAAACAAGGTACAAGGGTTGAAAACTCATGACTGCCACGTCCTACTTCAAAGGGTTTTACCTGTTATCCTTAGAGGATTGGGCCGCCCTGACTTATACAGAGCAGTTGCAGAGTTGGGACAATTCTTCAGGGAACTCTGCAGTAGAAATATCAGGATAGATGCTTTGGAGCGTCTTAGAGACAAGATACCAACTATCCTATGCGACCTTGAGAAGATATATCCTCCAGCCTTCTTTGATGTGATGGTGCATTTGGCTGTTCATCTACCTGATGAGGCACTACTTAGAGGTCCAGTACAGTATGGCTGGATGTACCCTATTGAAAGGCGGCTAGGCACTTTCAAGGGCTATGTCAGGAACAGAGCTAGACCTGAGGGTTCCATTGCAGAGGCCTACATTGCTACAGAAGCGTTGACATTCTGCTCAAAATACATTGAAACAGCTGATCAGCTTAGCAAAGAGGTGGGTGAAGACAATCCCGGGCTCAATGTTTTCGATTATTCTGTTCGAGTTACAGGGAAGAGTCGACAAGAGGACAAACCTAAAGATTTGGACAAAATGGTTTGGTATGTGTTGAATAACTGTCCTGAGATACTACCTTATATCAAGTAAGTGCTAAGTACTGCAGCTTATACATCGTAATCTACTAAACTTGCAGCACATTCTTATATATTTAGATGTTTGACGCGATCACTATGTTGTGCAGCATCTACAAAAAGGAGTTACTGCCGCAAAATCCAAGAAACATTGACAAACTGGTTATGGCAGGATTTGCGAAATGGTTCAAGAGCCATGTAAGCTTTTGAATTGCACTGTCAGTTTTTTTAATATATTGAGTACATAAGATGATCAGCTTGTCTATTTTCTAAACATAGGTTAAGAAGATGCGGGAGGATGGGCAGGCAGTTGATGATGCCCTTTACGCACTAGCAATGGGTCCTGATACTCGGGTAAGACATTATGAATCTTGCGTTGTTGGAGATGTGCGCTACAACACCCTTGCACGCGACGAAGGCAGGAAGACACAAAACAGTGCCATCATGAGCACGGATACGTACGGCAGAGTGACAACTGAAATGTATGCTAACATAACAGACATTGTTCAGTTGCAGTATATCTCCAGTTTCGAGGATCATCGGTGTGTGGTTCTGTTGTGCTGTCGTTGGTATAACCTGTTTTCCAGGATCGCAAAACCCAGAGCTGATGATTATTTCAAATCCATCAATGTCAAGGCGGCGTACCAGACCAACGAGCCTTTTATTTTGGCAAATCAAGCAACACAGATATTTTTCTTGGAAGACACATTTGCACGTAGCGATGACTGGAGAGTATTGCAAAGGTTTGAGCAGAGGAATTCGTTTAATGAAGTTGCACAACAAGATGATGCTTACACCGCTCCTGATGTACAAGATTCCACAGATGTTCCTAATATCTTTGAGAACCATCACGTCAATGACGCTGGCGAAAAGATTGCCTGTCGTGCTGTGGACATACAAGAGTTGATCAAGAAGAAGCCAACGTTCGAGGACATTGAGGATGAAGAAGAAGATGACACTTGGGGAATTATGATTCAGACTGATACACATGGCGAAGATGTTGATGCTGCTGCTGCGGATGATGATTAGATTGCTTTTGTCGTATTTGCCTGTCAGAAGACATGTTTTTATCTACTATGTGAAATTGTGTTTTCTATGGCAACTGAAACCTGATGAACGTGTTGTTTAGTATTTTGCTGTGAGAACATCACTTCTTATGTATGTTGATTTGTGTTTGGTGATTGTATGACGAGTAAAACATGATGACATTGTTTTTTAGTTGTACGCATATTTGGCTGTGAAACTTGAATTTGATGACATAGTTTGTTGTTGGACTGCAATTTGCTCGACGTCTTCGAATGGGAACAAAGCTGACCCAATGGGGCCTCTATTAATTTATTTATTTATTACCAAAAGGGCCTCTGCTATTTATTTATTCATGAGAAAAAGGGGATACCCCCTGATTTCCGTTAATAGAAATCATTAGATGATCACAACACTACTGTAACGCCTCGGATTCGATGTGCCAGATGTCTTCCAGTTCTTCGCCGTTGCTGCCATGTCATTTGTTTGCGTGTTGCACTTTGCCATGTCATCATCTGCATTTCATCCGCTAGCTCCGGCGAGAGCTCGCACCGGCCAACCTCGGTCCGCGTGCAAACCCTAGATCCAAAACGAGGTTGACCCCGAAATTCCTCCAAGTCCTTATTTTCTACATTAAGTGACTCTGTTTATCACATCATATTTCCCTGCATACTGCTCCGTTTTGCGTTCATGATATATCAAAACATTCACCAGGAGATGCTCTTCATTTTGTTCCATTGTGCCATGCTTGTTTGAGTTCATCTTGGTGCCCTAATCATCGTTGCAAGAGTGCTATATGATGCTAACTGCTGTCTGTTAACAGAACTTGATGATTTGTCTTTTTCGTTGCATTTTGTGTGTGCATCCTATGAGCATGAGCTCTACAGGTGTTTTGTACTACATCATGCCATCTTTACAGTAGTGTAATCCATGTATTTTTGTGTGCCTTGTAGCGAGCACATCAAGCTTGTGAAGTAGGGTACTTGCTGTTTCTATTTTGCTAGGCTGGATCTGTTATACCATGATGCTATGTAAACCTGCTTCTACAAGTCATTCTATGCATAATCTAGAGATGTTCACTAAGGATGTTTTGTTACACATGTCATGATCTATCCGTCCATGCCTTTGGTTGCATTTATAGTCTGCTCTAGCTTGTTGTAATCTTGATCTCAAATTGCTAAATAATGGTGTTGTCACCCTGTTAACATTAAGTTCAGTTTTTCCATGTGTCTTGCTAGTGATCCATGCACCCTATGAACTTGCTCTTGCCATTCTTAGCTTCATAAATATGTCATTTTACTGTTGGTCACCTTGTCATGCCATGTATTGCTCTGTGGTGAGTTGTACAAGATCACCAACATGCCCACTTATCATTGTTCCTGCCATGTACTGCTATTCTGAATCTGTCATATCATTTGCCATGTTTGCATGGATGCTACCATCTTTTCTGTTGATCTTTGGAATTAGTTCAGTAAAGGAGTTTTTTCTTTGTCTTTAGTATTAGCATGCCATGCCTTTTTTTGCCATGATAAGTTCATGTAACATGTTTGATAGCTCTAAACATTGCAACCTGATGTATTTCTGCCATGTCCAGTGATTTCTGCTAAGTATGCGAAACTGTTATTATTTGCAATCTTGCCATGTCCTTTTACTTGTACTTCATGCCCATGCCTTTTGTTCTTACGTTGAGATGTTGTAGCATATTGTTTGGATGCTTGGTAGATGCCTAGTTGCTGTTTTGGACAGCTTGTCCTTTAAACTTGTTTCATGTGTATGTGTTGAACCGTTGCTCCGTTTTGAATGTGCTCTATATGAAACTTTCTTGATTTTGCATGAAGTTTCATATTATCATGTTGCGTCAACGTTTTGAGAGTGTTTGCTTGATGTTTGTATGCATTTGGCATCAATGACATGTTTAACTTGTTTTGCTCATATCTTCTAGGTCGTAGCTCCGAATTAAATGAACTTTATATGTAACTTGACTAGAATCTCGTGAAGGTCATCTTGGTGCATCTTAACTTGATGTTTAACAACTTGAACATAAGGTTTATTCAGTTCTGGACCAATGTCGAAATATGCATATGGGGATTTTCTGGAATTGTTATATGTTGTTTCTAGCCTCATTTAAACTTGTTTGGCTATGTTGTTCTTGTATGCATCATCTCTTGCCATGAGTAGCTTCATGTAGCCTTGTCATGCATCATACTTGGTTGAGCATCATGTCTTGTCTATGTGTTGTGTGTTTACCTTGTTGTTTGCTTCTTTCCGGTTGTGCTCCTTCTCGTAAGTTCCTATTTCGTTGCGATCGTGAGGATTCGTTCGTCTATGCTTGATTCATCTTCGTGGATTCATCTTCTTCATGGACTCGTTCTTCTTCCTAGCGGGATTTCAGGCAAGATGACCGCTACCCTGGATCTCACTACTATCATTGCTAGGCTAGTTGCTTTGTTCTATCGCTATGCTGCGCTACCTATCACTTGTTCTTCAAGCCTCCCAATTTGCCATGTCAGCCTCTAACCTTTTTCACCCTTCCTAGCAAACCGTTGTTTCGCTATGTTACCGCTTTTGCTCAGCCCCTCTTATAGCGTTGCTAGTTGCAGGTGAAGTTGAAGATTGCTCCATGATGGACAAGATTATGTTGGGATATCACAATATCTCTTATTTATTTAATGCACCTATATAATTGGTAAAGGGTGGAAGGCTCGGCCTTATGCCCAGTGTTTTGTTCCACTCTTGCCGCCCTAGTTTTTGTCATACCGGTGTTATGTTCCTTGATTTTGCGTCCCTTATGCGGTTGGGTGATTTATGGGACCCCCTTGACAGTTCGCTTTGAATAAAACTCCTCCAGCAAAGCCCAACCTTGGTTTTACATTTGCCTCACCTAGCCTTTTTCCCTTGGGAGTCGCGCTCCCGAGGGTCATCTTTATTTACCCCCCCCCCCCCGGGCTAGTGCTCCTCGGAGTGTTGGTCCAAACTAGAGCACCGTGCGGGACCATCCCTTGGCAACTTGGGTTACGTCGGTACCTGTACGCTTTGCTTATCCGGTGTGTCCTGAAAACGAGATACGTGCGACTCCTAGCGGGATTGTCGACACATCGGGCGGCTTTGCTGGTCTTGTTTTACCATTGTCAAAATGTCTTGTAAACCGGGATTCCGAGACTGGTCGGGTCTTCCTAGGAGAAGGAATATCCTTCGTTGACCGTGAGAGCTTGTGATGGGCTAAGTTGGGACACCCCTGCAGGGTTTAAACTTTCGAGAGCCGTGCCCATGATTATGTGGCAGATGGGAATTTGTTAACATCCGGTTGTAGAGAACTTGACAGCAGATTCAGATTAAAACGCATCAACCGTGTGTGTAGCCATGATGGTCTCTTCTCAGTGGAGTCCAGGAACTGAACACGGTTTTTGGGTTATGTTTGACATAAGTAGGAGTTTAGGATCACTTCTTGATCATTACTAGTTGACGACCGTTCCGTTGCCCCTCTTCTCGCTCTTATTTGCGTATGTTAGCCACCAACATGCTTAGACGCTCCTGCAACCTCACCACTTTACCCCTTCCTTACCCATTAAGCTTTGCTAGTCTTGATACCTGATATGTCTCCAACGTATCTATAATTTTTGATTGTTCCATGCTATTATATTACCTGTTTTGAATGATTATGGGCTTTATTATAAACTTTTATATTACTTTTGGGACTAACCTATTATCCGGAGGCCCAGCCCATATTGTTGTTTTATTGCCTGTTTCAGTATTTCGAAGAAAAGGAATATGAAACGGAGTCCAAACGGAATGAAACCTTCGGCAACGTTATTTTTAGGAAGAATATGATCCTGGAGACTTGGAGTTCACATCAAAAGATCCTCGAGGAGGCCAGGAGATAGGGGCACCACCCCCCCTACTGTGCGCGCCCCCTGTCTTGTGGGCCCCTCGAGAACCTCCCGACTGACTTCTTTCGCCTATATAAGCCTACGTATGCTAAAACCATCGAATAGCAAGATAGATCAGGAGTTCTGCCGCCGCAAGCCTCAATAGCCACCAAAAACCTCTCGAGAGCCCGTTCCGGCACCCTGCCGGAGGGGGAACCCATCACCGGTGGCCATCTTCATCATCTCAGCGCTATCCATGACGAGGAGGGAGTAGTTCACCCTCGGGGCTGAGGGTATGTACCAATAGCTATGTGTTTGATCTCTCTCTCTCTCATGTTCTCTCTATGGCACAATCTTGATGTATCGCGAGCTTTGCTATTATAGTTGGATCTTATGATGTTTCTCCCCCTCTACTCTCTTGTGATGAATTGAGTTTCCCTCTTGAAGTTATCTGATCGGATTGAGTCTTTTGTTTAAGAACACTTGATGTATGTCTTGCCGTGTTTATCTGTGGTGACAATGGGATATCTTGTGCCACTTGATGTATGTTTTGGTGACCAACTTGCGGGTTCCGCCCATGAACCTATGCATAGGGGTTGGTACACGTTTTCTTGACTCTCCGGTAGAAACTTTGGGGCACTCCTTGAAGTACTTTGTGTTGGTTGGATGAATCTGAGATTGTGTGATGCATATCGTATAATCATGCGCACGGATACTTGAGGTAACAATGGAGTATCTAGGTGACATTAGGGTTTTGGTTGATTTGTGCCTTAAGGTGTTATTCTAGTACGAACTCTTTAATAGATTGATCCGAAAGAATAACTTTGAGGTGGTTTCGTACCCTACCATAATCTCTATGTTTGTTCTCCGCTATTAGTGGCTTTGGAGTGACTCTTTGTTGCATGTTGAGGGATTGTTATATGATCTATCTATGTTATTATTGTTGAGAGAACTTGCACTAGTGAAAGTATGAACCCTATGCCTTGTTTCCTATCATTGCAATACCGTTTACGCTCACTTTTATCACTCGCTTCCTTGCTGTTTTTATAATTTCAGATTACAAATACCTATATCTACCATCCATATTGCACTTGTATCACCATCTCTTCGCGAACTAGTGCACATATACAATTTACCATTGTATTGGGTGTGTTGGGGACACAAGAGACTCTTTGTCATTTGGTTGCAAGGTTGTTTGAGAGAGACCATCTTCATCCTACACCTCCTACGGATTGATAAACCACAATCCACTTGAGGGAAATTTGCTACTGTCCTACAAACCTATGCACTTGCAGGCCCAACAACGTCTACAAGAAGAAGGTTGTGTTGTAGACATCAAGCTCTTTTCTGGCGCCGTTGCCGGGGAGGTGAGTGCTTGAAGGTATATCTTTAGATCTTGCAATCGAATCTTTTTGTTTCTTGTTTTATCACTAGTTTAGTCTATAAAAGAAAACTACAAAAAAAGGAGTTAAGTTTATCTCATACGCTTCGTCTTTTTAATATCTTTCGTGAGTATGATGAAAAGGAAAATTGTGCTCAAGTGCTAGAAGAAGAAATCTACAGAATGTTTGATACTAAATCTTTGAATGATGAGCATGATTGCAATATTGTTAGTATGAATTCCTTGAATATCCATAGTATTAATGATGATTGCCTTAGTCATGATGAAAATATCTCTTATGAGCATGCCAACTTTTGTGGAGTGCATGTTTGCATGAACACACCAAATAGAGAAGATATTTATTGCAAGAGGCATAAGCATTTAGAAACTAAATGGTTGCAAGAAAGGCTAGATGTGAGTGCTGAAAATTTAAAATTCCTTTGCCGTACTTGTGAACTTTGCAATGAACGTGGTCATTTACATCTCCAATGCAAATTGTTTCATGACCGAATCGTGTCCAAAAATTGTGATGATTTGATTTCCCTTGCACATTATAATGAACTTAGTTTGCTTTTGGGTTATGAAGAGTTGAAACGTTTAACTAAGCCTATTCCAGAATTTAATGTTAAGCATTTCCTTGATATTGATCTAGAAAAGATTTATATGTTTTGTGCAGAGAATTGCATTGAAAATCCTTATATTGCCAATTACCTAAAGAAAATAAAGCAAATAGAAGATGATGAGAATACTAATGAACGGGAAGAGACTTCCCAATATCCTCCTATTATTTCTTATGATGAATCGAGTAACGAGGAGGAGCTTTCTATTCAACCAATCTCGTCAATAAGGAGCTCAAAGAGGAAGGTTGAACCCATACATAATGTGAAGAAGAAAAGGAAAAGAAGGGGCAACAAGGTAAAAAGGTATCCCTTCCAAATGATGTTGCTCCTACTACTTGTGATGATGATAATTGCTATACTATTGGTGCTATCCATACTATTAATGATGAGAGTGATTATGCTTATGATATGAAAAGGCCCAAGCTTGAGGAAGCTATGTTTGATGAGAATGACATATTTGATAATATTGCTGAAATTAATGTTTGTACCAAGCTTGGGGATGCTACGTTTAGTAAAGATGATATTTTTAGCATCCCATGTTTTGATATGCAAAGTTGTTATGATGATAGCATGCCTCCTACCTATGATGATTATATTGATGAAAGTGGGTTCGGAAGAGTGTCAACTTTAGGAAGTAGTGATCCCACTATTTTGGAAGATGTTGAATCTTATAATATTTATGAAAGTGGATTTGGAAGAGTGTCAACTTTATTTAGTGATGATTCCACTATCTTGGGAGAGGTTTCAATCGATTATGCTGAGAACGAAGTTGCTACTTATGATGATTATTGTGATGAAACTTATGCTATAAAAAGTAGTGATGATTATATTTACAAATCTTGTCATGATTATGATTATCCTTTTTCTGAACATTACTATTTTAATGTGGAAACAATTTTTAGTGTTCAAGTCTGTTATGTTACTCTCACTATTCCGAATGAGAAGAATTTTGCTTATGTGGAGAGTAGTAAATTTTCTATGCTTGTAGATCATGAAAAGAATGCTTTAGGTGATGGTTATATTGTTGAATTAATTCAAGATGCTACTGAAAATTATTATGAGGGAGGAACATACGCTTGCAGGAATTGCAATAATATCAAGTTTCCTCTCTATGTGTTGAAAATCTTGAAGCTATGCTTGTTTTACCTTCCTATGCTTGTTGATTATTGTTCCCATAAGTTGTTTGCTCACAAAATCCCTATGCATAGGAAGTGGGTTAGACTTAAATGTGCTAGTCATATGCTTCATGATGCTCCCGTTATGTTTCAATTCTTATCTTTTATGTGAGCATCATTGTCATCATCATGCCTAGCTTAAAGAAAAGGCATTAAAGAAAAGCGCTTGTTGGGAGACAACCCAATATTTATCCTTACTGTTTTTGTGTGTCCACATGATTATTCTACTTTATTAATCATGTTTTATATCTTTTGTTTCAATAAAGTGCCAAGTAAGACCTTTAGGATAGCTTACGGTGATAGTTGTGTTGATCCTGCTGAAAATCAGAAACTTTTGCACCCAGTAAATTAGTTTTTTTTAATTCAAAGAAACGTGCTTCTGATCTTATTCTTATTTATCTGGATTGGTACACAATTTTCTTAGGACTTCCTAATTTGGTAGAATTTTTTGAGTTCCAGAAGTATACGTTTGATACAGATTACTACAGACTGTTCTGTTTTTGACAGATTCTGTTTTCTATGTGTTGTTTGCTTATTTTGATGAATCTATGAGTAGTATCGGAGGGTATGAACCATAGATAAGTTGGAATATAGTACATATTACACCAATATGAATTTAGAATGAGTTCATTACAGTACCTAAGTGGTGGTTTTATTTTCTTATACTAACGAACCTTGCGAGTTTTGTGTTGAGTTTTGTGTGGTTGAAGTTTTCAAGTTTTGGGTAAAGATTCGATGGACTATGGAATAAGGAGTGGCAAGAGCCTAAGCTTGGGGATGCCCAAGGAACCCCAAGATAATATTCAAGAATAGCCAAAAGTCTAAGCTTGGGGATGCCCCGGATGGCATTCCCTCTTTCGTCTTCGTTCATCGATAACTTTACTTGGAGCTATATTTTTATTCACCACATGATATGTGTTTTGCTTGGAGCATCATTTTATTTTATTAGTATTTGTTTTCTGTTATTTAGAATAATGTTTTGCATCTTTATTTTCAATAAAAATGTCAAGGATAGCCTTTACCATACTTATTTTGCTAGTATACATGTTGCTGTTTAAAACAAAAAGTTTACCGCTGTTGCAAAACTTCCCTACAAAAGTCAGAGAATGGTATAATGTTTTATCTTTTTGCATATTGAGCTCTGATAAATTTATTACAGTGGGAATTTTCCCTCATATTTTTTGGAGTTAGGGAAGTATTGATACTCATGCATTCTTTACAGACTGTACTGTTTTGGCAGATTGCTGTTATGGTTGCATTGTTTGCATATGTTTGCTTGTTTAATGATTCTATTTGAGAATAGGAGTATTAAATATGCAGAGGCATTTAGTATGCAACGTTGAATAATAATTTTAGTGATTTGTTACAGTAGAAAATGATAAGGTTTTGCATTGGTTTATACTAACCTATCTCACGAGTTCTTGTTGAGTTTGTTGTGGATGAAGCTTTTTGATAAAAAGAGAAACCATGATATGAGAGGAATTAAGGAGACATAAAAGCTCAAGATTGGGGATTCCCAAGGCACCCCAAGATAACATTTCAAGAAGTCTCAAGCATCTAAGCTTGGGGATGCCCCGGTAGGCATCCCACCTTTCTTCTTCAATAGCTATCGGTTAGTATTGGTTGAGCCTAAGTTTTTGCTTCTTCACATGAGTTATGCTATCCTTGCAATGTCATTCTATTTTGTTTTGCTTGCTGTTTGAATACAATACCAAGATCTGAAATTCCTTAATGTTAGAGAGTCTTCACATAGTTGCACAATTATTTAACTACTCATTGATCTTCACTTATATCTTGTTGGAGTAGTTTGTGGTTTGCTCTAGTGCTTCACTTATATCTTTTAGATCACGACGGTGGTTTTATTTTTTAGAAATTAATGAACTCTCATGCTTCACTTATATTATCTTGGGAGTCTTAAATAGCATGGTAATTTGAATGAAAACTATCATAGGAAGTGAATTGGATGTTATGATCAATTTGATACTTGATAATTGTTTTGAGACATGGAGGTAGTGATATTAAAGTCATGCTAGTTGGGTGATTATGAATTTAATGAATTCTTGTGTTGAAGTTAGCAAGTCCTGTAGCATGCACGTATGGTTAAAGTTGTGTAACAAATTTGAAACATGAAGTGTACCTCGCTTGTGCATCCTTATGAGTGGCGGTCGGGGACGAGCGATGGTATTTTCCTACCAATCTATCCCCCTATGAGCATGCACGTAGTGCTTGGTTTTTGATGACTTCTAAATTTTTGCAATACGTATATGAGTTCTTTTGACTACCGTTGAGTCCATGGATTATACGCACTTTTACCTTTCCATCATTGCTAGCTTCTTCGGTACCGTGCATTGCCCTTTCTCACCTCGAGAGTTGGTGTAAACTTCGCCGGTGCATCCAAACCCCGTGATATAATATGCTCTATCACACATAAACCTCCTTATATCTTCCTCAAAACAGCCACCATGCCTACCTATTATGGCATTTCCATAGCCATTCCGAGATATATTGCCATGCAACTTTCCACCGTTCCATTCTTCATCTTCATGACATACATTACTTTTGGCATATTGCCATTGCATGATCATGTAGTTGACATCGTATTTGTGGCAAATCCACCATGCATTATTTTTCATACATGTCACTCTTGATTCATTGCACCATCCCGGTACACCACCGGAGGCATTCATATAGAGTCATATCTTGTTCTAGTTTCGAGTTGTAATTCATATGTTGTAATCAATGAAAGTGTGATGATCATCATTATTAGAGCATTGCCCAAAAAGAAAAGAAAAAGGAAAAAAAGAAAGGCCAAAAGGAAAAAAAAGAAGGCCCAAAGAAAAAAAAGAAAAAAAAAAGAAAAAAAGGGCAATGTTACTATCTCTTTTTCCACACTTGTGCTTCAAAGTAGCACCTTGTTCTTCATGTAGTGAGTCTCATATATTGTGCTTCAAAGTAGCACCATGATTTTCATATAGTGATTCTCATATGTTGTCACTTTCATATACTAGTGGGAATTTTTCATTATAGAAATTGGCTTGTATATTCCTACGATGGGCTTCCTCAAATGCCCTAGGTCTTCGTGATCAAGCAATTTCGATGCACACCCACTAGTTTTCTTTTGTTGAGCATTCATTTGTAGCTCTAGTGCATCCGTTGCATGGCAATCCCGACTCCTCATGTTGACATCAATTGATGGGCATCTCCATAGCCCGTTGATTATCCTCGTCAATGTGAGACTTTCTCCTTTTTTGTCTTCTCCACACAATCCCCATCATCATATTCTATTCCACCCATAGTGCTATATCCATGGCTCACGCTCATGTATTGCGTGAAGGTTGTAAAAGTTTGAGATTATTTAAGTATGAAACAATTGCTTGGCTTGTCATCAGGGGTATAGAAGTTGGGAACATCTTTGTGTGCAAAAATGAAGCATAGCCTAACTATATGATTTTGTAGGGATGAACTTTATTTTGCCATGTTATTTTGAGAAGACATTATTGCTTTTATTAGCATGCTTGAAGTGTTACTATTTCTTTTATCAATATGAACTTTTATTTTGAATCATTTGGATCTGAACATCCATGCCATAATAAAGAAAATTACATTGAGAATCATGCTAGGTAGCATTCCGCATCAAAAATTCTGTTTTTATCCATTTACCTACTCGAGGACGAGCAGGAATTAAGATTGGGGATGCTTGATACGTCTCCAATGTATCTATAATTTTTGATTGTTCCATGCTATTATATTACCTGTTTTGAATGATTATGGGCTTTATTATACACTTTTATATTACTTTTGGGACTAACATATTAACCGGACGCCCAGCCCATATTGTTGTTTTATTGCATGTTTCAGTATTTTGAAGAAAAGGAATATCAAACGAAGTCCAAACAGAATGAAACCTTCGGCAGCATTATTTTTGGGAAGAATATGATCCTGGAGACTTGGAGTTGACGTCAGAAGATCCTCGAGGAGGCCAGGAGATAGGGAGGGCACCCCCCCCCCCTACTGGGTGCGCCCCCCCTGTCTCGTGGGCCCCTCGAGCACCTCCCGACCGACTTCTTTTGCCTATATAAGCCTACGTACCCTAAAACCATCGAATATCAAGATAGATCGGGAGTTACGCCTCCGCAAGCCTCTATAGCTACCAAAAACTTCTCGGGAGCTTGTTCCGGCACCCTGCCGGAGGGGGAACCCATCACCGGTGGCCATCTTCATCATCCTGGCGCTATCCATGACGAGGAGGGAGTAGTTCACCCTCGGGGCTGAGGGTATGTACCAGTAGCTATGTGTTTGATCTCTCTCTCTTGTGTTCTCTCTATGGCACGATCTTGATGTATTGTGAGCTGTGCTATTATAGTTGGATCTTATGATGTTTCCCCCCTCTACTCTCTTGTGATGAATTGAGTTTCCCTCTTGAAGTTATCTTATCGAATTGAGTCTTTTGTTTAAGAACACTTGATGTATGTGTTGTTGTGTTTATCTGTGGTGACAATGGGATACCACGTGCCACTTGATGTATGTTTTGGTGACCAACTTGCGGGTGCCGCCCATTAACCTATGCATAGGGGTTGGCACACGTTTTCTTGACTCTCTGGTAGAAACTTTGGGGCACTCTTTGAAGTACTTTGTGTTGGTTGGATGAATCTGAGATTGTGTGATGCATATCGTATAATCATGCCCACGGATACTTGAGGTGACAATGGAGTATCTAGGTGACATTAGGGTTTTTGTTGATTTGTGTCTTAAGGTGTTATTCTAGTACGAACTCTTTAATAGATTGATCCGAAAGAATAACTTTTAGGTGGTTTCGTACCCTACCATAATCTCTACGTTTGTTCTTTGCTATTAGTGGCTTTGGAGTGACTCTTTGTTGCATGTTGAGGGATTTTATATGATCTATCTATGTTATTATTGTTGAGAGAACTTGCACTAGTGAAAGTATGAACCCTATGCCTTGTTTCCTATCATTGCAATACCGTTTACGCTCACTTTTATCACTCGCTACCTTGCTGTTTTTATAATTTCAGATTACAAATACCTATATCTACCATCCATATTGCACTTGTATCACCATCTCTTCGCCGAACTAGTGCACCTATACAATTTACCATTGTATTGGGTGTGTTGGGGACACAAGAGACTCTTTTTTATTTGGTTGCAAGGTTGTTTGAGAGAGACCATCTTCATCCTACGCCTCCTACAGATTGATAAACCTTAGGTCATCCACTTGAGGGAAATTTGCTACTATCCTACAAACCTGTGCACTTGCAGGCCCAACAACGTCTACAAGAAGAAGGTTGTGTAGTAGACATCAATAGCCATAGTAATGGGATTGCTGATTCCTCGTGGCTCACAGATTACTACAACACCAGTTGCAGGTACAGGTTTTGCGATGATCATGACGCGAGAGCGATGTTGCTTATTTTGGAGTTCTTCTTCTGCTTCTTCTTTGATCAGGGGATAGGTTCCAGGTCGGCAGCCTGGGCTAGCAGGGTGGATGTCATTTGAGTTTCTGTTTGTGTTTCATCCGTAGTCGGATGTTGATCTTATGTATGATGTATTGATGTATTCTTGCGGCATTTGTATGCCTTGTATGTATTCCCATCTATTATATAAGTTGGTGTAATGATATCCACCTTGCAAAAGTGTCTTTGATATGCGCTTCTATCCTTGGTGGGACCTTCGAGTTACTTTAAGACAGGGTTGCATATTGGGCATGACAAGTTGGTATCAGAGCCTCAACCAACCATAGGAGCCCCCTTGATTGTTGGCCGTTGTTGAGTCTAGAAGAAAACTGTTTTCAGAGTCTAGTTATATCGGAGAGTAGGAATTCATTTTACTCCTCAGCCCCTTCGTCGCTCTGGTGAGGAATCTTGACGTAGGTGTTTTGAATTACTCCTCTTCCCTTTCAAACTTTCTTTAGGATCACGCAGTTGGTTTTCCGATCGTTGTTCCTCAGCTCCTTGCATCTGGTGCATTTCTCGTCAAGTCAATTCGACCCTCTGTGTTTTCGCAAGTTCAATCCTTAGTTGTTTTCTTTTTCCCACCCGCCCACCCCTTTTCTTCTCGGATCCGGAGTCCGTAATCGAGTATCCATCCTACTCGTGCGAAGTCTTTGCTTTCTTTCCTCAATTATTTCAACCGGTGTTTTCTCTTCAAGTTATTCATAGGTTTTTCCCCTTCCAATTTGCCTTTGTTTTCCCGCCCTCCCACTCTCTTCTTCCCGGAGCCCGAGTCTCTTTCGAGCATCAATTTTCATTCGTACGGAGCCTCTTCAGTCTTCCCTCAATCATTTCAACCGGTGAATTCTCGTCTCGGTGGACATTCTTCATCTCTTTATCTTCTCCGGTGGATTCGATTCCATTTTTTAGTAGTGATAATATTCTTTCCCTCAGCTCAAGTGTTTTCTTTGCTCGCTCGCCTCTCGCCAGTTTATCCTTCCGGAGTGTTCAAGACATCTCAGGAGATTCTTCCGTGTTTGAAGTAATTCAAGGTTGTCACCTCATTCAAATATTTCAATTGTTCTGGTGCATCATCTATCTCTTCAACAATCCTTTCCAACGGTGTTATCTCTTTAGTGGGCCCTAACCCACAGGTCTTTTCCTAGGATCTTACCTGACTCTTCTAATTAGTTCGGAGTTATTCTCAAATCCTCTTCGAAGTTTGACGTAAGTATGAATTTCATCAGTTAGATCTTTTCCAAGATCATTTTCAAATCATTTCATTGTTGGCTCAACCTTTTCGGTTTTCATTCTCCTGGAGTATCTCGGTAATTTTGGTGGCATTCCTCATCGTCATTTGAAGATCGAAGAAGAGTTTTTCCTCTAAATCTTGCCCGTTCTCTCGAAGATTCGTGGTTCTAGTTTCATGTTATCCTCTCGAATTATTCCATTTGTCAGATATTCTTTTCTTACCCAACCGGAGTATGTCAGGAGTTGTTTTTCCATTTCTTTTCATCGGAGGCCATCGTTCCAGAAGAATTCTTTGTCCTCACATTTCAGCTACCATTATACAATTATCCCAGTGCTTCGTTCAAGTGTTCTTTAATCAGCTCATGATCTCTTTGTTCTTTTGCATCTAAATCCCCTCTACCATATTGGTTCTTCTAATTCTTCCGGTGATTCAGTCTCTTTCATCAGTCATTTTCAAATTCTTATGGTGGTTCGTTCAAGATTCTTTTTCCTTGATTATCACTTTAATCCATTCGTTCTTTCGAATCCTACCGGTAGTTCGTGAAGACTTTCTCAAGTTTTGTGCTATACCCCCCTTAATCCTTTTCAACAAGAATAAATTCCATGCCAAATCCGTTGCTTGTCATCAATTTAATTTGGTGAGGATAGCATAGTGTAATTCTTATTCTTACTTCTTCATCATCAAGTAATCCCTTCCTTAGAGTTTGTTCTTGAGGAATAAATTCTAGTTCCAAGTGTTTTCATCTTTTCTTTTCCGGAGTTCAAATTTCCTCGGCCATTTCGTCGGGACCTCCATCTAAGTCACCGCAAGCTTTAATCTTATTCTTTCATCCTTCATTCTATCTCATGATCCTTTTGTCACCAGAGTTCTTCATGGTGGTTCTTCACGACTTAATTCATTCTTCAAGAGTTAATCAAGATTCTTGTTGGTGGAGTTCAAGTATCTTTCTTCTCGCGTCTCGAAGTGTAATTAATTCTCCGTATTCTTTTGAAGTGGAGTTTTGCATTTCTTCATTCTTCTCAACTATCCAATCATTTCCATTTGTGGTCGGTTATCACCTTATGATCTTGAGATGTTACCTATAAGACCACAACAAGCTTATTCTTTTCGTTGTTGATTTTCTCAACAACTCCGTTTAAACCTTCCTTCTAAAGATGCTTTCAATTTCATTCGTGGCACATGTTGTCATTTTCTTCTCCGTTCTTTTCATTCAACTCTTTCAATTTTTTCCGGAGGTTTTGTGTCATGTCTTCATCAAGTATCATTCCATCCTCTCAAGCTCATGTTCTATTCCTCCATGTTTCAGCCGGAGTGCTGCCTAGATCCTTTTAGTCTTATTCATTTCTTATATTGTTCTAACCAGAGTGGTTTCATAGTCTATCTAATTCTGTGAGCTTTCGATTCTCGTCATTCTCGTCGTTCCTCTCTTCTTCTCGAGTGCTCTCGATTCTTTGCTTCTTCTCTTGAGTTCTTATTTCACCTCATCCCTTTTCCCTTCCGTCTCGGTCCTAAGATCTCGGGTCGAGATCTCTTGTTAGTGGAGGAGAGTTGTAACGCCCCAGATTCGATGTGCCAGATGTCTTCCAGTTATTCGCCGTTGTTGTCATGTCATTTTCTTGCGTGTTGCACTTTGCCATGTCATCATCTGCATTTCTTCCGCATGTTTTTCAAAACTTGCATCTGGCCTTTTCCCCCATTGTCCGTTTCGCGATCTGCCACTCCCACATGCACCGGCGCACCCCCTCTTATCTCTTTTTGTGAGCAGGTGTTAAACGTTCTCGGAATGGACCGAGTCTTGCCAAGTGGCCTTGGTACACCACCGGTAGACCACCTGTCAAGTTTCGTTCCATTTGGAGGTCGTTTGATACTCCAACGGTTAACCGGGTAACCGCAAATTCCTTTTGAGTGTTGCAGCCCAACACCCTCCAAAACAGCCCAATAACCCATCTAAGTCACTTCCATGCTCTTGGTCGTTCGATCACAATCGTGTGGGCGAAAACCGCACCTCATTTGGAGTCTCCTAGCTTCCTCTACCTATAAATATGTGATCATCCCCGAAATCCCGCAGTCCAAACCCTAGAAATCCCCCTCGCGCCGTGGACACCTTCTCCACCGACGGACACGTCCGGCCACCGGATCCGGCGCCCCCTCGCCGCCTCCGCCATGCCCCGTTCCCCGGTGACCTCCCTCCGCCAGCTCCAGCGAGAGCTCGCACCGGCCAACCTCGGTCCGCGTGCAAACCCTAGATCCAAAACGAGGTTGACCCCGAAATTCCTCCAAGTCCTTATTTTCTACATTAAGTGACTCTGTTTATCACATCATATTTCCCTGCATACTGCTCCGTTTTGCGTTCATGATATATCAAAACGTTCACCAGGAGATGCTCTTCATTTTGTTCCATTGTGCCATGCTTGTTTGAGTTCATCTTGGTGCCCTAATCATCGTTGCAAGAGTGCTATATGATGCTAACTGCTGTCTGTAACAGAACTTGATGATTTGTCTTTTTCGTTGCATTTTGTGTGTGCATCCTATGAGCATGAGCTCTACAGGTGTTTTGTACTACATCATGCCATCTTTACAGTGGTGCAATCCATGTATTTTTTTGATCCTTGTAGTGAGTGCATCAAGCTTGTGAAGTAGGGTACTTGCTGTTTCTGTTTTGCTAGGCTGGATCTGTTATACCATGATGCTATGTAAACCTGCTGCTACAAGCCATTCTATGCATAATCTGGAGACATTAAGGTTGTTTTGTTATACATGTCATGATCTATCCATCCATGCCTTTGGTGGCATTTATAGTCTGTTGTAGCTTGTTGTAATCTTGCTCTCAAATTGCTAAATAATGTTGTTGTCAGCCTGTTAACATTAAGTTCAGTTTTGCCATGTGTCTTGCTAGTGATCCATGCACCCTATGAACTTGCTCTTGACATTCTTAGGTTCATAAATATGCCATATTACTGTTGGTCACCTTGTCATGCCATGTATTTCTCTGTGGTGAGTTGTATGAGCTCACCAACATGCCCACTTATCGTTGTTCCTGACATGTACTGCTATTCTGAATCTGTCATATCATTTGCCATGTTTGCATGGATACTACAATCTTTTTTGTTGATCTTTGGAATTAGTTCAGTAAGGGTGTTTTGTTCTTTGTATTTAGTATTAGAATGCTATGTCTTTGTTTGCCATGGTAAGTTCATGTAACATGTTGTTTGATAGCTGTAAACATTGCAGCCTGATGTATTTCTGCCATATCTAGTGATTTCTGCAAAGTCTGCGAAACTGTTATTATTTGCAATCTTGCCATGTCCTTTTGAGCATGTTATAGTGCTTTCTGGAGATAGCTCAGTGTTCATGTTTTGTCAAGCTTTACGTTTACTTCATGCCCATGCCTTTTGTTCTTACGTTGAGATGTTGTAGCATATTGTTTGAATGCTTGGTAGATGCCTAGTTGCTGTTTTGGACAGCTTGTCCTTTAAACTTGTTTCATGTGTATGTGTTGAACCGTTGCTCCGTTTTGAGTGTGCTCTATATGAAACTTTCTTGATTTTGGATGAAGTTTCATATTATCATGTTGCATCCATGTTTTGAGAGTGTTTGCTTGATGTTTGTATGCATTTTACATCAATGTCATGTTTAACTTGTTTTGCTCATATCTTCTAGGCTGTAGCTCCGAATTAAATGAACTTTATATGTAACTTGACTAGAATGTCGTGAAGGTCATCTTGGTGCATCTAAACTTGTTGTTTAACAGCTTGAACATAAGGTTTATTCATTTCTGGACCAATTTCGAAATATGCATATGGGGATTTTCCGAAATTGTTATATGTTGTTTCCGGCCTCATTTAAACTTGTTTGGCTATGTTGTTCCTGTATGCATCATCTCTTGCCATGAGTAGCTTCATGTAGCCTTGTCATGCATCATACTTGGTTGAGCATCATGTCTTGTCTATGTGTTGTGTGTTTACCTTGTTATTTGCTTCTTTCCGGTTGTGCTCCTTCTCGTTAGTTCCTGTTTCGTTGCGATCGTGAGGATTCGTTCGTCTACGCTTGGTTCGTCTTCGTGCCTTCATCTTCTTCATGGACTCGTTCTTCTTCTTAGCGGGATTTCAGGCAAGATGACCGCTACCCTGGATCTCACTACTATCATTGCTATGCTAGTTGCTTCGTTCTATCGCTATGTTGCGCTACCTATCACTTGTTCTTCAAGCCTCCCAATTTGCCATGTCAGCCTCTAACCTGTTTCACCCTTCCTAGCAGACTGTTGTTTGGCTATGTTACCGCTTTTGCTCAGCCCCTCTTATAGCGTTGCTAGTTGCAGGTGAAGTTGAAGATTGCTCCATGATGGACAAGATTATGTTGGGATATCACAATATCTCTTATTTATTTAATGCACCTATATAATTTGTAAAGGGTGGAAGGCTCAGGCTTATGCCCGGCGTTTTGTTCCACTCTTTCCGCCCTAGTTTCCGTCATACTGGTGTTATGTTCCTTGATTTTGCGTCCCTTACGCGGTTGGGTGATTTATGGGACCCCCTTGACAGTTCGCTTTGAATAAAACTCTTCCAGCAAGGCCCAACCTTGGTTTTACATTTGCCTCACCTAGCCTTTTTCCCTTGGGAGTCGCGCTCCCGAGGGTCATCTTTATATACCCCCCGAGCCAGTGCTCCTCGTAGTGTTGGTCCAAACTAGAGCACCGTGCGGGACCATCCCTTGGCAACTTGGGTTACGTCGGTACTTGTATGCTTTGCTTATCCGGTGTGTCCTGAGAACGACATACGTGCGACTCCTATCGGGATTGTCGACACATCGGGTGGCTTTGCTACTCTTGTTTTACTATTGTCGAAATGTCTTGTAAGTCGGGATTCCGAGACTGATTGGTTCTTCCTAGGAGAAGGAATATCCTTCGTTGACTGTGAGAGCTTGTGATGGGCTAAGTTGGGACACCCTTGCAGGGTTTAAATTTTCGAGAGCCGTGCCCGCGGTTATGTGGCAGATGGGAATTTGTTAACGTCCAGTTGTAGAGAACTTGTCACCAGATTCGGATTAAAATGCATCAACCGTGAGTGTAGCCGTGATGGTCTCTTCTCGGCGGAGTCCGGGAAGTGAACACGATTTTTGGGTTATGTTTGACGTAAGTAGGAGTTCAGGATCACTTCTTGATCATTACTAGTTGACGACCGTTCCATTCCCCCTCTTCTCGCTCTTATTTGCGTATGTTAGCCACCATACATGCTTAGACGCTGCTGCAACCTCACCACTTTACCCCTTCCTTACTCATTAAGCTTTGCTAGTCTTGATACCCATGGTAATGGGATTGCTGAGTCGTCGTGGTTCACAGATTACTACAACAGCAGTTGCAGGTACAGGTTTTGCGATGATCATGACGCGAGAGCGATGTTGCTTATTTTGGAGTTCTTCTTCTGCTTCTTCTTTGATCAGGGGATAGGTTCCAGGTCGACAGCCTGGGCTAGCAGGGTGGATGTCGTTTAAGTTTCTGTTTGTGTTTCATCCGTAGTCGGATGTTGATCTTATATATGATGTATTGATGTATTCTTGTGGCATTTTTATGCCTTGTATGTATTCCCATCTATTATGTAATGTTGATGTAATGATATCCACCTTGCAAAAGCGTCTTCGATATGCACTTCTATCCTTGGTGGGACCTTCGAGTTCCTTTAGGATAGGGTCACATATTGGGCGTGAAAACTACGCCCAGCCTGCTACACATGTTTCACTCATTACTAGTTTCAGCAAAGTGCTCATGTCATAGCCATTGAATATATCACGAGTGCTACATACACTGCAAATAAAGAGATAATCATCCATAGAGCACATCGATTTTGGCCATTATATTCGCAAGCTCTTTCATCTCCTCACTACTGTCAAGGCCGTTCAGCAGTTGTTGCTTGGCCATGATCAGAGGATCTGCATCTTTAACCTTCTGCTCTGCATCTTCCTCTTCTGTCGTTCGTTCAGTTACTTGTCCAAGACCCCAACCTGCTGGTATTGGGATTCCTCGGCTAACCAAATAATCAGCATAGTTGCATTCCCCCACATCAGCAACTTCTCATAAATACAAATCACACGATCTTCCCTTTTCTACACAAATCAAATTGGAAGATCATCAACCAAACTATTAAAAGAATCAGCAACTAAAAGCAACAGAACAACACTTAAACATATTATTACCCCATGATTCGGGCATTTGTAGAAGACTCGACTAGGGTTGAGGATTGTGGTTGAGACGCGACGGATGACTCTGCGTGATTTGCAGCAGTGGCACCACACCAATGGCGGCGGGCTGCGATGAGCAACCGGGTGCGGTGCGTGTGCCAGCGGGGGTGTGATGAGACCCATAGGCCATGGTATGGGTGGTGACTTTGCGCATATCTGGTTGGTGCCTGCTAAAGAGCAGGTGGACGAGCAGCCAGCGCACATGGTTGCTGCGGCCAGAGCTTCTGATGCTAGGTAGAGTAAGTAGAGAAGAGGAGAAGCGAACATTGGTTATGTCAGTTTCAATACTTGTAGAATAGCATAGCACCATATATAGTCATAGTCTAGGTTTGGATTCTAACCAGCTACAGGAGCACGTCTCTCTTTTTTCTAAAACTCAGCAGTGTCTCTTTACTGGTACACTAGCTTGTTCTGTACACCTTCTCAAGTCTTTGATTTTCTTTCTTTTTTTGCGAGGAAGGAAGGAGGACAAAATTGAGAGTTCCTGACTCGAACCCAAGGCCTCTCGGTTGAATACCAAGGGTGCTAGTCACTTATGTGACGAACGTTCCATGGGAGGAGGATGGCAGACGAACGCATTTTCCTTGCAGTTTTAGTTGCGACGCAAGATCGGATGGTCATCGTTTCGGGAATGTTACCAGGCGAACGAGCCCAGTTTTTCTTTTCTTCCTATATATAAAAAAGTATGCTACTTGGTGTCGTCTTAGTCAACAAACGATTGTACAACCTTGACCGTTGGATTGACATTCAACATTTGTCGTGTTTCTTCAGTCTCTTCTTCCTCCAGCCACCAAAGCTAAACCAGCATCGGCGGGACGCCGGCTCCCGCCTCCCACGGCTAGCTGTGCTACCGCGCACGCATCATGGATGAATCGCACCCTAAAACTCTGTGTATCTTCCCCGGCTCCTGTTCGTTTCCCGTCCGAGGCCTCACCATCGTCCTCCGCCTTGGTTCGCTCGCCGCGGCACCGCCCTCCAGTGTTGTCAACATGGTCAACAACCTAGAGGAATAAGGAGATAAGTGTGCATGGTGAGGAAGACAGAAGGGACCCAGCAGCGCGCGCAATAATTTTGTTTTTTGGGGACGGAGAAGGGTATCAACTGGGTTGTGCGGGAGCTGTGGCCCGTCTAGCCCAGGCTTTTATTTCATATGTTTAGCACATGACCAGCCCAGTTTGTTTTTTTTCCTTTCTGAAAATGGCTAGCCAAGCTATTTTGTTTTTTGCAGAATAACCAACGTAGGCCTACTTGCTTTTCTATGCCCTACTGGGCCAGAAATCTTTCAAGACGAGGAGGGATGCATTTTTCCCGAAAAATGGGCTATAAGTAATAAGAAATCGGCTATAAGTAATAATAAATGGGCTGTAAAATGAAAAAATACAACAACCGGGCAATTACTTGCAAAATACTTTTTTCTTTCAAAATTTGATATTTAAATTTCATTGTTTTTGTGCGGGTAAAATTTCATTGGATTTAAATTAGGTATGTTTAGTTTTTAAATTAATTTGAATATGGCTAGAAATTTCGGGTTGTATGCTGTTTGGGACAGATTTGGAGGCTCACTTGTGGGTCTACTAGGTTGACGTGTATGAAAGGCTTTGTCAACTTAGTCCACAAACGATTCTAGCGGCAGTGGCCGTTGGATGTTAATCCAACGGCCATGCTGCTTCTTTAATATCTGATCTTCTTGCTCTAGCCGCCCAAACCAGCGCCGGTGGGACTGCCTGCTCCTGCCTCCCGTGGCCAGCTGTGCTGCCGCACAGGCCGCACCGCCCCACCCTACTCCATTGATGGCCAGGCCATTCCTCTACTCACCCACACCTCCTGTTATTTTCTGGTGACGGCAGTCGGACCAGTAAACCCTCATAATCCCTGATACGTCTCCAACGTATCTACTTTTCCAAACACATGTGTCCTTGTTTTGGACTCTAACTTGCATGATTTGAATGAAACTAACCCGGACTTACGCTGTTTTCAGCAGAATTGCAATGGTGTTATTTTTGTGCAGAAACAAAAGTTCTCGAAATGACCTGAAAATCCACGAAGATTACTTTTGGAAAATATTAAAAATACTGGCAAAAGAATCAAGGCCAGGGGGGCCACACCCTGTCCACGAGGGTGGGGGGCGCTCCCCCTCCCCCTCGGCGCGCCCCCTGCCTCGTGGGCCCCCTGGATGTCCACCGAACTCAACTCCAACTCTATATATTAGCTTTCGCGGAGAAAAAATCGGAGAGAAAGTTTCATCGCATTTTACGATACAGAGCCGCCGCCAAGCCCTAATCTCTCTCGGGAGGGCTGATCTGGAGTCCGTTCGGGGCTCCGGAGAGGGGGATTCATCACATTCGTCATCAACAACCATTCTCCATCACCAATTTCATGATGCTCACCATCATACGTGAGTAATTCGATCGTAGGCTTGCTGGACGGTGATGGGTTGGATGAGATTTACCATGTAATCAAGTTAGTTTTGTTAGGGTTTGATCCCTAGTATCCACTATGTTCTGAGATTGATATTGCTACGACTTTGCTATGCTTAATGCTTGTCACTAGGTCCTGGGTGCCATGATTTCATATCTGAACCTATTATGTTTTCATGAATATACGTGAGTTCTTGATTCTATCTTGCAAGTCTATAGTCACCTATTATGTGTTATGATTCGACAACCCCGAAGTGACAATAATCGGGATACTTCTCGGTGATGACCGTAGTTTGAGGAGTTCATGTATTCACTAAGTGCTAATGCTTTGGTCCAGTACTCTATTAAAAGGGGGCCTTAATATCCCTTAGTTTCCATTAGGACCCCGCTCCCACGGGAGGGTAGGACAAAAGATGTCATGCAAGTTCTTTTCCATAAGCACGTATGACTATATTCGGAATACATGCCTACATTACATTGATGAACTGGAGCTAGTCCTGTGTCACCCTATGTTACAACTGTTACATGATGAACCGCATCCGACATAATTATCCATCACTGATTCAATGCCTATGAGCTTTTCACATATTGTTCTTTGCTTATTTACTTTACCATTGCTACTGTTACAATTACTACAAAACTGCTATCATTACTTTTGCCACTGTTATACTATCATACTACTTTCCTACTAAATACTTTGCTCTAGGTACTAAGTTATCCAAGTGTGGTTGAATTGACAACTCAACTGCTAATACTTGAGAGTATTCTTTGGCTCCCCTTATGTCAATAAATTTGGGTTGAATACTCTACCCTCGAAAACTGTTGCGATCCCCTATACTTGTGGGTTATCAAGACTATTTTTTGGCGCCATTTCCGGGGAGCATAGCTCTATTCTTTGAGTCACTTGGGATTTATATCTGCTGATCACTATGAAGAACTTGAAGGATGAAAGAACTAAGATTTTTCCTTCAACTACGAGGGGAGGTAAGGAACTGCCATCTAGCTCTGCACTAGATTCTCCTTCTGTTTTGAGTAAGCTTGCGACACCTAAATCGGCTACTGCTATGAATTCTGATATGTCGCATGTTATTGATGATGACACTTCTGCTATGCATGATACTTATGATGAAACTACTTCTATGCTTGATACTACTTTGCCATTAGATGAATATCTAGATGAACAACTTGCTTGGGTTAGAGAGAATGAAATTATTGAAGATGATATTATTGAAGATAGTGATGATGAAGGTTCTCCCCCTAAGTATGAATTGCCTGTTGTTCCTGAGGGGTATGTTATGGATGAGGAAGCTGCTAGAGCTATTCTTGCTTGCAATGATAGATATGATCTTAAGAAGTTATTAGCTAATGGAAGCAGCAATCTCTGGATGCTAGAATGAAATATGACCCTGCTTTTGCTACTTGACCTATCTTTGTTACTAATAAGGATTATGAATTCTCTGTTGATCCTGAGATAATTACTTTGGTTGAATCTGATCCTTTTTATGGCTATGAATCTGAAACTGTTGTGGCACATCTTACTAAGTTAAATGATATAGCCACCCTGTTCACTAATGATGAGAAGTCTCGCTATTATTATATCCTTAAGATATTTCCATTCTCATTAAAGGGTGATGCTAAAACTTGGTTTAATTCTCTTGATCATGGTTGTGTGTGTAGTCCCCGGGATATGATTTATTACTTCTCTGCTAAATATTTCCCAGCTCATAAGAAACAAGCTGCCTTGAGGGAAATATATAACTTTTTGCAAATCGAAGAAGAGAGTCTCCCACAAGCTTGGGGGAGGCTTCTCAGATTACTCAATGCTTTGCCTGATTATCCTCTTAAGAAAAATGAAATACTTGATATCTTTTATAATGGACTAACCGATGCTTGCAAGGACCACTTGGATAGTTGAGTTGGTTGTATTTTCAGGGAAAGAACAGTCGACCAAGCTGAATTGCTATTGAACAATATGTTGACTAATGAAAATAATTGGACTCTTCCTAAGCCAATTCCTGAGCCAATTGAGCCAACTCCTGAGCCAACCCCTGAGCCTATTCCTAAACCTACTCTGAAGAAGAGAGGTGTTCTATTTCTCAGTCTTGAACATATGCAAGAGGCAAAGAAATCTATGAAAGAAAAAGGTATTAAAGCTGAAGATGTTAAGAATTTACCTCCTATTGAAGAAATTCATGGTCTTAATATACCACCTATTGAAGAAACGCATGGTCTTGATAGGGAGTTCTAGCTCATGTTGCTGTGATTTTCAATCTCCTTGCTCAAAGCTCCATTCACAAAACTGCTTTGGGAGATTGTTCCTTGGTATGTGACTCCTCCAATGGTCCAATTAGTTTTTGTTCTAGTGTTTTATTCGTTGCAAATTTTTGCCGCATAGGTGACCCTGTTCTTGAGCTTGCATGTCAAATTTATGAGGTCCCAAGTAATTCTAATGCATGATATAGGCTCTAGGCACTTGTGGGAGTAGTTGCTATCAATCTTGTTGAGTTTGATTCACTTTTATTTTGAGTTACTAAAAATTTCAAAAAAAAATTAGAGGAAGAAATATGTCTAGGAAAATGTACCAAGGTGGTTCCTCAACAAAGAAAGGACCCAGGCGCGCAATGCGTGAGCAAGACGATGAACCACCAAGGGAAGCTGACGTACGGCCTTGTGAATGGCCATCGGAAGAATTTATGGTCAATGCAGGCATCAAGGATGAATTTGATGCATATGTGTGTAATGCCAATCTTGAGGACTTCATGCAAGATAAGTGTCCTCAATACTACTATTTGACTGGTTCATTCATGAGAAGGCTTAAATTTACATCTTCGCGTAATTCTCAAAATGTCATGTTTGATATTTATGATCAATCATATACCATGGACCTAGAAGATTTTACTACTACTTGCAAACTCCCGCAGTGGGGTAATGTGAATGAACCCCGTAAATCTGAATATAAAGACTTTCTTGCTAGTATTACTGTGGGAGAATCTAGAGATATAGCACAATCTACCATAGGGAGCATTCATTTTCCTGCTATACATTATTTTGCTCTCTTCATTGGTAGATGCATTAACGGTAAAGATGAAGCATGTCACATGTGTGTCCCTGATCTTTGTGTCCTCAGGAGTGTTGTATCAGGTAATAAAGATTACAATTTGGGGGCAATTGTTGCACGTAGGTTGCATAATAATGGTTTATCCAGATGTTTGAGGGATTTATGCGACCCGTGTTGCTAATTATCTTGGTATACCTCCACGTGCGGGTGATAGGGAGTTGCTTCCCGCTTATTTAGATTATAATACTATGGTCAGTCATCATTTTCTTGTGAGGAATGAACAATTCCTCCAGTATCGACTAATCTTTGACAGACGTTGCGTTGTCCATGTTACTCTCCTTGCTCCTGTCCTTTTTGATTATCAGGCAAAAAGAAGATGTGTTGTAACAAGGAGGAGGCAACTGAATACGAGAGGAGAGCGGAGGCAGCTCGCCACCATGCCGCAGCTCAGGAGGCAATGGCTGCTGCATCTCAGTACGACCCCAGATATAACTTCGGATATCAGCCAGGTTATCCTTGGTGATAGACCAACTTAGTCCAAAAGCCTAAGCTTGGGGAGTACGTATTTCTCACCGACATTACATTCATGTTCACACACTTATTCTAGTCGTCGGTGCTCATACTTTTTCATTGTACTATCCACGCTAGTTTAATTTCTTTTTGTAGCTTTCTTTTTGTGTGTTTGGTAAACCTTAAGAAAAACCAAAAAATTAGTTAGTTTAATTTCCATGCTTGTAGTAACAATTAAAAGAAAACCCCAAAAGATTTCTCGTTCTTCTTTTGCTTGTTGGGAGCTTTCCCGTGTAAATAGTTTTATTTTCTTTTGTTTCCTTTGGGGGTCGAGAGGAGAAGACCATAATGAAATTGTTTAGTGGCTCTCATATGCATGATTGTTGATTTAACCAAGAGCACATATTACTTTGTCTTCTCTCTTGAATTGAATGCTTGCATATTCCAGCTTAGTCCAATGCACGTGCACTATTATTATTATACACACCATTCGGTCAGGCAAGTGAAAGGCAATAATGACGATATATGATGGGCTGATTGAGATGAGAGAAGCTGGTATGAAGTCGACCTCTCTTGTTATTGTAAATACGATGAGTTCATCATTCCTGATTCAGCCTATTATGAATAAACATGTTTGCAATGACAATTAGAAATTATAGTTGTGTATTCCATGCTTAATTAGCTAGGAGCTTATAATCGTTTACCTTGCGTGCCAACATGCTATTAAAATGGTTGTGATGTGGTATGATAGGGTGGTATCCTCCCTTGAATGATTCGAGTGACTTGACTTGGCACATGTTCACGCATGTAGTTGAAACAAATCAACATAACCTTCACGATATTTATGTTCATGGTGGATTATATCCTACTCATGCTTGCACTCAGTGTTGATTAATTTTAATACATGTTCATGACTGTTGTCGCTCTCTCAGTTGGTCGCTTCCCAGTCTTTTGCTAGCCTTCACTTTTATTAAGCGGGAATACTGCTTGTGCATCCAAACTCCATAAACCCCAAAGTTATTCCATGTGAGTCCACCATACCTTCCTATATGTGGTATTTACATGCCGTTCCAAGTAAATTTATATGTGCCAAACTCCAAACCTTCAAATGAAATTCTGTTTTGTATGCTCGAGCAGCTAATGTTTCAACTAGGGTTGTCTGTATCTTCCATGCTAGGTGGTTTATTCTCAAGGGGAGTGGACTCCGCTCCTCATTCATGAGAAAATGGCTGGTAACCGGGATGCCCAGTCCCATGATCAAAAAGATCAAAGCAAATCAAAATAATTAAACAAAACTCCCCCAGGGCTGTTGCTAGTTGGAGGCACGCGTTGTTTCGAGCAAGCCATGGATTGATGCTTGTTGGTGGTGGGGGAGTATAAACTTTACCATTCTATTTGGGAACCGCCTATAATGTATGTAGCATGGAAGATATCGAGATTTCATAGTTGTTGCGTTGAAGTGAAAGTATACCACTCAAAATATTATTCCTCTCTATTTTAAAATCGAGCTCTGGCACCTCTACAAATCCCTGCTTCCCTCTGCGAAGGGCCTATCTATTTACTTTTATGTTGAGTCATCACCTTCTTATTAAAAAGCACCCGCTGGAGAGCACATTGTCATTTGCATGCATTACTATTAGTTTATATTGGGTATGACTTGACTGGATCTCTTTTACCATGAATTACAATGTTTAGTCAGTCCTTGATCTTTAAAGGTGCTCTGCATTTATGTTTTGCGGTTTCAGAAAGGGCGAGCGAGATACCATTTTGTCATATCATATTATGATTGTTTTGAGAAAGGGTTGTAATCCGAGATTTATTATTATTGCTCGCTAGTTGATTATGCTATTGATATGAGTAAACATGAGACCTAAGTGTTATTGTGAATATGGTTAGTTCATAATATTTGCTGAAAACTTGAATGATGGCTTTACATATTTACAACAACAAGAGCAAACAGAGTTTGTAAAAGTTTTTCTTTATCACTTTCAGTTTATCAACTGAATTGCTTGAGGACAAGCAAAGGTATAAGCTTGGGGGAGTTGATGCGTCTCCAACGTATCTACTTTTCCAAACACTTTTGCCCTTGTTTTGGACACTAACTTGCATGATTTGAATGAAACTAACCCGGACTGACGTTGTTTTCAGCAGAACTGCCATGGTGTTATTTTTGTGCAGAAACAAAAGTTCTCGGAATGACCTGAAAATCCACAGAGATTACTTTTGGAATATATAAAAATACTGGTGAAACAATCAAGTCCAGGGGGGCCACACCCTGTCCACGAGGGTGGAGGGCGCGCCCCCTCCCCCTGGGCGCGCCCCCCTGCCTCGCGGGCCCCCTGGATGTCCACCGACCTCAACTCCAACTCTATATATTTGCTTTCGCGGAGAAAAATATCGGAGAGAAAGTTTCATCATGTTTTACGATATGGAGCCGCTGCCAAGCCCTAATGTCTCTCGGGACGGCTGATTTGGAGTCCGTTCGGGGCTCCGGAGAGGGGGATTCGTCATTGTCATCATCATCAACCATCCTCCATCACCAATTTCATGATGGTCATCGCCGTGCGTGAGTAATTCCATCGTAGGCTTGCTGGACGGTGATGGGTTGGATGAGATTTACCATGTAATCAACTTAGTTTTGTTAGGGTTTGATCCCTAGTATCCACTATGTTCTGAGATTGATGTTGCTATGACTTTGTTATGCTTAACGCTTGTCACTAGGGCCCGAGTGCCATGATTTCATATCTGAACCTATTATGTTTTCATGAATATATGTGAGTTCTTGATCCTATCTTGCAAGTCTATAGTCACCTATTATGTGTTATGATCCGACAACCCCGAAGTGACAATAATCGGGATACTTCTCGGTGATGACCGTAGTTTGAGGAGTTCATGTATTCACTAAGTGCTAATGCTTTGGTCTGGTACTCTATTAAAAGGAGGCCTTAATAACCCTTAGTTTCCATTAGGACCCCGCTGCCACGGGAGGGTAAGACAATAGATGTCATGCAAGTTCTTTTCCATAAGCACGTATGATTATATTCGGAATACATGCCTACATTACATTGATGAACTGGAGCTAGTTCTGTGTTACCATATGTCATAACTGTTACATGATGAACCGCATCCGAAATAATTATCCATCACTGATTCAATGCTTACAAGCTTTTCACATATTGTGCTTTGCTTATTTACTTTACCATTGCTACTGTTACAATTACTACAAAACTGCTATCATTACTTTTGCCACTGTTACCGTTACTATCATACTACTTTGCTACTAAATACTTTGCTGCAGATACTAATTATCCAGGTGTGGTTGAATTGACAACTCAACTGCTAATACTTGAGAATATTCTTTGGCTCCCCTTGTGTCGAATCAATAAATTTGGGTTGAATACTCTACCCTCGAAAACTGTTGCGATCCCCTATACTTGTGGGTTATCACTCCCCACCGCGTGGGAAACCACTGTCGAGTCTTGGTGCTCTTTGCTTAGTTCCCTTCCTAAGCCTCACCGTTGTCCACCGCCCTGGTGTTCTTGGCGCGGCGTGGTCACCGTGGTCAACGAACAACATCCATCGGACGTGGACTGTACGTGGAGAGGCTGACAGCTGGGTCCACGGCCGCACATAAGGAAATGCCTCCTTATTACACGCAAAATAATGATTCCTCCACCTGACATCTGGGACCCATTGGAAGGGCCTCTGTACTTCACGAAAAAATGTTCCCCCCACTGACAAGTCGGACCCACCAGCTATATCTTCGCACGCAAGGAAGTGCCTCCTTATTACGCACAAAAAAATGAATACTCCCCCTGCTAGCTGGGACCCAGCATAGTGGGAGGCTGACTTGTGGGCCTACTAAGTTGACGGGGATGGAGGGCTTTGTTAACATAGTGAATATGAATGATTCTGGCTCCAGTGACCGTACGATGTCCATCCAACGGCCGTAGTGCTTCTTCAACTCTGCTCTTCTTGCTCCAGCCGCCCAAACCATCGCCGGTCGTGCCATGTGCTCCTGCTTCTCGTGGCCGGCTGTGATGCCGCAGAGGCCTCACCGCCCCCTACTACTCCCACTGCTGGCCAGGCCCTGCAGCGACGGCAGGCTCACACCAAAGCCGAACCAGTGAACCTCGTACTCCTCTCCGCGTGGGCTTCCACTGCCGCGTCTTCCTCGGCTCCGCGTCGTCCCCTTCCTAGACCTCGTCGTCGTCCACCGCCCTGGTTTTCTCACTGCAGCGTGGTCAACGTGGTCGAGGAACGACTTCCATCAGAAGAGTACTGTACGTGGAGAGGCTGACACGTGGGTCCACGGCCGCAGTAAGGAAGTGCCTCCTTATTACGCGGAAAATAATAATTCCTCCACCTGACAGTAGGAACCCACCGGGCGGGCCACCATATTTCACGAAAAAAATGTTTCCCCCTGACTGCTGGGACCCACCAGCTACATCTTCACACGCAAGGAAGTGCGTCCATATTACAGGAAAAAAAATGATTCGCCCCCCTGACTGCTGGGACCCACCAGCTACATCTTCGCATGCAAGGAAGTGCCTAACAGTCGGGACCCACCCGGTCGAAGCGTACATAGCATTGTCATTCTGGTCGCGAACGTGTACATACATAGTGGTCGATCGGTTTGTCTGCAGGCTGCAGCAATGAACCATGGCCGTGTAAGGAAGGGAACGTGTGGTATTACAGACGCACACGTGTCGTAGTAGAGGCGCACACGTAGCATGTACAAGTACGTACAGCGGCCAGGGTGCAAGAAAGTAAATACGGCCACATACGTACATACGGGCAGGGTCTCAAATGCCTACTCACGCATATGTACGGCCAGCTCATGTACATGGCTGTTGCTGGATCGGAACGGAGAAACTGCGTCATCATCGTGTTCATGGGGAGGCAACGGAATGCATCGTGTTCATCGGGAGGAAACGGAACGTGTGCTGTTCATCGGGAGCCAACCGGCTTGGATGGAACAACCGATGGAAACGAGGCCTGGCATACCACAGAATGGCGGAAACGGCATTGTGTTCGACCGGCCACGGTGGAAACGGGATCCCGTTCATCGGGAGGGGTCTGGCGTATCGCAAAACGGAGGAAAGAGGCCCCCTACGGTCGAAACGGGGTCCTGTTGATCAGGAGGGGTCTGGCGTACCGCAGAATGGAGGAAACGGACTTGTGTTGGAGCGCTATGGTCGAAACGGGGGTCCTGTTCATCGGGAGGGGTGTGGCGTACCGCAAAATGGGACTCCACGGGATACTGTTCATCTCCACCGCCGACCTCCTCCAGCCTCTATGGGCTACTGTTCATCCACCGTCGACCTCCTCCAGCCTCGACATGCGACTGTTCATCCACGGGCTCCTGTTCATCAAACCTCCACCACACGCTCCTCCACTGGCTGCTGTTCAACCAACCCTCTCCACGGGGTCCTGTTCAACCACCCCTCCATGGGCTACTATTCATCCAGCCCTCCACCGGCTACTGTTCCACCAGCCCTCCACCGGCTACTGTTCAATCAGCCCTCCACGGGGTCCTGTTCATCCAGCCCTCCATGGGGTCCTGTTCATCCACCGGCTCGATCGATCGGGGTCCTGTTCATCCAGCGGCAACGGCCTCTACTACCACGGGGTCCTGTTCATCCAACCCCAGTGGGAACTGTTCATCCAAACCCCCCAACAATGCTCACTGTTCATCAAGAGGCAGCATCGACCGGCTTCAGTTAGCAGCAGTAGTGAAGGAATCACTTGGGTTCAATTAATAGCAAGGGACCGATCGATCGCTCGGGTTCAGTAATGCATAGCCTGTAGTGCAATCGCTCGGGTTCAGTTAGAGTGCAATGCCTCGCATACACGTGCGTATGTACGAGAGAAACGCGCATCGCTCGCCCCCCAACCACCCACCATAACCAGGAACTGCCACGATATTTTCCTCGCCCTCGCTTCTACCATGGTTTTCTCCGTCATGGACGGCCCAAAGAATGTCATGCAGTTGCGTCTCCGGCCCTCCCAGGATGAAAAGCCCATTTTCTGTCATGATTTTTTGTCATAGAAGTAGGATCCCACCACATCTATGATGATACCGGGTTTTGTCACAATTATCGTCATAGAAGTGTCATAAGCATGACAGGAAAAAAATTCGTTCAGCCCAAAATGTCACGGATGTGTCTTTTTTTGTAGTGTGGAGCTCTGGATACGCAAGCCATTTGGACGCGAACTTTTTTCCGAGGCACCCCCACATCGATTAACTCCAAGTAACTCAGGAAAGCCCGACATATGGGATTCAATGTACATAAAGCAGCAGCCCGGAGAAACGATCCACCACTTCTCGGCCAGATTCCTCCTAGTCAAAGATAAAATGACAGATTGTTGCGACCAAGAAATCTTAGCGACCTTTCAGCATAACTGCCGAGATGCAAGAATCTTGAATGCGCTCACCCGTCGCCACGTTCAAAACTTCACCGAGTTATCAGATCTGGTACGCAAATATTGCTCCATGGAAAGCACACAATAGATGCGCATGGAGTCAATCCATGTCGAGGAACCAATCTCAGGCAAAACACGTATACCCACGGCGGTCGGTTAAACATGACCCCACCGAGAAGAAGAATAGATCCATCGCCGAACCTAGAACTGTCCTCGACGAGCTACTGGACAAACCATGCCCCATACACTCGGTCTTGCTGAACACAAACCCAACCCATAGCCTTCGAGCTTGTTGGGTGGTTAGGCAGGTGGCCAAGAGTGGGGAAGCTATCCTCGGAGTCACACCCTCCATTAGGCGGCCAACAACACCCCCGTACAACAACACTAAGGTCTTGACAATCTATGAGACATTTTCCTCAAATAAACAAAGGAAAAGAGCCCTTCGAGAGCTCAGTCAAATCCCCCAGGTGACAGCCGCAAATTCATGGACGGATACACCAATCAACTTCGACAAGGAAGATGAGCCAAGGGCCCGCCCCGTCCGAGCACCCGCCGCACTAGTCCTTGATCCCATAGTTGATGGCTTCCGACTAACCAAGGTGATAATGGATAGTGGCAGTGGTTTAAACCTCACTTACGAGGATGCCCTTGACAAAATGCAACTTGACAGATCTCGCATCGAACAGAGCTACACTACCTTTCGAGTAATTATCCCCGGCAAACAGGCATGCTGCTCCGGATGAGTCACTCTCAATGTGGTATTCGGCACTCCCATGAACTAAAGTTCCGAAGAACTACTCTTCCACATTGTGCCCTTCCACAGCGGATACCACGCCATGTAGGGGCACGACGCATTCGCAAGGTTTCAGGCCATACCACATTATGAGTATATGAAACTCAAACTGCCAGGGCCCAATGCCATGATCACAATTGCACGCGATGTAGATGGAGCCCTTCGAGCCGAAAACAAAACATCATCGCTCGCCCTTGAAGCATTATCTGAGGCTCTCGCAGCCGAGGAATTAACCACACTTCGCACAATGGTGGAAAGGGACAACGTAGTCCTCAGTAAAAGGCCCAAATCCACATCCTTTAAACCAGCAGACAAAATCGTCAAATTCCAAGTGCATCAAACCGATCCCAACAAAACAGCATCCATTGGAGCCTAGCTGGACAAGGGCTTCAAGCCAGTTAAATAGGCATTGTGCCAATTTTCCAAACCCAAGCATCAAGCTATGGGGGAAGAATTAGCAAAATTACTTGAAGTTGGATTCATCCGAGAAATAAAACACCCTGAGTTGTTAGCAAATCTGTTCATGGTGCCCAAGAAGGATAAATCCTAGCGGCTATGCGTCGATTTTAAAGACCTAAAATCCTAAATAAAGCCTGCCCTAAGGATCCCTTCCCTTTACCTCGCATAGACTAGATCATCGACGCCACTGGCGGACATGACTCATTGTGCTTCCTCGATGCTTACGCTGGATACCATCAAATCAAAATGAAGGAGTTCGTCCAAGCCACAACAGCATTCGTCACCCCCTATGGGTCATTCTGCTTCAACAGAATGCCCTTCGAGCTAAAAATGCAGGCACCACATACCAGCACATGAGTCAAACATGTCTGGAAAATCAAATTGGCAAAATAGTCGAAGCATACATAGACGATGTGGTCATCAAGACCAAACACATAAGCCAGTTGGTGGACGATCTCCACCAAACCTTCAAAAATTTGTGGGCTTACGATATACAGCTCAACACAGACAAATGTGTCTTCAGGGTTTCTGAGGGAGTCATGGATTAGAGGGTCCTCGGGCGTCCGGGCTATATGACGTGGGTCGGACTGGTGGGCCGTGAAGATACAAGATAGAAGGCTTTCCCCCGTGTCCAGATGGGACTCTCCTTTGTGCAGATGGCAAGCTTGGTGTTCGGATATGAAGATTCCTTTCTTTGTAAACTGAATCTATACAACCCTAGGCCCCTCCGGTGTCTATATCCGGAGGGTTTAGTCCGTAGAGGCAATCACAATCATACAGGCTAGACATCTAGGGTTTAGCCATTAAGATCTCGAGGTAGATCAACTCTTGTAACCCCTATACTCATCAAAGTCAATCAAACAGGAAGTAGGGTATTACCTCCATTAAGAGGGCCCGAACCTGGGTAAACATCGTGTCCCCTGCCTCCTATTACCTTCGATACTCAGATGCACAGTTCGGGACCCCCTACCTGAAATCTGCCAGTTTTGACACCGACATCGGTGCTTTCATTGAGAGTTCCTCTATGCAGTCGACAAAAGGTTCGATGGCTCGTTCGATCATCTACAATGATGTTGTCTCGGGGGAGACTCCCCCCCCCCCCCCGTCAAATTTTCGTATTTGGTGGCTTCGCACTGTGTGCCAACTCGAGTTGCCACCTTGAGCAGATCGACAGCTACGCCCCTGGTCATCACATTAGTTTCGGCAACCTAAACCATGTCGCCGATATCCGAGGAGACTTGATCTTCTAAGGGTTCGCAGCCCCAACCGCCATTCTGGCCTTAGATCTAGAGCAGACTACCAGGTCCGAAGACAGGAGTCTAGAGCCCGCCGGACTCCTGGCAATTATGGAACTCGCTACTGGAGATCAGGAGGGGACAGTGTCATCGGCAAACCCAAAGAAGAACCGAGCTCCCCTTGTCGCTAAAGTGCCAGACTCTCACACTCTAAATCCGAACTCTCGAGGGCCACGTCGAGCGGGCGGGGCCAGAAGGCTCTCACCCCAGTCAGCCCTGCAGACCCTCGCTTCTCGGTCCAAACCTCACTCCTAAACGAGGCTCTAGACCTAATGTGATCCCTCGCCATTACAGAGGAATCGCTTCTGAATTGTGCCCAGGCTGGACTAGGGGCTGAGAGCGGGGAATTTTACGTCCCACCCACCACCCAGTTCATAGCCATTGTCGAAGATCTAACTGGCATGCTGGACTACGCCTCCGAAGACATCAACAGCATGGACAACGATGCTAGAGATGAACGAGGCCAAGACCCTCCATTCACCGGACGTTGGACGGCCACTTCCACATACGACGTGTACATGGTGGACACACCCAAAGAGGATGACGACGATGGCAGGAAGGACCCGGTTGAGGACAAGCCTACTGAAGCACCTCCGAAGCGTCGACGTCAGCGGCGCCGCTCAAAATCACGTCGCGACAAAGACAGCAACACCGGCACCGAAGACAATAACACCCAGGAGAATGCTGAAGACCCTGAAGCCCCTATCGAGCCAACATACGAACAGGACGATTAGGAGGATGGGTAAGTTAACCCCGATGATCCTGTCGGGAATGAGGGTTCAGAGGATAGTAACTACCTACCGGTCTCCGGAGAGGATGTGAGCCTCAGCGACGAAGATTTCATCATGCCGGAGGAACCCCTCAAACAAGAGCGCTTTAAGCGCCGGCTAATCGCCACTGCAAGAAGTCTGAAAAAGAAGCAGCAGCAGCTTCACGCTGATCAGGATTTACTCAATGACAGATGGACTAATGTCCTGACAGCTGAGGAATACGGCCTCGAACGCCCAACTAAGAGTTACCTGAAGCGCAAGCTACTACCACAGTTTGATGACGAGGCCCTTGAGCCAATATGGCCAAAGCATAAAACTGGTGATGAACCCGACCGACCACCACGTGGACGGGACAGACCGGCTACTTATGTCAAACACCAGCCCACGCCACCTCACCATTGAGGCAAGGAGGCAACGGCCCCGGGCTATACCTACGACCTACGCAAGGACCTGGATAATAGAGCCGATCAGACAAGATCAATCTATGGATCGAGGGGGCGTGCCCCAATGTGAGAGGACGGCCATCACAGCGCAATAGGACTAGTGACCCTGGCACCTCCGAAGCCAGGGACGGCAATGGCAAGCCACGACGCAACAAGCATAAGCGTCGAAACAATAATGAAGGTACCGAAGACACGGCGGTCAACACAGGATTCAGTGGCTCTAAATCCGGTAAACGGAAGAAGCCATTCAAAGGAAACAGAGATGGTCCATCTAGTTTGGACAGAATGCTTGATCGGCCTTGCCAGATTCATGGCACCCCTGATAAGTCTGCCAATCATACAAACAAAAACTATTGGGTCTTTAAGCAGGCCGGCAAGCTCAACACCGATCACAAGGGGAAAGGGCCGCCCAGCGAGGACGACGATGAAGAGCCTCGCCCACCGAAAACTAGGGCACAGAAGAAATTTTCCCCAGAGGTCAAAACGGTGTGCATGATCTACGTTACTGATATCCCTAAGCGGGAGCGCAAGCGCGCGCTAAGGGAGGTCTATGCCATAGAGCCAGTCGCCCTAAAGTTTAATCTGTGGTCAGCCTGTCCGATCACCTTTGATCGCAGAGAACATCAAACCAGTATCCGTCATGGAGGTTCGGCTACACTGGTCCTTGATCCAATTATTAACGGATTCCACCTCATGCGGGTCCTCATGGACGGCGGCAGTAGTCTCAATCTGCTTTATCAGGACACCGTCCATAAAATGGGCATTGATCCATCAAGAATCAAGCCCACTAAAACCACCTTTAAAGGGGTAATACCCGGCGTAGAGGCCTATTGCATAGGATCCATAATGCTGGAAGTCGTATTCAGCTCACCAGATAATTTTTGGAGCGAAGACCTGATCTTCGACATCGTCACGTTCCGCAGTGGCTATCACGCACTACTCAGACGAACCGCTTTTGCCTGCTTCAATGCAGTCCCGCACTATGCTTATATAAATCTCAAGATGCCTGGACCAAGTGGCGTTATAACATTCAATGGAACATGGAGTGCTCCCTCCGTACAGAGGAGCATACCGAGGCCCTCGTAGCCGAAGTACAGGCTGGCCTCGCTAAGCCAAATAATACACCAGCAGTCAAGCCTCAGGACACTGTTAAACGAGTTCAGTCTACCTTGCAAAATGAAAGTCCGGCTCATCCAGAGCTAGATTAGCAATTCGGCCTCCGTCAATGCCCCAGCCTGATAGCAACATACATACCGCGCGTACATAACTACGCATTAATAATACCATGGGCAAGGACGGAGGCATGCTAAACATAAGGTCCACGGTACGGCTTGATCCTATCCGGACCTCCATATTGTTCCACCTCTTTCTTCTTGTTTTTACTATCAAGTTCTTTACAACCCGCATCAATTTCTGGTGGTAACAAGGGCCCCTCCTAGGCCCGTTATGCATACTCAATTGTTGATCCTCTCAAAGGATCATACACCAAGGTGACAAGCGGCGAAAACGTGCGGCAGAGTGTCCAAAGGATCTTCAAGATCATCTTTTTAATTTTAGGACCTGTATACAACTTTCCCTTGCCTTCGGCATCTAAAATAGCTGTGATGCTTATCGCATCTTCTGTAAAAATACATTTTGACGTACCAATCAGACTATAATGGACGCAGTTTTGCCGAACCCTGTTCAATCTTGGCTTATTTTTAATCTGTTTTCCCACTTCACGTCCAAATTGGCATATACACCTTGGTACGACTTAAATCGCTAGGGGCTCTATTCAAGCCATATATATATCTTCAACAATAAAAAGTCCGAACACTCTCAGAGTACACTTCGGCATCCAGAATACTGCATTATATGCATCGGTCCCGAATCACGTCTTTGGTCAATAATTGGGTTGCCCGGCTCCTGTGCTTGCTGCCTTACGTTCTGTTTTCGGCTAAGGTAGTAAAGGGAGAACTATTGCGATTGTGTTTCCGGCTAGCCCGGTCAAGCACCTCAGTAGAGAAAGCAGAAAACTGACTGTTGTGATGCGGCGAGAGCTGGTCGGCAATTCAGTGACTTACAAAATCTCTAGCGATTTCTTCCGTATTACATGAAGGACTGACTTTTCCCAGTCATGCGCTTAAGGCATCCTAGTTCAGATAGCTACATGTGCACCAGGGGCTATCTTACTGTACCATTGTCAAACTCCTATGGCTAAGTGAGAATGATAAAGCCGCATAGTCCGATTGCCTGGTTCGCCGCACTGACACCTCCTTTACGGACCAAGACATTGGGTCAAGTGTGGCTATGTGCTATCCCGAACACCCTCGTAGTATCTACGTGGGGGATGAAACCGATGACTGGCAAACTCTCAAAGATAAAAATGGCCACACAGGAGGAAAAGCAATCTAAAATAACAGGCACAAATATATTACAAAAGCCTTGGTTTATAATACAATGTCTGGGTAGCTCTGCTACATTTACTCAAACAAGATGTCCTTTGAGCACTAGCCCTCTATCAAGCGGGCGCCTTCCAGGACGTCTTCAAAATAGCGCTCTGGCGTACAGCGGACCTTCAACGACCACATTGGCGGCCTTCATCTTGGCCCAGTGCATCTTGACACGGGCAAAGGCCAGCCGCGCACCTTCTATACATGACGACCGCTTGACCGCGTCAATACGGGGCAGTGCATCAACAAGTCACTGCACTAGGCCAAAATAGCTGCTCGGAACGGGTTCGGTTGGCCACAGCCCGACTATGACGTCCCTCACGGCTGATCTGGACATCCTATGCAGCTCATCCCACCGCACCATCTGGTCAATTAGCATCGTTGGGTGCTCCCGCACCTCGACCTGTGACTAGAATAGCCCCTCCGTCGCGTGTCCATCCTGAGCCCGGAAGAACTACGTGGCATCAACGGTGCTCTTCGGAAGATCCGCAAAGACATCTGGAACAATCCAAAGCTGTGTGATGAAAACATACTTCTAATTACCGAATATACTCCGTAAAAGAAAAGGCTTACCAACCGCACTCTGCTCGGCTTGCTGGATCTCCTCGCGAGCCACTCGGGATTCGGCCCACGCTTCCTCGGCCTCTTTAAGGGCCTGGGCAAGATTCGTCTCCTCGGCTTTGCTCCTCTCCTCTAGGGACTTGCACTTGTTGGCGGCGTCCTTGAGCGCCCGCTCCAATTCGGTCAAACCGCTCCTTATATTGGCAGCGGACAGCCTTCTCGAACTTGAAGTCCTCGGCCGCTTTATCAGTGGCCGCCTTGTTCACCCTTGCCTGCTCCTGGGCCTGGGTAAGTTCATCCCTAAGGGCCTCAATCGTAGCTGCACTTCCTGCAATCGTACACATAGCAGTGCATGAGTTTTAACTCCAGATGCACGGGCATGAACGAAATGTTTTAATAACATACCCTGCACCTCATCAAAACCCTTCTCGATGTGGATGAGATCCTGATCGGCCAGCACCAACTTACGTTTAAGTTCGGATACTTCGGCGGCCTAGGCGGTCGCCCTAACGCTGAAGCCTACATTTTAACATACGAAAGTATATTAGCTCCTGCGAAAATTATTGATCCTTTGTCCGCCCCCCTCTTTTAACAAAAGGGACGATCAGAGTCTTAGGGGATGCTATCTATACACAGGCATCTTTTCATATGAAAAGCGGTCGGGAGTATTACATTGCATACCTCAAAGCCTGTTAGCAGGCTAGTGAAGGCCTTGTTCAGTCTGTTCTTGGCGGACTGAACCTTTTCAACCACCACACCCATCAGGGTGCGGTGCTCGTTCATGATGGAAGCACGTTGTAGTGCCTCCATCAGTGTATTCGGCACCTCCAGATCAGCGGAGGTTTCCACGGGACTTGGCACTCCCCCCTCCCTCAAGGAGGGTTGCTTATTCGACTCTGGAGCCATTTGGGTTTCCAGAGTAGTGTCCGGCTGGTGGATGGACTGGTCTATACCCCCGCCGTCATCCCTCAAGGGGGTTGTCACCCCCGTGTTTTCGGTGGCCGAAGTGTTACCTTCAAGCGTTGTTTTGGCAGCTTCCCATACCACCTCTTGCCCGGTGAGGCCCTTCGGGACAACACTTTGGCGTCTTCCCTGGCGATAGGTGGGGAGGCTCGCGAGGGTGACTTGCTCTCCATCATCCTCAGATCCAAAGAGTTCCCCTCCGAAGATTGTTGGGGAAGATCACGGTCCGGCCTACACCATTCAAACCATTAATACCATAATCATCAAAACCGGACTTATGTACGGCATCTTCGAGTACTTACAATTCGGCAAGGGGCTTCGGCCTGGGGAACCACTTGGGAGTGGCCTCGGTGTCTGAATCCGAGCCATCTGGAAGGATATTCTTCCCCTTTTGGGCGCCTCCGTCTCTGGATCTTTGGAGGCTGCCATCTTCTTCTTCTTACCCTTCGGGGAGGGGTTGCTGTCGGCCTCCTCCTCCTCCTCTTCATCTTCATCCTCCTCGGAGGAGTGGGTCTCGGTCTCTCTGAACACCGCGCGCAAAGTACCTTTGCGACGGAGGCCACCTTTGACTTCCTTGTCCTTCTTCTGGACCTTATACTCTGATGCTTGATAGTGCGTCGGGACCATCATCCTCATTAAAAGAGGATCTGCTGGGTTTTTAGGCAATGGAGTTGGACATCTGATTCATTCCGCCTTCTTCGTCCAGCCTTGTTTTGCAGGATGGAATTCTCAGTGCACCCCCTCTTTTGATTAATGAATTATGTTATGTTCGGAAAAGGAGCAGTTACTAGGGAGGACGGATGATTGTAGTCAAGGGCAATGTCTTCGGACGTCTCTGGCCATGACTTTTGGGTCTTGAAAAGTAGCTTCCAAATTGCTTCATGCGTCGTGCCAAAGAATCGCTTTAGGGTCTGTGGCCCTTCCGGATTGAACTCCCACATGCAGAGAGGCCGGCGTTGGCAAGGAAGGGACCGGCGGATGAGGATCACCTAGATCACATCTCTGAGGCTAGTGTTCTTCTCTATGATATTTTTGATGCGCTTCTTCAGCATTGGCACCTCATCAGATGATCCCCAATCCAAACCCTTGTTGGTCCATGACGCAAGCCGCAGTGGGGGTCTAGATCTAAATGTATGGGCGGCCACCCACTTGGTGTCGCGGGGTTCAGTTATATAAAACCACTCCTGTTGCCATATCTTGACGGTCTCCACAAAGGCCCCTTTGGGCCAGATGACTTTGGGAAGCTTGCTTACCATGGCACCTCCACAATCCGCATGCTGCCCCTCGACCACCTTCGGCTTCACATTGAAAATTTTGAGCCACAGGCCAAAGTCTGGGGGTTGTGGAGGAGTGCCTCACAGACAACGATAAATGCCGAGATCTGGAGGAAGGAATTTGGGGCCAGATCATGAAAATCCAGCCCGTAATAGAACATGAGGCCATGGACAAAGGGGTGTAGGGGAAACCCTAGTTCGCGGAGAAACTGAGGGAGGAATACAACCCTTTTGCTAGGCTCTGGACTGGTAACCTACTCTTTGGCAGGGAGTCTGTGTCTGATCTCCGCTGTCAAATACCTCGCCTCCCGAAGCTCCTTGATGTCCTTCTCCGTCACGAAGGAGACCATCCACTTGCCTTGCGAGCCAAACCCGGACATGGCTAGAGTGGTTGGTGGCAAGGGGAAAGTTTGGAACTTGGGCACTGGAGCTTGAGAACGGATGGGCTGAGCAGGAAGAAGGCGTGGGGTAAAAAGATGGGTACTTATCTTCTTATAAAGGAAGCGAATATCAAGCGTCCCCCCACAAGCCTTAAAACTCACCTATTCCCAAGGGGTCGTGCGAACGGCACGGTTGGATTACCCAAACCCGTATTGATGAGTATCCCGCAATAAGGGGACATGATCTCTGCTTTGACAAGACGTGTCAATGACCGTGCCTCGAAATGAGAAGCGGGAGGCTGAAAAATGGTTCGAAATGATAATAAGGCTAGAACATAACGTCTCACCGGAAAAGCTGTCAGTAGACGTGACTTGTTTTGTTTAAGTGTTTTTCCCTTCTAGTTCGGGGTTGTAACTATTATATAGAGCCGGATATAGTTCTTTTGATCAGCTACTTTGAAGTGTTCGGAGGAGGAACCTGCCTTGCAATGCCGAAGACAATCTGCGCGTTGGACACGTCGTCATTGAAGCCTGGTTCAGGGGATACTGAGGGAGTCCTGGATTAGAGGGTCCTCGGGCGTCCGGGCTATATGACATGGGCCGGACTGGTGGGCCGTGAAGAGACAAGATAGAAGGCTTTCCCCCGTGTCCGGATGGGACTCTCCTTTGCGTGGATGGCAAGCTTGGCGTTCGGATATGAAGATTCCTTTCTCTGTAAACCGACTATGTACAACCCTAGGCCCCTCCGGTGTCTATATAAACTGGAGGGTTTAGTCTGTAGAGGCAATCACAATCATACAGGCTAGACATCTAGGGTTTAGCCATTAAGATCTCGAGGTAGATCAACTCTTGTAACCCCTATACTCATCAAAGTCAATCAAGCAGGAAGTAGGGTATTACCTCCATTAAGAGGGCCCGAACCTAGGTAAACATTGTGTCCCTGGATCCTATTAACTTCGATCCTCAGACACACAGTTCGGAACCCCCTACCCGGGATCTGCCGGTTTTGACACCGACAGTTCCCGCCGGAAAACTACTCGGATTCATTGTTTCCCATAGAGGAATAGTGGTCAGTACGGCTTAAATCCGAGCTGTATCCTAGCTAGCAATACCTACAGAGCTGAAACAGGTTGGTGGGCTACGTGGCAGCCTTGAGCCCCTTTATCTCCCGCCTTGGTGAAAAGGCACTGCCGCTGTATAGATTACTCAATCGGACCAAGAACTTCGAGTGTACCGATGAAGCAATTGTCACACTGGAAGAAATAAAAATGTTGTTAGCTGGCAATCCTATACTAGCAGCACCCAGCGTCAGTGAACCCATGCCGTTGTACATCTCGGCCATGAATCAAGTGGTGAGCGTGGTTCCCGTGGAAGAACAAGAAGCGGAAGGCCACAAGTTCTGGGTGCAGAAGCCAGTCTACTACGTATTGGAAGTGCTCACCCCATGCAAGTCTTGGTATCCGCATTATCCGAAGATAGCCTATACAGTCTTTATGGCATCCTGAAAGCTCTGGCACTACTTTCAAGAGTGTTCGGTCATGGTGGCATCTAAAGTACCACTGAACGACATAATCAACAACAGGGACGCCACTGGCTGCATTGTCAAATGGGCTATAGATCTCCTTCCTTTCGAAATCGTGTACAAACCATGCCGAGCTATTAAATCTCAGGTGTTGGTCGATTTTCTCGCCGAATGGACAGAAGTCGAGCTCCCCAGGGAATATAGTACATACTCACATTGGACAATGTACTTTGACGGCTCCAAAATGCTAGCTGGACTAGGGGCTGGGGTGATCCTTACATCCCCCACTGGTGATAACATTTGGTACGTACTATAAATTATGTACACTGATTCCGACAACGCAGCCGAATATGAGGCCCTGATGCATGGGCTTCGGATGGCAACATCAATGGGAGTACAACGGCTTGAGAGACGGGGAGACTCCAACCTCGCCATCTCCCAGGTCAACGGCGAATTTGATGCTAAAGACCCAAAGATGGTGGCATATCAGAATGTCGTCCTTAAAATATTCGCCAACCTCGAAGGGCTAGAATTTCACCACGTCTCCAGATACAACAATCAAGTTGCTAACGTCCTCGCTCGCATGGGTGCCATGCGCGACCCGGTCCCTAAGAACACCTTTGTGGAACAACTTTTTAAGCCATCTGTGGTGTGGCGGGATGAGCGCAAGGACGTGGGAGCCAATGGCCCAGAACAGATCATCCCTCCTGACATCGAGCCATACAAAGAAATCATTGGAGGCTCAGCAATTGAGGAAACATCTTCGGCTCACAAAGTCATGGCTATAATCGCACCATGGACCGAGCCCTTTCTTGCCTACTTTCTTCGAGAAGATCTCCTCGATGGACAGACGAAGGCATGATGCATAATTCTGTGTTCTAAAGCTTATAAGGTGATGCGGAGCATCCCTCAACCATCACCATGGATGGCTCACCTCCACCACAAGAACCGAGAAGATCGATGACAAGAGCACACGTGCGTGCCATCGAAACTGAGGTTGACTCCTTCCTCTTCAAACTCCCTTCAAATTCACTCGAAAATCGGGTTCTACCTCAAACGGTATTGTTGTGCATTCTTAGGTACCAAGAAGAAGTCCGTGAAGAGGTGAGGACGGAGATGCAAGCACCTATGGAGGAGGAGACGGAGGAAGGACGCTCGAGACGCGAAGCAAAGGAGGTGCCAGACTACCCCGGGTGCCCGGCCACCAGCAGCCTGGGTGCCCGGCCACCTCCTACAGCCGGCTGGGTGAGCCCCTGGCTGCCCCGGGTGCCCGGCCTGGAAGGACCCGGGTGCCCGGCCCTTGCCTGGCGCTGGCCTCGGTCACCCCGGGTGCCCAGCCATTTGGCCCCGGGTGCCCAACCCCCTGCCTGGGCGCCGCCCCCGGGTGCCCGGGCCATCACCCCCGGGTGCCTGGCCTCCTCCTGGGCGCGGCCCAGCCCGCACCGGGTGCCCGGTCCATCAACCCCAGGGTGCCCGGCCCCTACATCCCCAAGGCCATGGCCTCCCTGACCGGACCGGGTGCCCGGTCCTCCGCACCCCGGGTGCCCGACCCCCCTGGCACACCTCTCTCTGGGTGCCCGGACACCTTTACCCCGGGTTCCCGGACACCTCCGGCTATGCCCATGTGCACTATGGGCATAATGACCCTTGTACCCCTCTCTCCCACATAATTTGTCCCTAGACTATATATACCCCTTCCCTAGCTCATTTAGAGGATAGCAAAGTATATGAGAGACATTAGAGAGCTTTGCTCCTTGTACCCACTCCTCTAGGAGATCAAGACCTCCTAGGAGAAGATCCCTAGTGGATATAAAGCCCCCATCATGGGAAGGATCCCCATCATAGGATCATCAAGACCTCTCTCCTCATAGGATTGGGATGAACTAGTACCTTGTATCTTTCCTTTGTTGTTCTTGAATCATTGTGATCTCTTGTGTGTTCTTGGATCTAGCATATGTGTGATTGGATCAAGTCAATTTGAGTGTTTTCCCTCTCTTGTGTTCTTCATGTTCTTCGTGTTCTTGGGGATTTCTCCTCCAATTTGTGAAAGATCTCCATCTAGGGTTCCACCCTACGACATAAGGTCCACGAGGGAAAACTGTACAACAAAAGCACTACCGGAGTCCTCCAGAGATGCATATCTGAAGAAGAGGGGCAACAACTTTCAGCCGAGATACATGCTGGCATGGGCGGTCACCACGTGGTAGCTTGGGCCCTGGTAAGCAAGGCCTTTCGAGGAGGGTTTTTTTGGCTCACCGCTCGTGTGGGCGCTCACACATTAGTCCAACATTGTGTTGGATGCAAGCTTTTAACAAATCAAAGCCGCATGCCCCCCACGACTCCTTGGACAATTCTGATCACCTGGCCTTTTGCGGTCTGGGGGATGGACATGGTCGGACCACTTAAAGGGGGGGACCAAAAAGAAGAAATACCTATTGGTCATGGTCTTCACTGAATGGATTGTGGCGAAACCAGTAACTTTAGCCAAGTCCGGACCAGTCATTGATTTTATATCTGGCGTGGTCCACCGTTATGGTGTCCCCTACCGTATAATAGCGGACAATGGGTCCAATTTCACAGCCCAGGAGGTAAAGGACTGGTTCGCTAACATGAGCATCAAGCTCGATTACACCTCGATATAACACCCATGGACCAATGGACATGTCAAATAGGCCAATGGACTAATCATGAGCGTCATAAAGCCCCGTCTGGTCCATTCCTTGAAAGAATCTGATCGCCACTGGGTGGAGGAGCTCGACTCCGTATTATGGGGACTACGCACCACTCCTAATCGGTCAATGGAATACACGCCTTTCTTCATGGTGTATGGCGCAGAAGCGGTCCTCCCCTGCGACCTCATTCATGACGCGCCTAGAGTGCACATGTACGAAGAAAAGGGAGCCGAGTTAGATCGGCAGGACAACCTGGACGCACTGGAAGGACAACGCGACAAAGCTCGGGCCCACTCTATGTTTTATCAACAACAAGCCCGATGCTATTAGAGCAGGGAAGTTCGGGTGAAGGCATAAAACGTAGGCTAACTTGTCCTATGACTCCCTGAGAAGCAGAAGAACAAGCTATCGCCCAAATGGGAGGGTCCCTTCATAATCGATACAGTACTAGCAGGAGGAGCATATCGTCTTTGCAACCCAGTGGACAATTGTCTCGAGCCAAAACCATGGAACATAGCTCGGCTTTGGCACTTCTACGGCTAGTCCGGCATCGCCACTCCAACCAACCTTTTCTTTGATACACTTCTCCTTCTTTTTTTCCGGATGGTTAGCACCTCCCATGTTGTGTTCGGTTAAACCGAACTATGTTAAGTTCTTTAGGTATACATCTTCAAATGTACTACCCAGATCTACCTGGGGGCTTCTTTAACAAAGCCGACCAATATACTTTTCGTGCACCTATTCGCCTTTGTCGTGTTTGCACCCTTCCCGTATCATTTTAAGACATTATATGCACCAATTTGACTTAATTTTTTGCCAAGCTGGGTTACTGGCTCCTATGCTTACCCCCTACGTTCCCCATTGTTAGGCTAGGGTTAAAGGGAGCACCTCTGCGATTATTACGACCAGGTCAGCCGCGTACGTACCTCAGACAGGTGAAGCCAAAAGCTGCGTTCTTAAGAAAATATTTGGTCGTCCACAAGGGAAGTGAAAATAATTTGGTGCTCACCACCAAAATGTCGGGGTTCTTTTCCCGAAGTAACTAACACCTGCATACTGAAGGTATCCAGCTGAAACGCCTATGGTCAACACAACAACCCAAAGAAAGGAACCCGTGGAGGAACTATTTTCTTCAGAAGATGTTTCTTATGTTAAAAAGTAATATAACATACTCACGCATGATTTTGTCTGTTCACACCAAATGGCCGATTTCCTATTACTCGAAGTGATTTCCTGTTCCTATAGGTCACATTGTACGGAACACTCTCCAGCCAATGGCTGGGGAGGCAGAAGCCGATGGCCGGTTAAGACAATGTTTGCAGTACGGATGGAGCATATTTGATGTAAAGTACATAGATACGTACAATCAAATGCCCTATTCCTTGTCTAGATTACGTATCATGCTATCTAGGGCACAGTCCTCCTGGGAGTACCGAGCAGCAGGCATCACTTGGTCATATCAAAGTGGAGAGGTATTTCTTACCCATCCGGCCCTGCCGGTCCAACATGAGCCATATGCTCTGGCTCGAGTTTGGTAAAACGGGTTTTCACCATTGCCCATGCCTCCCGCACTCCTTCTTGACAAGTTGATGTCTTCCATAGCTCAAAGCAACGATTAGCTTCTTTAAATCGATTGGCCACTTCGGCCATCCCTTCCGGAGACGTCTCGATCGGCCACAATGCCTTGACCATGCTCTTCATAGCTTTTTGAGCTCGCTCATGCACGATGGACAGTTCCTTTAAAAGGTACCCCCAAACGAGTTAATCTCTTCTTCAAGACGCCTGCTGAGGAGACCTAACACGAGGCATGGCATGTCTTTTACATTCACACAATATACATATCCTCCGTGATCGCAAGTTGAAATATCACTTACCGAACATGCCACCTCTTAATCTCTGGTTCTCCTCACGGGCTTGTGCCAATTGAGTCTTCAAAATCTCAATTTCTTTTGCCTGCTATTCGTTTTCCGCCTTGAGTTTGTTATTTTCCTCATGGCCTCGGGCTAGTATTTGGCGGCTAGCTTCATCCTGCGATTTGGCATACCTTTAGGATTCCTTGGCCGCATACATGTCCTTTTGTAGTTGACCTATGGACTCAGCTGCTACAAGGGAAGCTTGTGTTAAACAAAGTACCCCTGACAATACATCCATACTAAAGCTTTTTACTCACCATGTGCTTCCCTCGTGAACTTTTTGACCTCTTCCAGTTCAGCCTTCGCAGCGGCCAACTATGTTCGGTTTAGCTCTAGGTCCTCGGACAGGCTTTTATTCTGTTCCCTCAAGGCCTGTACAAATACCACAAATATATATACTCTCAGATCCTTAACTCGGCAGTCCCGCCCAAATTAAGGCTTGGGGGATACTGGGTTAGGATTTATGTTCGGTTCTAAAAACTAATCTCGTACCTACATGCATGTTGATTGATAGAAGGGTGGCAATTCTCTCAAGTCCGGTTCGGGTTGCTTCGAGGTATGCGTCTCCCGAACTAAATGCATTAATATCTTGGTCGGAAAAGGCGACATGATGCACGGACTCCTTCCATCGTCGATGATTCATCACACTTTCAGCTTCGGAATTGGTAACCGAGACATCCCCAGGATCCTCTAGAGGCTGGTCTGCGGCAGGAGTCCTCGCATTCACCCCGGCCTATGTTGAAGATCTCAGTTCGGGATTACCGCCTGGTGCCTCCTTGATGTCTTTCGATGGTGGTGGCGGTACACTTCTTCTACAGGTTTAAGTAAGATTACGAGTACTCGCGGTGGCCATATTAATGACCAAACTATAAGCTCAAATATATTACCTCTTGGTCGGAGCTGCGGTCGATGTGGCTCCCATGGATACCTTGCGCTTGGAAGCTCTTCCATTGCTTGGTGCCGACATAGTCGGCACCGCTCTCCTCGGTGTTCGATGCATGGTACGGCGACCCTTGGGAGTAGAAGTCAGCACAATCGGAATGGCACGAGGCAAACACCCTTTTTGGGAAGAGGCCTTCTTACTACATACAATGGAAGAAGGAAGGGTCCCAGGGTGATCGGCTATAAGGGCCACCTTAGTGCCATCGAGGCTCTCCTGGTAAAAGACCCCGTCCTCGAAATCGATCGATGTCTCTGGATCATCCTGAAATCCTGGTTCATTATCACGGGAATGGCTCTCTGGTTCTGGAGAGGGGTAGTTGATGGTCTTGGCCAAGAGCCTACAATTCTTAAGAAAAAATGGAAGATCGATCTGATCAATAGATGTGGACGTAATGTCCGGACCATGGAAATGGAAGTTGAACTTACCCATTCAATGGGGTTATAGCTCGAATAGCCGCCCATGTTCCTTAGATGGACAAATTATTATTCCTCTCCCTTGAAGAGATCGGCTAATATGGCTACCATTGTTGCCTGGTTATCAGGCCCCTTCCATTTGTAACGGGTCATGTTGTTTGTCCCATTATAACGCCACAGGGGATGCATCCTTTGTTGGAGAGGTTGCACGCATCGAGTAATGGCGGAGGCCATTACACCAATAATGGTTAATTTACTATGGGCCAACGGTCTCACCTTGGCGGCTAGGCATTGCACCTTGGCACTTTCTTCATGAGAAGGGTCTTTTGGCTGCTAGTTGAACCACTTCTTTAAAGGGGCGTCCGAGCATTCGGTCAGACCCCTCTGAACTGGTTCGAATAGGGAACGTCTTCAATATAAAACCATTCTGAGGTCCACTCTTCGGAATCCTTCTTCGGGGTCCCGATAGGATAACCCATCCCGACTATGCGCCATACCTCAGATCTGCCTACTTCAAGAATTGACCCCTCGCGGGTACAAGGGACAAGGCAGAAGTACTTCCTCCATAACTCGAAATGGGGCCTCGCAGCCAAAAAACATCTCACAAAGGGCGAGGTAGGCCGAGATGTGTAGTATGGATCCGGGGGTGAGATGATGGAGCTGGATCCCATAAAACTCTAGCAAGCCCCTCGGGAAGGGGTGAATAGGGAAGCCCATACCTCGTAAAAGAAAGGTCATGAAGCATACCCTCTCTTCCTTGCTTTGGACAGGGAAGTTCTCCGCAAGAGCCTTGCCATTCATGGAGATTAATCTGGCGCGAATAGATGTAAGATCTAAAGCGGGAAGATATCCTTCTGTTTGGAGTCTGCTTAACTAGAGGTGTGAAACTGAGCAGCTTGCCCAGTCGCCCGGGAGAGGGCCATGAGGGCATGAGGATGAGTGATACGTCTCCAACGTATCTATAATTTATGAAGTATTCATGCTGTTATATTATCATTCTTGGATGTTTTACAATCATTTTATAGCAACTTTATATCATTTTTTGGGACTAACCTATTGACCTAGTGCCCAGTGCCAGTTATTGTTTTTGCTTGTTTTTTACATCGCAAGAAATCAATATCAAAGGGAGTCCAGACACCGTGAAACTTTTTGTGGATTTTTTATGGACCAGAAAACATCCAGTGGGCCAGAGAAGCACCTGGGGGTGCCCCGAGGGGGCACAACCCACCAGGGCGTGCCTGGGGGCCCAGGAGCGCCCAGGTGGGTTGTGCCCACCTCGGTGGCCTCCCGCACCCCCTCTTTGCCCTATAAATCATCAAATATTCCAAAAACCCTCGGAGTTAACCTAGATCAGAAGTTCCGCCGCTGCAAGGCTCTATAGCCATGAGAAACCAATCTAGACCCCATTCTGGCACCCTGCCAGAGGGGAGAATCATCATCGGTGGCCATCTTCATCATTCTGGCGGCCACCACGATGAGGAGGGAGTAGTCCACCCTCGGGGCTGAGGGTTTGTACCAGTAGCTATGTGTTTAATCTCTCTCTCTCTCTCTCTCTCTCTCTCTCTTCTTAAGATGTCACGATCTTGATGTATCGTGGGCTTTGTTCATATAGTGGGATCATATGGTGTTTTCCCCTCTCTATCTTGTTGTGATGAATTGAGTTTTCCCTTTGAGATTTTGTTTTATCGGATTGAATACTTTTATGGATTTGAGAGCACTTGGTATATGTCTTTCATATGAATACTCATGGTGACAATTGGGGTATCATATTGATTCACTTGATATATGTTTTGGCACCCAACTCGCGGATTCCCAAGGTGACATTGGGGTAATCTATGCATAGGGGTTGATGCACGTTCTTGTCTTTGTTTCTCCGGTAGAAATCTTGGGCCACTCTTTCAGGTTCTTTGTGTTGGATTGAGTATCATGAATCTGAAATTATTTGGTGTTATTTTAGTATGGACTCTTGGATAGATCGATCAGAAAGAATAGCTTCGAGGTGGTTTCGTACCCTACAAACAATTTCTTCTTATGTTCTCCGCTAGATAGGAACTTTGGAGTGATTCTTCATCGCACTTTGAGGGGTGGTTATATGATCCAATTATATTAGCATTGTTGAGGTGTTGCACTAGTGAAAGTACAGACCATAGGCCTTGTTTTCAAGCATTGCAATACCGTTTGTGCTCACTTTTATCGATTGCTACTTTGTTGTTTTTTATTTATTCAGATTATAAAAATATATTTCTACCATCCATATTACACTTTTATCACCATCTCTTTGTTGAACTAGTGCACCTATACAATTTGCCACTATATTAGGTGTGTTGGGGACACAAGAGATTTCTTGTATTTGGTTGTAGGGTCGTTTCAGAGAGACTATCTTCATCCTACATCTCCCACGGGTTGATAAACCTTAGGTCATCCACTTGAGGGAAAATTGCTATTGTCCTACAAAACTCTGCGCTTGGAGGCCCAACACGTGTCTACAAGAATAAAGTTGCGTAGTAGACATCAATGAGCCTCGGGCGTCAGCCATTTTGTTCAGATTGCTCTAGTCTTGTCTTGGCTTCTTGATTTGGGATGGATAAGCTCCCCGTCATGCTCCTGACCTATTAAATAGGTATGTCTCACCTGGCCCCTTTGGGGCGTTTCTATAAAAGATTATTGGGCTGTTCACCTCCTACTGGCGCACGGAAATCGAGGGGTGTCTTTAACACTTAATAAAAATTGATGTTGAGGGCCCCGCGACAACTCGACGGGTTGAAAAGTCATCGGCGGCCGAACTATCAACAGCCAAACACGGAAGGGGTGAAGAACTCATCTCGCAAGCTGGAAGCTTTGGGTGCATAGGCCGGCTGGAAAACATGAACCCCGGTGTTGGAAACTAGTTCAGGGGCTACTGAGGGAGTCCTAGATTAGGGGGTCCTCGGGCTACCATCCTATCTCTTATGGGCCGGGCAGGTGGGCCGTTATACAACTACTATGAGGCCGGGCTATAAGGCGACTCCATGTCCGGACAGGAAACCTTCGGAGTCTTGGTGTGTCCTCCAAGTCAAAGATTAGAGAATCAGCAAGTTTATCCCTTCTTTGTAACTAACAATGTGTAACCCTAATACCCTGGTGCCTATATAAACCATAGGGTTTAGTCCATACAGGCTGGAACAACAACCATCATCCTACTCACCTAGGGTTTAGTTCATCTGATCTCGTGGTAGATCGACTCTGTAATCATCCTATACCCTTCAATATAATCAAGCAGGATGTAGGGTTTTGCCTCTTCGAGAGGGCTTGAACCTGGGAAAACATTGTCTCCTTTGTCCCTTGTTACCCATTGATCCAAGATCCACAGCTCGGGACTCCCTACCCGAGATCCGCCAGTTTTGACACCAATAGAGGGTAGGACGGCAGTACCACATAAAGCGGTACTACCATGCCTACTACTGCTCTACTACCGTGGAAGCTGCGAGGGACTACAGAAGCAAGAAGATAAGCGGAAGTGCAAGCGGAGATAGAATGCGGCAGTATCGCACAAGCGGTACTACCGCTCTACCTCAACGGTACTACCTCTTAAATTCCTAGGGCTACAGCAAGATTTGCGGTAGTGGGGCACAAGTCTGAGTCGTAGTGCCGCTTGGGCGGTACTACCGCTTGCCACTACCGCCCTCCTACCGCTGAAGCGCAAAAGAGTTCAGTAGCCCTAAAACAAGAGGTAGTGCCGCGGCACTAGAACCGCAGAAGTACGGCGCAAGCGGTACTACCGCTACCCAGGGCGGTACTACTGCGAGTGAGCTTCAAAATAGCGTAAGCAAAACAGATGGATGCAGGAAAACCAGAACTGCCATAACTTCTGCAAATGAGCTTTGAATAGAAAAAACTCAACCTTGTTGGATAGATGACAAGTACTATCTAACAGTAAGAAGTGGTAGGGGAGATATGCCTATGATATGGAGATGTGAAACCTCTATGAATGAAGAACCAGCAAAAAGTCCAACATTGAAAACATCATAGTAAGATCCATACAAACTACTCGAGCTTGTCATGAAGATGAACACAAGCTCAAAAACTCACACAAAGGAGAGCCAAACAAGAGCCAAGAAAGATGATGCAAGGATACAATGGTGTGAGCTCTCTACGAACGATACGATCAAGCTACTCGCTCGAGAGCCCCCCTTGATAGTACGACAATCAATCCTATAACTCACTCTCCCAACTACCACCATGAGACCAGTAAAATCGAACCTAACAAGGGCAAACCCTTGCCTTGCACAAAGTTCACTTGAGTTAGATGATGACAATCTTGACTTCCTCAAGTTGGACCATCTTTCTTGATTGAGTTGGCTTGGTGAAGACTAGTTGATTGCTCCCCCATACTCGACTATGGGTGAGCCACTCTTCAGCACATCTTCACAAGTCCATTTTCACCAAATGGACAGCAAGCTTCAAGGACGTGATTTCTTCGTGATGCTCCACTTGAAACTTGCACACCGCAACCTAACCCCACATAGAACTCTCACGTAGACCATGGGTTAGCGCACAAATCATAATGGACAATGCTTACCATACCATGGGATCACTTTACCCATTTCAATACATCTTCTACGCTTTGCTTGTTGATCAACTTGATTCACTCTTTGACTTGGTCTTGATCAACCTTGTATCATGTCTTATACATGACCAATCTTTGGATAATTCATTGAATAGCACCTTGGTAATCTCTTAAACTCCTTGAAACCAACACATGGACTTCAAGAAATGCCTATGGACAAATCCTTCAAATATAACTCAAGGCAACCATTAGTCCATAGAAAATGTCATCAATTATCAAAACCACACATGGGGCACCATGCTCTTTCAACTATGTTCTCTAATTTTGAAACTCCTTCATTCAATTGAGATATTCCATTTTGAATTTGGTTTACGATTTTGAGCCGGCCAACAATTTTCTGAATAAATCAGCAGCAACCGGCCTATAAAAACATGTCAATCCCATGCACCTTTCCATCACCTGGAAAAAAGAAGTGCCACCATGTGATACTGTCGCACCAATGTAGTACATGCAGCCATCGGCATCGAAATTTCCCCACATAAATATAGATTGGTTAGCGGATAACACAGAATCACACCACGAACCGCCGACCAAATCACTGCATTATAAATAAAATAAAACACACTACATTGTCTCCCCCACCCGGCAAACAAAATATTCCATCAGTTTAAAATTTTAAGGGGTATTAGTTTTCTGGGAAGTTAATTTTCTATAACTTTGACCAAGTTCAGAGGAAAAAATATCGACATCCACATTATCAAACAAAAAAGTATGGAAATTCATTCCATGATGAATCTAAACGTACTGATTTGATATTATTGATTTTGATATATTTATCTACAAATTTGATCAAACTTAAAAGGTTTGACTATTCAAAAAAGTAATTCACCTTATATTTTGAAACAGAGCGAGTATTTGTTTTTAAAACCCAACAACACAAATGGCATAGCCAAGCGTGCCCAACCCTTCTGGTGTAGGACTATCCATGAAGAGAAGATCCATCCCAAACTTTTACCATGCTCACCCTGGAACCATACTGCATGGAGGTACGTGTTCACTGGGTGGGCTAGAACTCAAAGTTATGTTGCTGGTTTAAACTTGCAGTGAACAACCGAGCCTCTGATCCAAATTAATTGTTGTGGCTATGGTACAAGTTATATTAGAGCTGAATTGGAGGGAGTAGTAAGTCTAACAACACTATGTAAAATGAACAACCTAATAGTACGCCATGAAATTCGATTGCATAATGTGCAGGAAAAATGAAGTAAAAAGGAGAAGAGGTAACTGCCCCGCACCAGATTGGAGTTGGTGTTGGGAAACGTTGCATGGAAAAGAAAAAAAGTTCTACGCATACGCAAGATCTATCCAGGGAGATGCATAGTAACGAGAGGGGAGAGTGTGTCTATGTACCCTCGTATACCGTAAGCGGAGGCGTTTATTAACGCTATTGATATAGTCAAACTTCTTTGCGATCCAATTGATCGAGTACCGAATGTACGGCACCTCCGTGTTTAGTACGCGTTCAGCTCGGTGACTTCCTCGCCTTCTTGGTCCAGCAAGATGGTGAAGTAGTGGATAAGTTCTGGTAGCACGACGGTGTAGTGACGGTGGTGGTGATTCTATCTCCGCAGGTCTTCGCCTAAGCACTCCGAAAATATGACCGAGGGACAAAACTATGGAGAGGGGCACCGCACAGGCTAAGATATTGTCGTGGGCTATGTGTGGCGCCCCCTCCCACATATATATAGGTGGGGGAGAGGTAAGGTAGCTAGGAGGTGCTCCAAGTGGGGCCGAATCCCACTTGGGCTCCAGCCCCAAGCCGCCCCCCTTCCATATTTGTGCCGGAGGGAAAGGAAAGGGGGGAGGGAAGGAATGGGGAGGCCGAATCCCCCTCCTTCCTTTCTCCCATAGGCCGGCTGCCATAGGGGGGTGCGCTAGCCCCTTGTGGACTGGTATGCTCCCCTCTACTGGTCCAATAGGCCAATCATCCTCCCGGGACTTCCCGGAACCCGTTCCGGTGATCCGATGACTACCCAGTACCTAACGAAACACTTCCAGTGTCCAAATATCATCATCCTATATATCGATCTTTACCTCCGGACCATTCCAAAGCTCCTTGTCATGTCCGTGACCTCATCCAGGACTCTGAACAACATTTGATAACCAAATCACATAACTCATATAATACTATATCGTCATTGAACATTAAGCGTGCGGACCTTACGGGTTCGAGAACTATGTAGACATGACCGAGACACATCTCCATTCAATAACCAATAGCAGAACCTGGATGCCCATATTGGTTCCTACATATTCTACGAAGATCTTTATTGGTCGAACCTTATGACAACATACGTAATTCACTTTGTCTGTCGGTATGTTACTTGCCGGAGATTCGATCGTCGGTATCTTCATACTAGTTCAATCTTGTTACCGGCAAGTCTCTTTACTCGTTCCGTAATACATCATCTTGTAACTAACTCCTTAGTCACTTTGCTTGCAAGGCTTCTTATGATGTGTATTACCGAGAGGTCCCAGAGATACCTCTCTGATACACGGAGTGACAAATCCTAATCTCGATCCATTCCAACTCAACGGACACCTTCGGAGATACCTATAGAGCATCTTTATGATCACCGAGTTATGTTGTGACGTTTGATAGCACACAAGGTATTCCTCCGGTATCCGGGAGTTGCATGATCTCATAGTCAAAGGATTATGTATTTGACATTAAGAAAGCAATTAATAGCAATAAACTGAACGATCATCATTCTCCTAATGATGTGATCCCGTTATCAAATGACAACACATGTCTATGGATAGGAAACCTTAACCATCTTTGATCAACGAGCTAGTCTAGTAGAGGCTTACTAGGGACAGAGTATTTTTTATGTATTCACACATGTATTTAAGTTTCCGATCAATACAATTCTAGCATGAATAATAAACCTTTATCATGAATAAGGAAATACAAAATAACAACTTTATTATTGCATCTAGGGCATATTTCCTCCAGTCTCCCACTTGCACTAGAGTCAATAATCTAGATTACATTGTAATGAATCTAACATCCATTGAGTCTTGGTGTTGATCATGTTTTGCTCGAGGAAGAGGCTTAGTCAACGGGTCTGCTACATTCAGATTCGTATGTATTTTGCAAATCTCTAAGTCTCCATCCTTGACCTTTTCACAAATGGAGTTGAAGCGTCTCTTGATGTGTTTGGTTCTCTTGTGAAACTTGGATTCCTTCGCTAAGGCAATTGCTCCAGTGTTGTCATAAAAGATTTTCATTGGACCCGATGCACTAGTTATTACACCGAGATTGGATATGAACTCATTCATCCAGACTCCTCATGCGCTGCTTCCGAAGCAGCTATGTACTGACTCTCAACTTGGAACTGCACCAACTGACAGCTCCACCATTCAATATAAATATGTATCCGGTTTGTTACTTAGAGTCATCCGGATCAGTGTCGAAGCTAGTATCGACATAACCATTTACGACGAGCTCTTCGTCACCTCCATAAACGAGAAACATATCCTTGGTCCTTTTCAGGTACTTCAGGATGTTCTTGACCGTTGTCCAGTGATCCACTCCTGCATTACCTTGGTACCTCCCAGCCAATGGCAAGGCACACATTAGGCCTGGTACACAACATAGCATACATGATAGAACCTATGGCTGAGGCATAGGGAATGACTTTCATTTTATCTCTATCTTCTGCGATGGTCGGGCTTTGAGTCTGACTCAATTTCACACCTTTGTAACACAGGCAAGAACCCTTTCTTTGACTGGTCCATTTTGAACTTCTTCAAAACTTTGTCAAGGTATGTGCTTTGTTAAAGTCCTATTAAGTGTCGCGATCTATCCCTATATATATAAGCAGCTTCACCGAGGTCTTTCATTGAAAAATTCTTATTCAAGTATCCTTTTATGCTATCCAGAAATTCTATATCATTTCCAATCAACAACATGTCATCCACATATAATATCAGAAATGCTACAGAGCTCCCACTCACTTTCTTGTAAATACAGGCTTCACCGTAAGTCTGTGTAAAACCATATGAGTTGATCACCTCATCAAAGCGTATATTCCAACTCTGAGATGTTTGCACCAGTCCATAGATGGACAGCTGGAGCTTGCACACTTTGTTAGCACATTTAGGATCCACAAAACATTCTAGTTGCATCATATACAATTCTTCTTTCAGAAATCCATTAATGAATGCAGTTTGGATGTCCATTTGCCAGATTTCATAATTATAAAATGCGGCAATTGCTCACATGATTCAGAAAGACTTAGGCATTGCTACAGGTGAGAAAGTCTCATCATAGTCCACCCCTTGAACTTGTCGAAAACCTTTTGCGACAAGTCGAGCTTTCTAGATAGTAACATTACCATCAGTGTCAGTCTTCTTCTTGAAGATCCATTTATTCTCTATGGATTGGCAACCATCGGGCAATCCACCAAAGTCCATACTTTGTTCTCGTACATGGATCCTATCTCAGATTTCATGGCCTCAAGCCATTTATCGGAATCTGCGCTCATCATAGCTTCTTCATAGTTTGTAGGTTCGCCATGGTCTAGTAACATAACTTCCAGAACAAGATTACCATACCACTCTCATGCGGTCGTGCTCTGGTCGACCTACGAGGTTCAGTAGTAACTTGATTCAAAGTTTCATGATCATCATCATTTGGTTCCTCTCTAGTTGGTGTAGGCATTACGAGAATGGTTTTCTGTGATGTGACACTTTCCAATTCGAGAGAAGATACAATTACCTCATCAAGTTCTACTTTCCTCCCACTCACTTCTTTTGAGAGAAACTCCTTCTCTAGAAAGGACCCATTCTTTGCAAAAAAGATCTTGCCTTCGGATCTGTGGTAGAAGGTGTACCCAATAGTTTCCTTAGGGTATCCAATGAAGATGCACTTCTCTGATTTGGGTTCGAGCTTATCAGGCTGAAGCCTTTTGACATAAGTGTCACATCCCCAAACATTAAGAAACGACAGCTTAGGTTTCTTGCCCAACCATAGTTCATACGGTGTCGTCTCAACGGATTTAGACGGTGCCCTATTTAACGTGAATGCGGCTGTGTCTAATGCATAACCCCAAAATGGTAGTGGTAAATTGGTAAGAGACATCATAGATCGCACCATATCTAATAAAGTGCGGTTAAGACATTCGGCCAAACCATTATGCTATGGTGTTGCAGGTGGCGTGAGTTGTGAAACAATTCCACATTGTTTTAAATGAAGGCCAAACTCGTAACTCAAATATTCACCTCCATGATCAGATCGTAGAAACTTTATTTTCTTATTACGATGATTCTCTACTTCACTCTGAAATTCTTTGAACTTTTCAAATGTTTCAAATTTGTGTTTCATTAAGTAGACATACCCATATCTACTCAAATCATCTATAAAGATTAGAAAATAACAATACCTGTCGCGTGCCTCAACACTCATCGGACCGCATACATTGGTATGTATTATTTCCAATAAGTCATTAACTCGCTCCATTGTTCAGGAGAACAGAGTTTTAGTCATCTTGCCCATGAGGCATGGTTCGCAAGTATCAAATGATTCATAGTCAAGTGACTCAAAAAGTCCATCTGCATGGAGTTTCTTCATGCGCTTTACACCAATATGACCTAAACGGCAGTGCCATAGATATGATGCACTATCATTATCAACTTTGCATCTTTTGGCATCAATATTATGAATATGTGTATCACTATGATCGAGATTCAACAAGAATAGACCATTCATCAAGGGTGCATGACCATAAAAGATATTATTCATATAAACAGAACAACCATTATTCTCTGGCTTAAATGAATAACCATCTCGCAATAAACAAGATCCAGATACAATGTTCATGATCAACGCTAGCACCAAATAACAATTATTGAGGTCTAACCTAATCCGAAGGTAGATGTAGAGGTAGCGTGCCGACGGTGATCACATCGACCTTAGAACCATTCCCGACGCGCATCGTCACCTCGTCCTTAGCCAATCTTTGTTTATTCTATAGCTCCTGTTTCGAGTTACAAATACGAGCAACCGAACTAGTATCAAATACCCAGGCGCTACTATGAGCATTAGTAAGGTACACATCAATAACATGTATATCAAATATACCTTTGTTCACTTTGCCATCCTTCTTACCTGCCAAGTATTTGGGGCAGTTTCGCTTCCAGTGACCATCCCCTTTGCAGTAGAAGCACTCAATTTCAGGCTTGGGTCCATCTTTGGGCTTGTTCACGGGAGTGGCAACTTGCTTGCCATTCTTCTTGAAGTACCCTTTATTTCCCTTGCCGTTTTTTTTTGAAACTAGTGGTCTTTTTAACCATCAACACTTGATGTTCCTTCTTGATTTCTACCTCCACGGCCTTAAGCATTGCGAAGAGCTCAGGAATCGCTTTCATCATCCCTTGCATAGTATGGTTCATCATGAAGCCTTTGTAGCTTGGTGGCAGTGATTGAAGAACTCTGTCAATAACACTATCAACTGGATGATCAACTCCCAGCTGAGTCAAGTGGTTATGATACCCAGACATTTTGAGTATGTGTTCACTGACAGCACTGTTCTCCTCCATCTTGCAGCTATAGAACTTGTTGGAGACTTCATATCTCTCAACCCAGGCATTGGCTTGAAATATTAACTTCAACTCTTTGAACATCTCATATGCTCCATGACGTTCAAAACGTATTTGAAGTCATGGTTCTAAGATGTGAAGCATGGCACACTGAACTATTGAGTAGTCATCAGATTGAACCTGCCTGACATTCATAACATCTGCAGTAGCTCCTGCAGCAGGTCTATCACCTAGCGGTGCATCAAGGGCATAATTCTTCTGTGCAGCAATGAGGATAATCCTCAAGTTACGGACCCAGTCCATGTAGTTTCTACCATCATCTTTTAACTTAGCTTTCTCTAGGAACACATTAAAATTCAAGGGAACAGTAGCACCGGCCATTGATCTACAACATAGATATGCAAAACTATTAAGATTAAGTTCATGATAAATTAAGTTTAATTAATCAAATTACTAATGAACTCCCACTTAAATTAACATCCCTCAAGTTATCTAAGTGATACATGATCCAAATGAACTAACCCATGTCTGATCATCACGTGAGATGGGGTAGTCATCAATGGTGAACATCTCTATGTTGATCATATCTACTATATGACTCATGTTTGACCTTTCGGTCTCCAGTGTTCCGAGACCATGTCTGTACATGCTATGCTCGTCAAGTTTAACCCAAGTATTTTGCATGTGCAAAACTATCTTACACCCGTTGTATGTGAACATAGAGTCTATCAAACCCGATCATCATGAGGTGCTTCAAAACGACGAACTTTGGCAATGGTGTATACTCGGGGAGAACACTTTTTATCTTGAAATTTAGTGAAGGGGTCATATTATAATGCTACCGCCGTTCTAAGCTAAATAAGATGCATAAAAGATAAACATCACATGTAATCAAAATATGTGGCATGACATGGCCATCGTCATCTTGTGCTTTTGATCTCCCTCTCCAAAGCATCATCATGATCCCCATCGTCACTGGCTCGACATCTTGATATCCATCGTTATTGGGGTCGTCTCACCAACTATTGCTTCTACAACTATTGCTAACGCATAGTGATAAAGTAAAGCAATTACATGGCATTTGCATTTCATACAATAATCAAGAGACAACCCTAAGGGTCCTGCCGGTTGTCGATATTACAAAACATGATCATCTCATACAATAACATATATCACATCACGTCTTGACCATATAACATCACAAAATGCCCTACAAAAACAAGTTAGACGTCCTCTACTTTGTTGTTGCAAGTTTTACGTGACTGCTACGGGCTCCTAGCAAGAACTGTTCTTAACTATGCAAAAACCACAATGGTGATTATCAAGTTTGTTGTTTTAACCTTCTTCAAGGACTGGCCGTAGTCAAATTCGATTCAACTATAGTAGGAGAAACAGACACCCGCCAGCCACCTTTATGTTGGGAATCATTACATGGAAAACAAAAAAATCTATGCACACGCAATGATATATCCATGGAGATGCATAGCAACGAGGGGTAGAGTGTGTCTACGTACCCTCATAGACCGTAAGCGGAAGCGTTTAACAATGCGGTTGATGTAGTCAAACTTCTTCGTGCTTCAACCGATCAAGTACCGAACGCACGGCACCTCCGCATTCTGCACACGTTCGGCTTGGTGACGTCCCTCACCTTCTTGATTCAACAAGACGTCGAGGTACTAGATGAGTTCCATCAGCACGATGGCATGGTGACGGTGATGGTGAAGTGATCTCCGCAGGGCTTCGCCTAAGCACTACGAAAATATGACCGGGGGTGTAAACGGTGGAGGGGGGTGCCGCACACGGCTAGGCAATTGTCTGGTCTATGCTAGGCGCCCCCTCCCACATATATATAGGTGGGAGGTAGGGAGGAGCAGCCATAGGAGGCTCCCAAGTAGGAGGAATCCTACTTGGAGTCCCTCCCAAGCCGCGCGCCCCCTGCCATATATATCCGAGGGGGAAGGAAAGAGGGGGGAGAGGGAAAGAAGTGGGAATCCTAATCCACACTTTCCTTTCCCTTCTCTCCTTTCCTTCTCCTCCTTAAGCCGGCCCATATGGGGGATGCACCAGCCCCTTGTGGTTGGTGTGTTTCCCCTCTTGGCCCATAAGGCCCATATATTTTGTCGGGGGTGCCCGGAACCCCTTCCGGTGACCCGATAAGTACCTTGTACCCCCCGAAACACTTTCGATATTCGAATACCATCGTCCTATATATCAATCTTTACCTCTCAACCATTTAGAGACTCCTTGTCATGTCCGTGACCTCATCCAGGACTCCGAACAACATTTGATAACCAAATCACATAACTCATATAATACTATATCGTCATTGAACGTTAAGCGTGCGGGCCTTACGGGTTCGAGAACTATGTAGACATGACCGAGACACCTCTCCGGTCAATAACCAATAGCGGAACCTGGATGCCCATATTTGTTCCTACATATTCTACGAAGATCTTTATTGGTCTAACCTTATGACAACATATGTAATTCCCTTTATCAGTCAGTATGTTACTTGCCCAAGATTCGATCATCGATATCTTCATACTTAGTTCAATATCGTTACCAGAAAGTATCTTTACTTGTTTCATAATACATCATCTTATAACTAACTCCATAGTCACTTTGCTTTCAAGGCTTCTTATGATGTGTATTACCAAGAGGGCCCAGAGATACATCTCTCATACTCAGAGTGACAAATCCTAATCTTGATTTATGCCAACTCAACAAACACCTTCATAGATACGTGTAGAGCATCTTTATAATCACCCAGTTACATTGTGACGTTTGATAGCACACAAGGCATTCCTCCGGTATCCGGGAGTTTCATAATATCATAGTCGAAGGAATATGTATTTGACATGAAGAAAGCAATAGCAATAAAACTGAACAATCATAATGCTAAGCTAATGGATGGTTCTTATCCATCACATCATTCTCCTAATGATGTGATCCCATTATCAAATGACAACTCATGTCCATGGTTAAGAAACCTTAACCATCTTTGATCAGCGAGCTAGTCTAGTAGAGGCTCACTAGGGACATGGTATTTATTTATGTATTCACACATGTATTAAGGTTTCCGATCAATACAATTATAGAATGAATAATAAACCTTTATCATCAATAATGAAATATAAAATAACAACTTTATTATTGCCTCTAGGGCATATTTCCTTCACTTTATGCAAAACAAGTTGCATGTTAGTCGGTGGAACCGGTCTCATGTGCGTGGACATGTAAGGTTGGTCCGGGCTGTTTCATCCCACAGTGCCACCGAATCAAAATAAGACGTTGGTGGTAAGCAGTATGAGCATCACCACCCACAACTCCTTTTGTGTTCTACTCGTGCATATCATCTACGCATAGACCTGGCTCGGATGCCACTATCAGGAAACGTTGCATGGAAAACAAAAATAATCTACGCATACGCAAGACCTATCCATGGAGATTCATAGCAACAAGAGGGGAGAATGTGTATATGTAACATCGTAGACCATAAGCGGAAGCGTTTATTAACGCGGTTAATATAGTCGAACTTCTTCGCGATCCAACCAATCGAGTACCGAACGTACGGCACCTCCGCGTTCAGCACACGTTCAGCTCGGTGACGTCCTGGCCTTGTTGATCCAACAAGATGGCGAAGTAGTGGATGAGTTCTGGCAGCACGACGGCATGGTGACGGTGGTGGTGATGCTATCTCCACAGGGCTTCGCCTAAGCACTCCAAAAATATGTCCGAGGGATGAAGCTGTGGAGAGGGGCGCTGCATACGGCTAAGAGATCGCTGGAGCTTACACACTTTGTTAGCACCTTTAGGATCGACAAAACATTCTGGTTGCATCATATACAACTCTTCTTTGAGAAATCCAATAAGAAATGCAGTTTTGACGTCCATTTGCCATATTTCATAATTATAAAATGCGGCAATTTCTAACATGATTCGGACGGACTTAAGCATCGCTACAGGTGAGAAAGTCTCATCATAGTCAACCCCTTGAACTTGCCGAAAACCTTTTGCAACAAGTTGAGCTTTGTAGACACTACCATTACCATCAATGTCAGTCTTCTTCTTGAAGATCCGTTTATTCTCTATGGCTTGCCGATCATCAGGCAAGTCCACCAAAGTCCACACTTTGTTCTCATACATGGACCCTATCTCAGATTTATGGCCTCAAGCCATCTGTCGGAATCTAGGCTCATCATAGCTTCTTCATAGTTCGTAGGTTCTCCTTGGTCTAATAACATGACTTCCAAAACAGGATTACCTTACCACTTTGGTGTGGATCGTGCTCTAGTTTACCTACGAGGTTCAGTAGCAACTTGATCTAAAGTTTCATGATCATTATCATTTGCTTCCTCTCTAGTTGGTGTAGGCATCACGGGAATGGATTTCTCTGATTTGCTACTTTCCAATTCGAGAGAAGGAATGATTACCTCATCAAGTTCTACTTTCCTCCCACTCGCTTCTTTCAAGAGAAACTCTTTCTCTAGAAAGGCTCCATTCTTTTCAACAAAGATCTTGCCTTCAGATATGTGGAAGAAGGTGTACGTACCCAGCTGTTTCCTTAGGGTATCCTATGAAGACGCACTTCTCCGATTTGGGTTTGAGCTTATCAGGTTGAAGCCTTTTGACATAAGTGTCGCAGCCCCAAACTTTAAGAAACGACAGCTTAGGTTTCTTGCCAAACCATAGGTCATACGGTGTCGTCTCAACGGACTTAGACGGTGCTCTATTTAACATGACTGCAACTGTCTCTAATGCATAACCTCAAAACGATAGTGGTAAATCGTAAGAGAATCATAGATCGCACCATATCTAATAAAGTATGGTTACGACATTCGGACACACCATTATGCTGTGATCTTCCATGTGGCGTGAGTTGTGAAACTATTCCACATTGTTTTAAATGAAGGCCAAACTTGTAACTCAAATATTCGCCTCCGCGATAAGATCGTAGAAACTTTATTTTCTTGTTACGATGATTCTCTACTTCACTCTAGAATTCTTTGAACTTTTCAAATGTTTCAGACTTGTTTTTCATTAAGTAGATATACCTATATCTACTCAAATCATCTGTGAAGGTCACAAAATAACGATACCTGCCGTGTGCCTCAACATTCATCGGACCGCATACATCGGTATGTATTATTTCCAATAACTCATTAGCTCGCTCCATTGTTCCAGAGAACAGAGTTTTAGTCCTCTTGCCTATGAGGCTTGGTTCGCAAGTATCAAATGATTCATAATCAAGTGATTCTAAGACATTCGGACACACCATTACGCTGTGGTGTTCCATGTGGCATGAGTTGTGAAACTATTGCACATTGTTTTAAATGAACGCCAAACTTGTAACTCAAATATTCACCTCCGCGATCATATCGTAGAAACTTTATTTTCTTGTTATGATGATTCTCTACTTCACTCTAGAATTCTTTGAACTTTTCAAATGTTTCAGACTTATTTTTCATTAAGTAGATATACCTATATCTACTCAAATCATATGTGAAGGTCAGAAAATAACGATACCTACCGCGTGCCTCAACATTCATCGGACCGCATACATCGATATGTATTACTTCCAATAACTCATTAGCTCGCTCCATTGTTCCGGAGAATAGAGTTTTAGTCATCTTGCCTATGAGGCATGGTTCGCAAGTATCAAATGATTCATAATCAAGTGATTCCAAAAGGCCATCTGCATGGAGTTTCTTCATGTGTTTTACACCAATATGACCTAAACGGCAGTGCCACAAGTATGTTGCACTATCATTATCAACTTTCCATCTTTTGGCGTCAATATTATGAATATGTGTATCAATATGATCAAGATTCAATAAACCATTCACATTGGGTGTATGACCATAGAAGGTTTTATTCATGTAAACAGAACAACAATTATTCTTTGACTTAAATAAATAACTGTATTGCAATAAACATGATCAAATCATATTCATGCTCAACGCAGACACCACATAACATTTACTTAGGTTCAATACTAACCCTGAAGGTAGAGGGAGTGTGCGATGGTGATCGTATCAACCTTGGAATCACTTCCAACACACATTGTCACCTCGCCCTTAACTAGTCTCTCTTTATTCTGCAACTCCTGTTTCGAGTGACCAATCTTAGCAAATGAACCGGTATCAAATACCCAGGGGCTACTATAAGTACTAGTAAGGTACACATCACTAACATGTATATCAAATATACCTTTGTTCACTTTGCCATCCTTCTTACCCGCCAAGTATTTGGGGGCAGTTTCACTTCTAGTGACCATTTCCTTTGCAGTAGAGGCACTCAGTTTCAGGTTTGGGTCCAGCTTTGGGCTTCTTCATGGGAGCGGAAACTTGCTTGCCATTCTCCTTGAAGTTCCCTTTCTTTCCCTTGCCCTTTTTCTTAAAACTAGTGGTCTTGTTAACCATCAACATTTGATGATCTTTCTTGATTTGTACCATCGCCAATTTCAGCATCGCGAAGAGCTCGAGAATCATTTTCGTCATCCCTTGCATATTATAGTTCGTCACAAAGTTCTAGTCGCTTGGTGATAGTGACTAGAGAACTTTGTCAATCACTATCTTATCTGGAATATTAACTCCCACTTGATTCAAGTGATTGTACTACGCAGACATTCTGAGCACATGCTTACTAGTTGAGCTATTCTCCTCCATCTTGTAGGCAAAGTACTTGTCAGAGGTCTCATACCTCTCGATACGGACATGAGTCTTAAATACCAATTTTAGTTTTTGGAACATCTCATATGCTCCGTGGCGCTCAAAACATTTTTGAAGTCCCGGTTCTAAGCCGTAAAGCATGGCGCACTAAACTATTAAGTAGTCATCATATCGAGCTTGCCAAACTTTCACAACATTTGCATCTGCTCCTGCAATAGGTCTGCCACCTAGTGGTGCATCAAGGACATAATTCTTCTGTGCAGCAATGAGGATAATCCTCACGGACCCAGTCCGCATCATTGCTACCATCATGTTTCAACTTATTTTTCTCTAGGAACATATCAAAAATAGGGGAGCTATATTACGAGCTATTGATCTATAACATAGATATGCAAAAACTATTAAGACTAAGTTCATGATAAATTTAAGTTCAATTAATCAAATTACTAATGAATTCCCACTTAAATTAACATTCCTCAAGTTATTTAAGTGATACATGATCCAAATCAACTAACCCATGTCTGATAATCATGTGAGATGGGGTAGTCATCAATGGTGAACATCTCTATGTTGATCATATCTACTATATGACTCATGTTCGACCTTTCGGTCTCCAGTGTTCTGAGACCATGTATGTACATGCTAGGCTCGTCAAGTTTAACCCAAGTATTCTGCATGTGCAAAACTGTCTTACACCTGTTGTATGTGAACGTAGAGTCTATCACACCCGATCATTACGTGGTGTCTCAAAACGATGAACTGCAACAATGGTGCATACTCAGGGAGAACACTTTTACATTGAAATTTAGTGAAGGGGTCATCTTATAATTCTACCGCTGTACTAAGAAAAATTAGATGCATAAAAGATAAACATCACATGCAATCAAAATATGTGACATGATATCGCCATCATCATCTTGTGCTTTTGATCTCCATCTCCAAAGCATCATCATGATCTCCATTGTCACCAGCTCGCGCCTTGATCTCCATTATTGCATCATGGTCGTCTCGCCAACTATCGCATCTACAACTATTGCTAACTCATAGCGATAAAGTAAAGCAATTACATTGCTTTTGCATTTCATACAATAAAGAGACAACCATAAGGCTCCAGCCGGTTGCCTGATATGTTACAAAACATGATCATCTCATACAATAACGTATATTGCATCATGTCTTGACCATATCACATCACAACATACCCTGCAAAAACAAGTTAGACGTCCTCTACTTTGTTGGTGCAAGTTTTATGTGGCTGCTACGGGTTTCTAGCAAGAACCATTCTTACCTACGGCGAAAACCACAATAGTGATTCATCAAGTTTGTTGTTTTAACCTTCTTCAAGGACCGGCCATAGTCAAATTCGATTCAACAAAAGTAGGAGAAACAGACACCCGCCCACCACCTTTATGCAAAACTTGTTGCATGTCAGTCGGTGGAACCGGTCTCATGTGCGTGGACATGTAAGGTTGGTCCGGGCCGCTTCACCCCACAATACCACCGAATCAAAATAAGACATTGGTGGTAAGTAGTATGACTAACACCGCCCACAACTCTTTGTGTTCTACTCGTGCATATCATCTACGCATAGACCTGGCTCATGATGCCACTGTTGCAAATCGTTGCATGGAAAATCAAAAAAATTCTACGGACACGCAATGATCTATCCATGGCGATTCATAGCAACGAGGGGGAGAATGTGTCTACATGCCCTCGTAGAACGTAAGAGGAAGCGTTTAACAACGCGGTTGATGTAGTCGAACTTCTTCGTGCTTCAACCGATCAAGTACCAAACACACGGCACCTCCGTGTTCTGCACACGTTTGGCTCGGTGGCGTCCCTCACCTTCTTGATCCATCAAGACATAGAGGTAGTAGATGAGTTCTGTCAGCACGACGGTGTGGTGATGATGATGGTGAAGTGATCTCCGCAGGGCTTCACCTAAGCACTACGAAAATATGACTGGGACGGAAATGGTGGAGGGGCCGCCGCACACGGCTAGGCAATTTCCTGGTATGTGCTAGGCGCCCCCTCCCACATATATATAGGTGGGAAGGAGAGAGGAGCAGCCATAGGAGGCGCCCAAGTAGGAGGAATCCTACTTGGAGTCCCTCCAAGCCGAGAGGGGCCAGAGATACCTCTGTGATACTCAGAGTGACAAATCCTAATCTCGATCTATGCCAACTCAACAAACACCTTCGGAGATACCTGTAGAGCATATTTATAATCACCTAGTTATGTTGTGACGTTTGATAGCACACAAGGCATTCCTCCGGTATCCGGGAGTTGCATAATCTCGTAGTCGAAGGAATATGTATTTGACATGAAGAAAGCAATAGCAAGAACATTGAACGATCATAATGCTAAGCTAACAGATGGGTCTTGTCCATCACATAATTCTCCTAATGATGTGATCCCATTATCAAATAACAACTCATGTCCAGGGTTAGGAAACGTTAACCATCTTTGATCAATGAGCTAGTTTATTAGAGGCTCACTAGGGACATGGTGTTTGTTTATGTATTCACACATGTATTAAGGTTTTCGATCAATAAAATTCTAGCATGAATAGTAATTCTTTATCATGAATAAGGGAATATAAAATAACAACTTTATTATTGCCTCTAGAGAATATTTCCTTCACTTTATGCAAAAGAAGTTGCATGTCAGTCGGTGGAACCGGTCTCATGTGCGTGGCCATGTAAGGTTGGTCCGGGCCGCTTCATCACACAATGTCGCCGAATCAAAATAAGATGTTGCTAGTAAGTGCTACGTCTTGAGCTTGCGTTGGTTTTCCTTGAAGAGGAAAGGTTGATGCAACAATAGTAGCGTTAGTATTTCCCTCAGTTTTTGAGAACCAAGGTATCAATCCAGTAGGAGGCTCCTCAAAAGTCCCACGCACCTACACAAACAAACAAAGAACTCGCAACCAACACAATAAAGGGGTTGTCAATCCCTTCACGGCCACTTGCGAAAGTGAGATCTGATAGAGATAGTATGATAAGATAAATATATTTTTGGTAGTTTATGATATAGATTGGAAAAGTAAAGATGCAAATAAAAGTAGATTGAAAGCTTATATGATAAAAGATAGACCCGGGGGCCATAGGTTTCACTAGTGGCTTCTCTCAAGATAGCATAAGTATTACGGTGGGTGAACAAATTACTGTCGAGCAATTGATATAAAAGTGAATAATTATGAGATTATCTAGGCATGATCATGTATATAGGCATCTTGACAAGTAGACCGACTCCTGCCTGCATCTACTACTATTACTCCACACATCGACCGCTATCCTGCATGCATCTAGAGTATTAAGTTCTTGAAGAACAGAGTAATGCATTAAGAAAGATGACATGATGTAGAGGGATAAACTCATGCAATATGATATAAACCCCATCTTTTTATCCTCGATGGCAACAATACAATACGTGCCTTGCTGCCCCTGCTGTCACTGGGAAAGGTCACCGCAAGATTGAACCCAAAGCTAAGCACTTCTCCCATTGCAAGAAAGATCAATCTAGTAGGCCAAACCGAACTGATAATTCGAAGAGACTTGCAAAGATAACTCAATCATACATAAAAGAATTCAGAGGAGATTCAAATATTTCTCATAGATAAACTTGATCATAAACCCACAATTCATCATATCTCGACAAACACACCGCAAAAAGAGTTACATCGAGTAGATCTCCAAGAAGATCGAGAAGAACATGGTATTGAGATGTAAAAAGAGAGAAGAAGCCATCTAGCTAATAACTATGGACCCGAAGGTCTGTGGTAAACTACTCAAAACTCATCGGAGGGGCTATGGTGTTGATGTAGACGCCCTCCGTGGTCGATTCCCCCTCTGGCGGAGCGCCGGCGAAGGCTCCAAGATGGGATCTCGCGGATACAGAAGGTTACGGTGGTGGAAATAGTTTTTCGTTGGCTCCCTGGATGTTCTCGGGGTACGTGGGTATATATAGGAGGAAGAAGTAGGTCGGTGGCCACCCGAGGGGCCCACGAGATAGGGGGCGTGCCCTATAGGGGTGGGCGCGCCTTCCACCCTCGTGGCCTCCTCGGCTGCTTCTTGGCTTGCACTCCAAGTCCTCTAGATCACGTTCGTTCCAAAAATCACGCTCCCAAAGGTTTTATTCCGTTTGGACTCTATTTGATATTCCTTTTCTTCGAAATACTGAAATAGGCAAAAAAAACAGTAATACGGGTTGGGCCTCCGGTTAGTAGGTTAGCCCCAAAAATCATATAAATGTGTAAAGTAAAGCCCATAAACATCCAAAACGGGTAATATAATAGCATGGAACAATCAAAAATTATAGATACGTTGGAGACGTATCAAGCATCCCCAAGCTTAATTCCTGCTCATCCTCGAGTAGGTAAATGATAAAAACAGAATTTTTGATGTGGAATGCTACCTGGCATAATTCTCAGTGTAATTTCCTTTATTGTGGCATGAATGTTCAGATCCAAATGATTCAAAATAAAAGTTCAAATTGACATAAGAAATAGTAATACTTCAAGCATACTAATAAAAGTAATCATGTCTTCTCAAAATAACATGGCTAAAGAAAGTTCATCCCTACAAAAATCATATAGTTAGGCTATGCTTCATTTTCGTCACACAAAAATGCTCCCAAATTCTACACCCCCGATGACAAGCCAAGCAATTGTTTCGTACTTAAATAATCTCAAACTTTTTCAACTTTCACGCAATACATGAGCGTGAGCCATGGATATAGCACTATGGGTGGAATAGAATATGATGATGGGGATTGTGTGGAGAAGACAAAAAAGGAGAAAGTCTCACATTGACGAGGATAATCAACGGGCTATGGAGATGCCCATCAATTGATGTCAACATGAGGAGTAGGGATTGCCATGCAACAGATGCACTAGAGCTATAAATGAATGAAAGCTCAACAAAATAAAACTAAGTGGGTGTGCATCCAACTTGCTTGCTCACGAAGACCTAGGGCATTTTGAGGAAGCCCATCCTAGGAATATACAAGCCAAGTTCTATAACGAAAAATTACCACTAGTATATGAAAGTGACAACATATGAGACTTCTCTATATGAAGAACGTGGTGCTACTTTGAAGCACAAGTGTGGAAAAGAGATAGTAACATTGCCCCCTTTTTATTTTTTTTATTTTTTTCTTTTTTTGGGCCTTTCTTTTTTTTTCTTTTGGCCTTTCTTCTTTTTTTCTTTTTTTTCTTTGGCCTTTTTTTGGCCTTTCTTTTTTTTCTTTTTGGGGACCATGCTCTAATAATGATGATCATCACACTTTTATGGACTTACAACTCATGAATTACAACTCAAAATTAGAACAAGATATGACTCTATATGAATGCCTCCGGCGGTGTACCGGGATGGGCAATGAATCAAGAGTGATATGTATGAAAAATTATGCAAAGTGGCCTTGCCACAAATACGATGTCAACTACATGATCATCAATGGCAATATGACAAATAGTAATCCGTGTCATGATGATAAACGGAACGGTGGAAAGTTGCATGGTAATATATCTCGGAATGGCTATGGAAATGCCATAATAGGTAGGTATGGTGGCTGTTTTGAGGAAGATATAAGGAGGTTTATGTGTGATAGAGCGTATCATATCACGGGGTTTGGATGCACCAGCGAAGTTTGCACCAACTCTCAAGGTGAGAAAGGGCAATGCACAGTACCGAAGAGGCTAGCAATGATGGAAAGGTAAAAGTGCGTATAATCCATGGACTCAACATTAGTCAAAAGAACTCATATACTTATTGCAAAAATTTAGAAGTCATCAAAAACCAAGCACTACGCGCATGCTCCTAGAGGGATAGATTGGTAGGAAAAGACCATCGCTCGTCCCGACCGCCACTCATAAGGATGCACAATCTAAGAACACCTCATGTTTCAAATTTGTTACACAACTTTAACCATACGTGCATGCTATGGGACTTGCTAAATTCAACACAAGCATTCTTTAAATTCATAATCACCCAACTAGCATGACTTTAATATCACTACCTCCATATCTCAAAACAATTATCAAGTATCAAATTGACAATAGTATCCAATTCACTTCCTATGATAGTTTTTATTATACCCAACTTGGAGGCCCACCATTCTAGGACCAATTTTATAACCATAGCAAATACCATGCTGTTCTAAGAGACTCTAAAAATAATATAAGTGAAGCATGAGAGACTAGCAATTTCTACAAAATTAAGCCGCCGTCGTGCTCTAAAAGATATAAGTGAAGCACTAGAGCAAAAACTATCTAACTCAAAAGATATAAGTGAAGCACATAGAGTATTCTAATAAATTCCAATCAAGTGGGCTTCTCCCAAAAGGTGTGTACAGAAAGGATGATTGTGGAAAACTAAAAAGGAAAATACTAATATCATACAAGATGCTCCAGGCAAAACACATATCATGTGGCGAATAAAAATATAGCTCCAAGTATAGTTACCAATAAACGAAGACGAAAGAGGGGATGCCTTCCGGGGGCATCCCCAAGCTTAGGCTTTTGGCTATTCTTGAATATCTTGGGGTTCCATGGGCATCCTCAAGCTTAGGCTCTTGCCACTCTTATTCCGTAGTCCATCAAATCTTTACCCAAAACTTGAAAACTTCACAACACAAAACTCAACAGGAAATCTCATAAGCTCCGTTAGTGAAAGAAAGCAAAACTACCACATAAGGTACTGTAATGAACTCATTATTTATTTATATTGGTGTTAAACCTACTGTATTTCAAGTTCTCTATGGTTCATACCACTTAATACTAGCCATAGATGCATCAAAATAAGCAAGCAACACACGAAAAACAGAATCTGTCAAAAACAGAACAGTCTGTAGCAATCTGTAACCCACGAATACTTCTGGAACTCTAACAATCCTACCAAAATAGGAAGTCCTGGGGAATTTCTCTATTGATCTACACCAAAAAGAATCAACGCAAAAGCACGTTTCTGTGATTTGACAAAACTAATTTCGTGCGCACAAAGTTTCTGTTTTTCAGCAGAATCAAATTAACTATCACCATAGGTTATCCTATAGGTTCTACTTGGCACAAACACTAATTAAAACATAAAAACACATCTAAACAGAAGGTATATGCAAAATTTATTACTAAACAGAAACAAAAACAAAAAACACAAATAAAATTGGGTTGTCTCCCAACTAGCGCTATCGTTTAACGCCCCTAGCTAGGCATAAAAGCGAGGATAGATTCAAGTAGTGCCATCTTTAATTTTCAGTTTTTTAGTAGAGTCATGTTCGAATCCGGGAGGTTCTTTACGTTTCCCTTCATACTTGGAAATTTCTAAATCTAAAGAATCCAACCGCTTATTGCAAAGAGTAATCAACATATTCATGCGATGAAGATTTCCGCTAACACTTTTAAGAGGCTCAAGAGACTTTTGTAAAAAAAATTGTTACTTGGCAAATCTTTCCAAATACTTGTGTTTCTTCTTGGGTAGGATGTGGCCCCCCTTTTTGAGGTAGTGTTCCCACTATTCCCTCTATAATTTCATGCGCAATACTAGGATCAATTTCAATAAAATTTCCCTTAGCAATGCAATCCAAGAGTTGTCTATGCGACATATTTAGCCCAACATAAAAATTGCGAAGCAGGATTCTAAAATTCACCTCTAGGGTGAAATTGCAATAAGATTCCATCATCCTATACCAAGCATATTTTAAGTTTTCTCCTTGCCTTTTCTTTAAGTGAAGAACTTCAAACTCGGGAGACATAGGAGCGGATAAGGAACTAGCCATTATGACAAGGTAAAGGATCTAACAAACGAGGAAACAAAAAGAGGCAAACTAAAGAGAGAGAGGAGATTAGGAAAAAAGAGGGCGAATAAAACGGCAAGGGTGAAGTGGGGGAGAGGAAAACGAGAGGCAAATATGAAATAATGTAAATGCAAGGGAGATGAGTTTGTGATGGGTACTTGGTCTTGACTTGAGCGAAGACCTCCCCGGCAACGGCGCCAGAAATCCTTCTTGCTACGTCTTCAGCTTGCGTTGGTTTTCCTTGAAGAGGAAAGGGTGATGCATCAATATTAGCGTAAGTATTTCCCTCGGTTTTTGAGAACCAAGGTATCAATCCAGTAGGAGGCTCCTCAAAAGTCCCACGCACCTACACAAACAAACAAAGAACTCGCAACCAACGCAATAAAAGGGTAGTCAATCCCTTCACGGCCACTTGCGAAAGTGAGATCTGATAGAGATAGTATGATAAGATAGATATAATTTTGGTATTTTATGATATAGATTGGAAAAGTAAAGATGCAAATAAAAGTAGGTTGAAAGCTTGTATGATAAAAAATAGACCCGAAGGCAATAGGTTTCACTAGTGGCTTCTCTCAAGATAGCATAAGTATTACGGTGGGTGAACAAATTACTGTCGAGCAATTGATAGAAAAGCGAATAATTATGAGATTATCTAGGCATGATCATGTATATAGGCATCATGTCCGTGACAAGTAGACCGACTCCTGCCTGCATCTACTACTATTACTCCACACATCGACCACTATTCAGCATGCATCTAGAGTATTAAGTTCATAAGAACAGAGTACCGCAATTGCATGGAATGTGCTAGGCGCACCCTCCCACATATATATAGGTGGGAGGGAGGAAGGAGCAGCCATAGGAGGCGCCCAAGTAGGAGGAATCCTACTTGGAGTCCCTCCAAGCCGTGAGGGCCCAGAGATACCTCTGTGATACTCAGAGTGACAAATCCTAATCTCGATCTATGCCAACTCAACAAACACCTTCGGAGATACCTGTAGAGCATATTTATAATCACCTAGTTATGTTGTGAAATTTGATATCACACAAGGCATTCCTCCGATATCCGGGAGTTGCAAAATCTCATAGTCGAAGGAATATGTATTTGACATAAAGAAAGCAATAGCAATAACACTGAATGATCATAATGCTAAGCTAACAGATGGGTCTTGTCCATCACATCATTCTCCTAATGATGTGATCCTGTTATCAAATAACAACTCATGTCCTGGGTTAGGAAACCTTAACCATCTTTGATCAATGAGCTAGTCTAGTAGAGGCTCACTAGGGACATGGTGTTTGTTTATGTATTCACACATGTATTAAGGTTTCCGATCAATACAATTCTAGCATGAATAATATTTCTTTATCATGAATAAGGGAATATAAAATAACAACTTTATTATTGCCTCTAGGGCATATTTCCTTCACTTTATGCAAAACAAGTTGCATGTTAGTCGGTGGAACCGGTCTCATGTGCGTGGACATGTAAGGTTGGTCCGGGCCGCTTCATCCCACAATGCCGCCGAATCAAAATATGACATTGGTGGTAAGTGCTACGTCTTGAGCTTGCGTTGGTTTTCCTTGAAGAGGAAAGGGTGATGCAGCAATAGTAGCGTAAGTGTTTCCCTCAGTTTTTGAGAACCAAGGTATCAATCTAGTAGGAGGCTCCTCAAAAGACCCACGCACCTACACAAACAAACAAAGAACTCGCAACCAACGCAATAAAGGGGTAGTCAATCCCTTCACGGCCACTTGCGAAAGTGAGATCTGATAGAGATAGTATGATAAGATAGATATATTTTTGGTATTTTATGATATAGATTAGAAAAGTAAAGATGCAAATAAAAGTAGGTTGAAAGCTTATATGATAAAAAATAGACCCGGAGGCCATATGTTTCACTAGTGGCTTCTCTCAAGATAGCATAAGTATTACGGTGGGTGAACAAATTACTGTCGAGCAATTGATAGAAAAGCAAATAATTATGATATTATCTAGGCATGATCATGTATATAGGCATCATGTCCGTGACAAGTAGACCGACTCATGCCTGCATCTACTACTATTACTCCACACATCGATCGCTATCCAGCATGCATCTAGAGTATTAAGTTCATAAGAACAGAGTAACGCAATTTCCTGGAATGTGCTAGGCGCACTCTCCCACATATATATAGGTGGGAGGGAGGAAGGAGCAGCCATCGGAGGTGCCCAAGTAGGAGGAATCCTACTTGGAGTCCCTCCAAGCCGTGAGGGCCCAGAGATACCTCTGTGATACTCAGAGTGACAAATCCTAATCTCGATCTACGCCAACTCAACAAACACCTTCGGAGATACCTGTAGAGCATATTTATAATCACCTAGTTATGTTGTGACATTTGATAGAACACAAGGCATTCCTCCGATATCCGGGAGTTGCATAATCTCATAGTCGAAGGAATATGTATTTGACATGAAGAAAGCAATAGCAATAACACTGAACGATCATAATGCTAAGCTAACAGATGGGTCTTGTCCATCACATCATTCTCCTAATGATGTGATCCTATTATCAAATAACAACTCATGTCCTGGGTTAGGAAACCTTAACCATCTTTGATCAATGAGCTAGTCTAGTAGAGGCTCACTAGGGACATGGTGTTTGTTTATGTATTCACACATGTATTAAGGTTTCCGATCAATACAATTCTAGCATGAATAATATTTCTTTATCATGAATAAGGGAATATAAAATAACAACTTTATTATTGCCTCTAGGGCACATTTCCTTCACTTTATGCAAAACAAGTTGCATCGGTGGAACCGGTCTCATGCGCGTGGACATGTAAGGTTGGTCCAGGCCGCTTCATCCCACAATGCCGCCGAATCAAAATAAGACATTGGTGGTAAGTGCTACGTCTTGAGCTTGCGTTGGTTTTCCTTGAAGAGGAAAGGGTGATGCAGCAATAGTAGTGTAAGTATTTCCCTCAGTTTTTGAGAACCAAGGTATCAATCCAGTAGGAGGCTCCTCAAAAGTCCCACGCGCCTACACAAACAAACAAAGAACTCGCAACCAACGCAATAAAGGGGTTGTCAATCCCTTCACGTCCACTTGCGAAAGTGAGATCTGATAGAGATAATATGATAAGATAGATATATTTTTGATATTTTATGATATAGATTGGAAAAGTAAAGATGCAAATAAAAGTAGGTTGAAAGCTTATATGATAAAAAAATAGACCCGGTGGCCATAGGTTTCACTAGTGGCTTCTCTCAAGATAGCATAAGTATTACGATGGGTGAACATATTACTGTCGAGCAATTGATAGAAAAGCGAATAATTATGAGATTATCTAGGCATGATCATGTATATAGGCATCACGTCCGTGACAAGTAGACCGACTCCTGCCTACACTTACTACTATTACTCCACACATCGACCGCTATCCGGCATGCATCTAGAGTATTAAGTTCATAAGAACAGAGTAGCGAAATTGCCTGGTATGTGCTAGGCGCCCCCTCCCACATATATATAGGTGGGAGGGAGGGAGGAGCATCCATAGGAGGCGCCCGAGTAGGAGGAATCCTACTTGGAGTCCCTCCAAGCCGAGTGGGCCCAGAGATACCTCTGTGATACTCAGAGTGACAAATCCTAATCTCGATCTATGCCAACTCAACAAACACCTTCGGAGATACCTGTAGAGCATATTTATAATCACCTAGTTATGTTGTGACGTTTGATAGCACACAATGCATTCCTCCGATATCCGGGAGTTGCATAATCTAATAGTCGAAGGAATATGTATTTGACATGAAGAAAGTAATAGCAATAACACTGAACGATCATAATGCTAAGCTAACAGATGGGTCTTGTCCATCACATCATTCTCCTAATGATGTGATCCTATTATCAAATAACAACTCATGTCCTGGGTTAGGAAACCTTAACCATCTTTGATCAATGAGCTAGTCTAGTAGAGTCTCACTAGGGACATGGTGTTTGTGTATGTATTCACACATGTATTAAGGTTTCCGATCAATACAATTCTAGCATGAATAATAATTCTTTATCATGAATAAGGGAATATAAAATAACAACTTTATTATTGCCTCTAGGGCATATTTCCTTCACTTTATGCAAAGTTGCATGTCAGTCGATGGAACTAGTCTCATGTGCATGGACATGTAAGGTTGGTCTAGGCCGCTTCATCCCACAATGTCGCCGAATAAAAATAAGACATTTGTGGTAAGTGCTACGTCTTGAGCTTGTGTTGGTTTTCCTTGAAGAGGAAAGGGTGATGCAGCAATAGTAGCATAAGTATTTCCCTCAATTTTTGAGAACCAAGGTATCAACCCAGTAGGAGGCTCCTCAAAAGTCCCACACACCTACACAAACAAACAAAGAACTCGCAACCAACACAATAAAGGGGTTGTCAATCCCTTCACGGCCACTTGCGAAAGTGAGATCTGATAGAGATGGTATGATAAGATAAATATATTTGTGGTATTTTATGATATAGATTGGAAAAGTAAATATGCAAATAAAAGTAGATTGAAAGCTTATATGATAAAAGATAGACCTGGGGGCTACAAGTTTCACTAGTGGCTTCTCTCAAGATAGCATAAGTATTACGGTGGGTAACAAATTACTGTCGAGCAATTGATAGAAAAGCGAATAATTATGAGATTATCTAGGCATGATCATGTATATAGGCATCACGTCCGTGACAAGTAGACCGACTCCTGCCTACATCTACTACTATTACTCCACACATCAACCGCTATCCAGCATGCATCTAGAGTATTAAGTTCATAAGAATAGAGTAACGCATTAAGAAAGATGACATTATGTAGAGGGATAAACTCATGCAATATGATATAAACCCCATCTTTTTATCCTCGATGGCAACAATACAATACGTGCCTTGCTGCCCCTGCTATCACTGGGAAATGTCACCGCAAGATTGAACCCAAAGCTAAGCACTTCTCCCATTGCAAGAAAGATTAATCTAGTAGGCCAAACCAAACTGATAATTCGAAGAGACTTGCAAAGATAACTCAATCATACATAAAAGAATTCAGAGGAGATTCAAATATTTCTCATAGATAAACTTGATCATAAAGCCACAATTCATCGGATCTCGACAAACACACCGCAAAAAGAGTTACATTGAATAGATCTCCAAGAAGATCAAGGAGAACATGGTATTGAGATCCAAAAAGAGAGAAGAAGCCATCTAGATAATAACTATGGACCCGAAGGTCTGTGGTAAACTACTCACAACTCATCGGAGGGGCTATGGTGTTGATGTAGAAGCCCTCCATGGTCTATTCCCCCTTCGGCGGAGCACCGACGAAGGCTCCAAGATAGGATCTTGTGGATACAGAAGGTTACGGTGGTGGAAATAGTTTTTCGTTGGCTCCTTGGATGTTCTCGGGGTACGTGGGTATATATAGGAGGAAGAAGTAGGTCGGTGGCCGCCCAAGGGGCCCACGAGATAGGGGGCGTGCCCTGTAGGGGTGGGCGTGCCCTCCACCCTCGTGGCCGCCTCGGCTGCTTCTTGGCTTGCACTCCAAGTCCTCTGGATCACGTTCGTTCCAAAAATCACGCTCCCAAAGGTTTCATTCTGTTTGGACTCCGTTTGATATTCCTTTTCTTCGAAATACTTAAATAGGCAAAAAAACAGCAATACGGGCTAGGCCTCCTGTTAGTAGGTTAGTCCCAAAAATGATATAAATGTGTAAAGTAAAGCCCATAAACATCCAAAACGGGCAATATAATAGCATGGAACAATCGAAAATTATAGATACGTTGGAGACATATCAGTAAGCAGTATGAACATCACCGCCCGCAACTCCTTTCTATTCTACTCGTGCATATCATCTATGCATAGACCTGGCTTGGATGCCACTATTAGGAAACGTTGCATGGAAAACAAAAAAAATCTATGCACACGCAAGATCTATACATGGATATGCATAGCAACGAGAGGTAAGAGTGTGTCTGCGTACCCTCGTAGACCGTAAGCGAAAGAGTTTATTAACGCGGTTAATGTAGTCGAACTTCCTCGCAATCCAACCAATTGAGTACCGAACATACGGCACCTTCGCATTCAGCACACGTTCAGCTCAGTGACGTCCTGGCCTTCTTGATCCAGCAAGACGGCGAGGTACTGAATGAGTTCCGGCAGCACGAGGGCGTGGTGATGGTGGTGGTGATGCTATCTCCGCAGGGCTTCGCCTAAGCACTCTGAAAATATGACTGAGGGACGAAACTATGGAGAGGGGCACCGCGTACGGCTAAGAGATTGTCGTGGGCTATGTGTGGCGCCCCTCCCTAATATATATAGGTGGGGGAGAGGGGAGGCAGCCGGGAGGCGCCCCAAGTGGGGCCGAATCCCACTTGGGCTCCTACCCCAAGCCCCCCCTTCCACATTTGTGCTAGAGGGAAAGGAAAGGGGGGAGAGGGAAGGGGGAGGCCGAATTCCCCTCCTTCCTTTCTCCCATAGGCCGGCTACCATAGGGGGGTGCGCCAGCCCCTTGTGGGCTGGTGTGCTCCCCTCTACTGGCCCAATAGGCCCATCATCCTCCCGAGGCTTCCCGAAACCCCTTCTGGTATTCCGTTGACTACCCGGTACCTCCCAAAACTCTTCTGGTGTCCAAATATCATCGTCCTATATATCAATCTTTACCTTTGGACCATTTCGAGCTCCTCGTCATGTCTGTGACATCATTCGGGACTTCGAACAAAATTCGGTCACCAAATCATCACGGGTACCGTCGCCAAGTGAGTGTGGGTGATAGGGGTTCCTTCCCACACGACCTAGAAACCATTGGGGATATGCCCTCCTAGCACACACGCTCGGCAAAATGAGGTCGTGTGCGATTGGCGAGCACTCAAATACAGAAATGCATACAGTAGAGCTAAAAAATACAATTAGACACGTGAAATCATTTCCGGTCGTAAGTACATCCCACACGGTCAGCCAGCGCTAAACGTTTCCGTTCGTATAAACATCACACACAGTCGCTCCAAGGAAGACCTTTCTGTTCGCAAGTACATCACACACAATTTTCTCGGTTAAATCGTTTGTGATAGCGTTTCCATTGCACACGGTATTAACAATTTTATCGTTTGCGTTATTGAATTCATCACACACACGGTGCCTAGAAGAAACTGTGTGTCAAGGGCTGTCCATCACACACAGTTTTTATGTGGTAAACATTTGCGCCAGGTGGCCTAATGCAAACAGTTTTCAAGAGGATGTCGTGTGTGATTGTTCATTAATCTAACACGGTTTATTCCTAGAAATTGTGTGCGTTATTGAATGCATCACACACAGTGTTTTCTTAATAACCGTTTGCAATAGAAAAAACTCAATTAGCAGGCTAATTATCTGATTATTAATAATCCATTATTAATCTAATTGACATTTCATATTAAGCACACAATATATTTCATTTTCATAATTGAAATACATCAGAGTACAACATCATATAGCTTCAGCACTCAGCTACCACATTACACAACTACACCAGGACCAAGTTTCACATGCAACATCTATAACCTTTCGAAATTAGCATCATAGACGGTACATAGACAGATGTATCTCATCTGGAAAACTGCTGAAGCAGAAGGCGAATATTGAGCCTTCATTGATGTTGAAGGTCTTTGTAACTTAGGCTAGTGCCTGTGGATGATTGACCGTCCATCCTTCATCCTCTTCAGGAACACTTCAATATTGAACCATGGGTGTTGTATGAATACCTTCCTCGCCTCCTGACCATAAAGGTGGTTTGAGAGGTAATCATCAGTGAACTGCTTTGAAATGCCTGAAAACAAGGATGTGCATAAATACATTCTCTATATTGGAAATGGGGCAAAGGAATAAAAAAGGCAAGGTATAATAGTTAGTACCATCCTGTAGTGAATTGATGTCTTCTTCATTGTGCAGACAAAGATCTTGTTGTTTTTTGTCGCTAATTTCTTTATCCTAACAATCTTTCTGAGTTTCTTGACTTGACTGATATTCATGGACAACTCATTTCCCCATATGCAAAAAGGGTCGAACAGTGGGTCAAAACCTCTGACAGCAGGACCTACATGTGCAAGACCAAATTGTTAAAAACCTAAATATTAGAATGGTTCCTGCAATTGCACAATAATGTGCTATTAGACAACAGACCATGCATGTGCTAACCTCAATTGTAAATCTCAGTGCTTCCCATTGTTTCCCTGCAACACATATAAGGTAGTTAGTCATCAGGTTAAGTAAGGGTTCGCATGCTATCAGTAAAATATGTTGATGAAAAATAAGCACATTGCAGATTCATCAGATTAATTCAAGCCACATGCAAACCCATTTATCCAAACCAAGCATGATTAAGAACTAGGAAATATAGCACTTGTATATGTTTATCATGTATTAAGTGCAGCCAAATTTGATTTATTCCTCACATGCACAACAATACAAAATTCTACCCACGACAATTGGACATCGCAGTGTAGAATTGAACCAAGCAGATAGCTAAACACCACAACAAATGAACCAAACATTATCTGAGCACCACATTACACAATATAATATACTCCTAATAGAAGATCAGACAGTTAACCAAACCAAGCATGCTTAACAACTTGTAAATATAGCAATTGTATTTGTTTCTCATGTATTTAGTACAGCCATATTCGATTTATTTCTCACATGGTATAGAATAACAGAATGCAGGCACAACAATTGAACATCGCATTGTAGAATTGAACCAAGCAGTTAAATAAACACCACAACAAATGAACCAAACATTAATTGAGCACCACATTGCACAATATAACATACTCGTAATAGAAGATCAGACAGTTAACCAAACCAAGCATGTTTAACAACTTGGAAATATTGCACCCTGAAGAATTGAACATCACATTTGCAAAATTGAACCAAGCAGTTAATTGAACACCACATTGCATAACATATAGAACATATACACTATAGCAGAAGATTGCATGGTAAAAGTAGATAGCACAATTCACTAGAATTTGTTAAGGAAAGGCAGTAGCTAGCAAATGATGGCCTCAAGAAAACGCCACGAACTGTTGTTTAAAGCAGCCAACTGCATCGTGGCGTCAGCGTGTGAGGCGTCAATGGTGGCCTCGACATCGAGGTGCTCCTCCAAGATCTGTGGGTCGGCACGAATGGCAGACATCGTGACCTCATCCGTGCATGCGGCCGTGATTTGCTTCTCTACTGCCAAATGCTCCTTGAGATCCTGGCTATACTGCATGCACCATGGCTTAGGGCGACGCTTATTTGGTGGAGGGGTCGGTGATTTGGGTGGAAGGTGTCACACTCGCGTCGGTGGTCGGGGCATGTGGGTTGTGGGAGGAGGAGGAGGATGGGGGTCGGGTGTGGATTACCTGCCTGGATAGGCGAGGCCGAGCAGCATGAAGGAGGGTCGCCAGCGAGGAGGCGGCGCTGCAAGCAAGGAGTGAAGGATTCAACTTGGAAAGGAAGCCGGAAACAGGAGAAATGTGTTGGAAATATGCCCTAGAGGCAATAATAAAATAGTTATTATTATATTTCCTTGTTCATGATAATTGTCTATTGTTCATGCTATAATTGTATTGACCGGAAACCGTAATACATGTGTGAATACATAGACCACAACATGTCCCTAGTGAGCCTCTAGTTTACTAGCTCGTTGATCAATAGATGGTTATGGTTTCCTGACCATGGGCATTGGATGTCATTGATAACGGGATCACATCATTAGGAGAATGATATGATGGACAAGACCCAATCCTAAGCATAGCACAAGATCGTGTAGTTCGTTTGCTAAGGCTTTTCTAATGTCAAGTATCATTTCCTTAGACCATGAGATTGTGTAACTCCCGGATACCGTAGGAATGCTTTGGGTGTACCAAACGTCACAATGTAACTAGGTGGCTATAAAGGTGCACTACAGATATCTCCGAAAGTGTCTTTTGGGTTGGCACAAATCGAGACTGGGATTTGTCACTCCGTATGACAGAGAGGTATCTCTGGGCCCACTCGGTAATGCATCATCATAATGAGCTCAATGTTACTAAGTAGTTGGTTTAAGGGATCATGCATTAAGGAACGAGTAAAGTGACTTTCCGGTAACGAGATTGAACGAGGTATTGGGATACCGACGATCGAATCTCGAGCAAGTAATGTACCGACTGACAAAGGGAATTGTATACGGGATTTCTTGAATCCCCGACATCATGGTTCATCCGATGAGATCATCGTGGAACATGTGGGAGCCAACATGGGTATCCAGATCCCACTGTTGGTTATTGACCAAAGAGATGTATCGGCCATGTCTACATGCCTCCCGAACCCGTAGGGTCTACACACTTAAGGTTCGATGACGCTAGGGTTATAAGGAAAGTTTGTATGTGGTTACCGAATGTTCTTCGGAATCCCGGATAAGATCCCGGATGTCACGAGGAGTTCCAAAATGGTTCGGAGATAAAAAATAATATATAGGAAGTGAGGTTTTGGCCACCAGAAGTATTTTGGGCGTCATCGGTAATGTACCGGGACCACCAGAAGGGTTATTATTATATTGGAAATATGCCCTAGAGGCAATAATAAATTAGTTATTATTATATTTCCTTGTTCATGATAATCGTTTATTATCCATGCTATAATTGTATTGATAGGAAACTCATATACATGTGTGGGTAAATAGACAACACCATGTCCCTAGTAAGCCTCTAGTTGACTAGCTCATTAATCAATAGATGGTTACAGTTTCCTGACCATGGACATTGGGTGTCATTGATGACGGGATCACATCATTAGGAGAATGATGTGATGGACAAGACCCAATCCTAAGCCTAGCACAGAGATCGTGTAGTTCGTATGCTAAAGCTTTTCTAAATGTCAAGTATCTTTTCCTTAGACCATGAGATTGTGCAACTCCCAGATACCGTAGGAATGCTTTGGGTGTACCAAACGTCACAATGTAACTGGGTGACTATAAAGGTGCACTACAGGTATCTCCGAAAGTGTCTGTTGGGTTGGCACGAATCGAGACTGGGATTTGTCACTCCGTGTAAACGGAGAGGTATCTCTGGGCCCACTCGGTAAGACATCATCATAATGTGCACAATGTGACCAAGGGGTTGATTAGGGGATGATGTGTTACGGAACGAGTAAAGAGACTTGCCGATAACGAGATTGAACAAGGTACCGGTATATCGACGATCGAACCTCGGGCAAGTACAATACCGCTAGACAAAGGGAATTGTATACGAGATCGATTGAGTCCTTGACATCGTGCTTCATCCGATGAGATCATCGTGGAACATGTGGGAGCCAACATGGGTATCCAGATCCCGCTGTTGGTTATTGACCAGAGAACGTCTCGGTCATGTCTGCATGGTTCCCGAACCCGTAGGGTCTACACACTTAAGGTTCGATGACGCTAGGGTTATAAAGGAAGTTTGTATGTGGTTACCGAATGTTGTTCGGAGTCCCGGATGAGATCCCGAACGTCACGAGGAGTTCCGGAATGGTCCGGAGGTAAAGATTTATATATGGAAAGTTGTTGTTCGGGTTCCGGAAAAAGTTTGGGTTTTTTCGGTATTGTACCAGGAAGCTTCCAGAAGGTTCCGGAGGATTCCGAGGGGTCCGGAGGTCCGGAAATTGTTCCACCACGTTCAATACAGCAGCATGGGCTATAGGGGGGGCGCCCTAGCCTTAATGGGCTAGGGGAACCAGCCCCCCCAAGGCCCATGCGCATGGGAGAGGGGAAACCCTAAGGGGGAGGGCCTCCACTTGACTTGGGAGGCACTCCTCCCCCCCTTGGCCGCCGCCCCCTCCTCAGATTGGATCTGAGGGGGCCGGCCCCCCTCTCCCTTGGCCCTATATATATGTGGGGGTGGGAGGGCAGCCGCACCACAAGTTCTGGCGCAGCCCTCCCCCTCTCCCAAGTACTCCTCCTCTCCCGCGGTGCTTGGCGAAGCCCTGCAGGATTGCCACGCTCCTCCATCACCACCACGCCGTTGTGCTGCTGCTGGATGGAGTCTTCCTCAACCTCTCCCTCTCTCCTTGCTGGATCAAGGCGTGGGAGACGTCACCGGGCTGTACGTGTGTTGAACGCGGAGGTGCCGTCCGTTCGGCACTAGGATCTCCGGTGATTTGGATCACGATGAGTACAACTCCTTCAACCCCGTTCTCTTGAACGCTTCCGATTAGCGATCTACAAGGGTATGTAGATGCACTCTCCTTCCCCTCGTTATTGGTTTCTCCATAGATAGATCTTGGTGTTTCGTAGGAAAATTTTGAATTTCTGCTACATTCCCCAACAGGGCCACCAGCCCTGGAGGCTTTCATGAGTGAAGAGTGGGAAGGGACCAGCTCCTGAGTGAGCTGGTGCGCCTCCCACCAAGGCCCAAGGCGCAGCTAGGAGGAGAGAGGGGAAACCCTAGGCACAGATGGGCCTAAAGGCCCACCCTAGGGCGCGCCCCCCTCTCTCCCCCTCCTGGCCGCCCCCTCCCGTCCCATCTAGGGCTACCGCACCCCCTAGGTTGGGAACCCTAGAGGGGGCACAACCACCTCCCCTCCTCCTATATATAGTGGGGGTTTTGGGGCTGCCAGAGACACGAATCTCTCTCTCTCTCGGCGCAGCCCTACCCCTCCACATCCTCGTCCTTCGTAGTGCTTGGCGAAGCCCTGCTAGAAACCATGTTGCTCCACCACCACCATGTCGTCGTGCTGCTGCTGGAGTTCTCTTCCCCAACCTCTCCCTCCTCCTTGCTGGATCAGGGCGCGGAGACGTCACCGGGCTGCACATGTGTTGAATGAGGAGGCGCCGTTGTTCGGCGCTTAGATCGGAATTGACCGCGATCTGAATCGCTGCGTGTACGAATCCTCCAACGGCGTTCTTGTGATGCTTCCATATCGCAATCTACAAGGGTATGAAGATACACTCCCCTCTCTCTCTCTCTCTTGTTGCTAGTCTCTCCATAGATTTATCTTAGTGATGCGTAGAAAAAAATTTAATTTTTGCAACGATCCCCAACAAAATGTGGCTTTTGGTGAGGAGGAGGGGACGGGGAGGTAGATATTTCCACGGAAGCCGAAAAATTGGAATCGCTTCAGCGAAAAAACTAGCGCGCAAAGTGTCATCAGACACGGTCCCTTATTCAAAACTGTGTACGATATGTGAACATCACAAATGATTCAGATAGCTTAACCCATGTGTGTTGAGTTTGAAAGTCAAAAATTTTGGTTCGAATTTCCCTAGTTACAGTGGTCATCCACGTCATTGCATAATTTGCGTACACAAAGGAGACTAACTTCTTAATCTAGCAAGTTCAACAATTAAACAGAGCTAGCTGACCTAAACATTACTCTAACAAATTAAAGACTGGCGCTCTTAATTAAACAAAACAAAGAGTACTACTACGGCTGGTGCTCGTCGATCTCCGCCGCCGCCTCCATGTCCAGCTCGTGCTCGATGGTCTCCTGGGGTAGGGGCTCCATGGCATCAATTGCACCATACTCGGCAAGCATCTCGCCATCCGTGTCCGCCATATCTTTGGAATAGGCTGCCACGACCTGGGCGTGGGCGGCCGCGATCTGGGCTCTGGCGGGCTCTGTCGTGGCAAGGTATGCCGCGCAGGAACGGACGGCTGCTCGAACTCTCTCGGTGATTGCCAGCTCTTCTATCGTGGGTTGCCGACCGTTGTCGGAGAAGCTTCGTTTGATTTGTGCGGTGACCGCCATGAGCTGGGCGTCGACGGCCTCGACATGGTAGTGGGCGGCCTCCATCAGGGCTAAGGTCGCCACTGCGGAATGGGCAACTGTTGTGCTGCTCTTGCCAGTTGCTATCCCTGAGGCAGATGCTGCTGCCACCACCTGAGAAGCAACAGCGGCCATTTGGGCTGCCTTGGCCACCCGGACGTAGACTACGGTCGCCCTCACGAAGCTTGTTAGCACGTGCCTGGCGACTGCGGCCATGCTCTCACCGAAGTGGGCTGCCAAAGTCGCCCTCACGACGTGGGTCCACGTCCCCATCTTTCACCAGTGATGAATGAATAGTGGAATGATATTTGGGGAGTGAGCTAGTGTGCTTGACACGCTGGCTGTGGACTGTAGCCGACAAACCTTCTCGCGTAAGCCATAGGCGTACTATACACCGACGATGCTCCAAGATATTTTGTGCTGCATCTCACATGGTTGGTGATAATAAACTGTGTGCGATCTACTTGATTTATTGTCTTGATTTGAATTACATAATGGGGTCACAGCTACAAAGGATGGTGTTTGAATTGTTAGAACTTTTATCTACGGTGAACATGCAACTATAGGTGTGTCGTCAAAAAAATTGGAATTATTCAGGGGTTGTTTGGACATTTTTATACATTAACTGGGTTTCTCTCGCATTTTATGTGCATAATTCAAATTTGAACTACATGCACATTCTCCAGTGCATATAAACTGGTTGAAAAATCAAATATGTGTCCTTGGTTGCATGTTTAGGTCCCATGCAAGAAATGGGAATGAATTTCAAACACCCTGCCACCGTCACTCGGAAGCAAACATTGAGATACCTGGTTTTTAAATTCTAGTAAATCCAAATCGTATGAAATTCATGAAACTTGGCATGATATCATGGAGCGACATCAACATGCCGTGGTAAAATTTTTGTCCCATTTGGGGTAGGTTCGGGTATAAGCTTCTCACAAACCAGAGCTTCTCACAACAAGCGTCATGGTTTCGGTAGGGAACATGCCACCTTTGGGGACGAAACAATATCCGTTGCCTCTTATTGCTTTCAAAAAAAATCGAGTGTCAACATAGAACAATAGGAGTCTTGTGTTCAATTTTGGAAATTTTCGGGGTTCGTTTGGACATTTTTATACATTAATTGGGTTTTCCAGGCATTTTATGTGTATAATTCAAATTTGAACTACATGCACATTCTCCGATGCATATAAACTGGTGGAAAAATAAAATATGTGTCCTTGGTTGCATGCTTAGGTCCCATGCAAGAAATGGGAATGAATTTCAAACACCCTGCCACCGTCACTCGGACGCAAACATTGAGATACCTGGTTATTAAATTCTAGTAAATCCAAAACTCGTCTGAAATTCATGAAACTTGGCATGCTATCATGAAGCGGTATCAACATGCCATGGTAATTTTTTTGCCCCATTTGGGGGTTTGGGTATAAGCTTCTCACAAACCAGAGCTTCTCACAACAAGCATGATGATTTCGGTAGGAAACGTGCCACCTTTGGGGACGAAACGATATCCGTTGCCTCTTATTGCTTTCAAAAAATTTCAAGTGTCAACATAGAACAACAGGAGTGTTGTGTTAAATTTTGGAATTTTTCGGGGTTCGTTTGGACATTTTTATACATTAACTGGGTTTCCCAGGCACTTTATGCGCATAATTCAAATTTGAACTACATGCACATTCTCCAGTGCATATAAACTGATTGAAAAATCAAATATGTGTCCTTGGTTGCATGCTTAGGTCCCATGCAAGAAATGAGAATGAATTTCAAACACCCTACCACCGTCACTCGACCGCAAACATTGAGATACCTGGTTTTTAAATTCTAGTAAATCCAAAACTCGTCTAAAATTCATGAAACTTGGCATGCTATCATGGAGTGGCATCAACATGTTGTGGTAAATTTTTTGTCCCATTTGGGGCAGGTTTGGGTATAAGCTTCTCACAACAAGCGTGATGGTTTCGGTAGGGAACGTGCCACCTTTGGGGACGAAACGAAATCTGTTGCCTCTTATTGCTTTCAAATTTGTCGAGTGTCAACATAGAACAACAGGAGTGTTGTGTTCAATTTTGGAATTTTTCGGGGTTCGTTTGGACATTTTTATACATTAACTGGGTTTTCCTGGCATTTTATGTGCATAATTCAAATTTGAACTAGATGCAAATTCTCAAGTGCATATAAACGGGTTGAAAAATGAAGTATGTGTCCTTCGTTGCATGCTTAGGTCCCATGCAAGAAATGGGAATGAATGTCACACACCCTGCCACCGTCACTCGGCCGCAAACATTGAGATACCTGGTTTTTAAATTCTAGTAAATCCAAAACTCGTCTGAAATTCATGAAACTTGGCATGCTATCATGAAGCGGTATCAACATGCCATGGTAATTTTTTTGCCCCATTTGGGGGTTTGGGTATAAGCTTCTCACAAACCAGAGCTTCTCACAACAAGCGTGATGGTTTCAGTAGGAAAAGTGCCACCTTTGGGGACGAAACGATATTCGTTGCCTCTTATTGCTTTCAAAAAATTTCGAGTGTCAACATAGAACAACAGGAGTGTTGTGTTAAATTTTGGAATTTTTCGGGGTTCATTTGGACATTTTTATACATTAACTGGGTTTCTGGGGCATTTTATGCGCATAATTCAAATTTGAACTACATGCACATTCTCCAGTGCATATAAACTGGTTGAAAATCAAATGTGTGTCCTTGGTTGCAAGCTTAGGTCCCATGCAAGAAATGGGAATGAATTTCAAACACCCTACCACCGTCACTCGGACGCAAACATTGAGACACCTAGTTTTTAAATTCTAGTAAATCAAAAACTCGTCTAAAACTCATGAAACTTGGCATGCTATCATGGTGCGGCATCAACATGTCATGGTAAAAATTTTGCCCCATTTGGGGCAGGTTTGGGTATAAGCCTCTCACAAACCAGAGCTTCTCACAACAAGCGTGATGGTTTCGGTAGGAAACGTGCCACCTTTGGGGACGAAATGATATATGTTGCCTCTTATGCCTCTTATTTCTTTCAATATTTTTTGAGTGTCAACATAGAACAACAGGAGTGTTGTGTTAAATTTTGGAATTTTTCGGGGTTCGTTTGGACATTTTTATACATTAACTGGGTTTTCGAGGCACTTTATGCGCATAATTCAAATTTGAACTACATGCACATTCTCTAGTGCATATAAACTGGTTGGAAAATCAAATATGTGTCCTTGGTTGCATTCTTAGGTCCCATGCAAGAAATGAGAATGAATTTCAAACACCCTGCCACCGTCACTCGACCGCAAACATTGAGATACCTGGTTTTGAAATTCTACTAAATCGAAAACTCGTCTGAAATTCATGAAACTTGGCATGCTATCATGGAGCGGCATCAACATGTCATGGTTAATTTTTGTCCCATTTGGGGCAGGTTTGGGTATAAGCTTCTCACAAACCAGAGCTTCTCACAACAAACGTGATGGTTTCGGCAGGGAACGTGCCACCTTTGGGGACGAAACGAAATCTGTTGCCTCTTATTGCTTTCAAAAAAATTCGAGTGTCAACATAGAACAACAAGAGTGTTGTGTTCAATTTTGGAATTTTTCGGGGTTCATTTGAACATTTTTATACTTTAACTAGGTTTTCTAGGCATTTTATGTGCATAATTCAAATTTGAACTACATGCACATTCTCCAGTGCATATAAACTGGTTGAAAAATCAAATATGTGTCCTTGATTGCATGCTTAGGTCCCATGAAAGAAATGGAAATGAATTTCAAACACCCTGCCACCGTCACTCGGCCGCAAACATTGAGATAGATGGCTTTTAAATTCTAGTAAATCCAAAACTCGTCTGAAATTCATGAAACTTGGCATGCTAGCATGGAGCCGCATCAACATGTCGTGGTAAAAGTTTTGTCCCATTTGGGGCAGGTTTGGGTATAAGCTTCTCACAAACCAGAACTTCTCACAACAAGCGTGATGGTTTCGGTAGGGAACGTGCCACCTTTGGGGACGAAACGATATCGTTGCCTCTTATTGCTTTCAAAAAAATTTGAGTGTCAACATAGAATAACAGGAGTGTCGTGTTCAATTTTGGAAAGTTTCGGGGTTCGTTTGGACATTTTTATACATTAACTAGGTTTTCCAGGCATTTTATGTGCATAATTCAAATTTGAACTACGTGCACATTCTCTAGTGCATATAAACTGCTTGAAAAATCAAATATGTGTCCTTGCTTGCATGCTTAGGTCACATGCAAGAAATGGGAATTAATTTCAAACACCCTGCCACCTTGACTTGGCCGCAAACATTGAGATACATGGCTTTTAAATTCTACTAAATCCAAAACTCGTGTGAAATTCATGAAACTTGGCATGCTATCATGGAGCAACATCAACATGACGTGGTAAATTTTTTGTACCATTTGGGGCAGGTTTGGGTATAAGCTTCTCACAAACCTTAGCTTCTCACAACAAGTGTAATGGTTTTGGTAGGTAACGTCCCATCTTTGGGGATGAAACGATATTTGTTGCCTCTTACTACTTTCAAAAATTTTCTAGTGTCAACATAGAACAATAGGAGTGTTCTATTTTCTTTTGGAATTTTTGGGGTTCGTTTGGACATTTTCATACATTAACTGGGTTTTCTAGGCATTTCATGTGCATAATTCAAATTTGAACTACATGCACAAGCTCCAGTGAATATAAATTGGTTGAAAAATCAAATCTATATCCTTCGGGGCATGCTTAGGTCCCATGCAAGAAATGTGAATGAATTTCAAACACCAGGGCACTGTTGATTGCCGGCAAAACGTTGAGATACTTTGTTTTTAAATTCTAGTAAATCTAAAACTCATCTAAAATTCATGAAACTTGGCATGCTATAATGGAATGGCATCCGACATGTTGTGGTATTTTTCGTGTCCATTTTGAGAGAAGGGCACTCGAATAACAGCCAAAGGCATTTTGAAACAAATAACTGCCACTATAACATCTCAAATGTGTTGTATAATTTAAATTGTGTGCATTCTGTTAACCATTCACGTGACGCCACGCTAACTCTTTTAGTGGCTAGGAGGTGCCGTGCGGATAGGTGCTTGAGTGCTTGACTAAATCGAAGGTGTGCGAGTTGTACTCCAATGCGGAGGCTCAACAGGAAGCGTGCGAGCTATACGTCGTGCAGGCTCATCGGGAAGCGAGCCCTTTCACTTCCATGGCTGCCCGCCTTGCTCATATCCTCTCCATTAATAGCGCCCAAGCCGCAGTTTAATTCGGGTTTTAAATATAAAACACTCATCGCAAACGCTTTAGTTAGAACACCCATAGGCAAACCGACAGCTTCCCCGGGAAGCCAAGGGAAAATGTGCCGAGCAGGATTTGTGCAGCTCTTGATCGCAAACATTTTAGATAGAACACCCGTATGCAAAGTGAGAGCTATGGTCTTCCCCCTTAAGTCTAGGGAAAATCCATAGGTGCAGGATTTGTGCATCCCTTCAACGCAAACGGTTGTTTTGGATGACCCGTGTGCAACCACGTACAAACAATTTTGTAAGATTTGCATTTGTCATATTGGGTATGTTGCCATTTGTCAAACTAGAAAGATTTACATTTGTTGATCTGGTAACGTTGCCATTTGTCAATCCTTGTAACACTGTGATTTGTCAAAATATGCAGCTAGAAATCACTAGCACTATCTAATTTTTGCAACTAAAATTTAGTAATTAAGCATAGATTTCATTCATAGATTAAGCAGTCGTTCTTAATTTATACAAACAGTTCAACTCGATGGCTGAACCGACCAAACTTTTTCCCAATTGTTGCCAACCACGTACTGAAATAGCTAGTTCAACAATATATACTAGCTAATTTTAAGTATGTTGTACTGTTTGACCACACATCTATAGTCAGATGAAATGAACAAAATAGCCCCTTACTACTACCACGGAGGGGCTTTGTGCTACTTCCGGCAGCCTCTCCTCTGCCAAGCGTGCTCAGTAAGAGGCAGAGGAGGAGGAGGAGCCTACCGACAAGCTGGAGAAATGCAATACAGTGTCTGCCGGTACTGCGTTTTCAGCGATGCTCGCCAGCTCGAATGCCCACTGCCGCTTCAGACGATCCCTCTCGAAGTGGCTGGACTACTCATAGATCTCTTGATTCCTCACCTCTGCATCGGCATGTGTTGGGGCCACGGCTGCGGTAAGGCTCTTTGCATGCTCGACGAAGCGCTCCTCCTCCCGCAGGAACTCGTTGTAGCGCGCAAGGTCGCTAACACACGTGCAGGCCTCCACCTCTGCCTCCTCCTTCGGGCGGCGGTGGCAGAGTGGGTGATGATCCCAGCGGTCGACGGTGGGCTGGCGGCCATGGCGGCCAATGATGGGGTGGCGGCCTCGACCACCACCTCCCGCCTTCGGGCCGCGGTGGCGGAGCGGGTGATGGCCACGGTGGCCGGCAGTGGGGTGGTGGCCATGACGGCCACCTCCCGCCATTGGACCGCGGTGGCGGAGCAGAAGATGGCCCTAGCTTTCGACGGTGGTGTGGCAGCAACGGCGGCCGAGAACAGCTGCCGACGGGCAGCGGCGGCGGAGCGTGTGGTGGGTCTTCCACGCACACCCAACAGGGACACCAAGCGCACTACACTATGCCCGGGACTGCGCCGCCGCCGCGGTGTAGCCTCCCAGCTGGAGCTGTCCTTTGATGACGGCGGAGTGGCTGAGCGACGATGACGGACCGGTGCCATTGGCGATTGTGGGAGAAGCAGATGGGATAAGCTGCAGGAAGGGAGGGGAAAATGTGACGCAGGACTCGCCGGCCGTGAGTGTTTTTATAGGCCGGTAAGCATTGGGATTTTGGGGGATTTCACCGAGTCGAGCGGGAAGCTTGCGCGGGAACCTGCGAGGTTGCGCGGGAATGGGCTCACCGACGATTCATTGGCGCCACCATTTCGCTAAAAGAACGCCCCCGCGCGCTGCGCAAGCTTGCGCTGTAAGCCGTCTGCGGTAGCGGGGTGACAAGACGTGCGAGAGGAGGACAAAAGGACACGTACACATACGGTTAATACAAAAAAACATTTGCGATTTAATTACCTACTATACCCTCGTCCTGTTTTATAAGTAGGATTTAACTAATAAAATATGAATGCATCTCGCCAAAGATTATATCGTAGGAGTCGTATTTGAACATAGTTTCTAGCTATACAATTTTTGTAACATGCATTAACATTTTTTTTGTTAAATTTAAGGTTATATACCAGCAAGCATTTGCCCGCAACACACACGGCCTATTCCATCACAAACAGCTCGGATGGATCAATTGTATGCCATGTATTGCACACGCAACTCCAATCTGATTCGTGCTTGATGTCTCTGACATCGCTCGCACAATTCGTCTTATTTGCCACGTATCACTGTGCCGGCCTCTGCTCGCGTCCCTCGGCAAGCTTTGCTCGCCGTTAGGTGCCGTAGCACGCTGCGCTCGCGGTTAGGCACCGCGGCACGCTCTGCTCGTGTCCGTCGGCGCGCTCGGCTTGTGGACAGCTTTTCCTTTGCTCGCCGTTGAGGCGACCGCTGGGCGCTCTGCTCGCGTCCCTCCGCGCGCGCTCTGCCAGCGGTTGGGCGTGCGCACGATCACGCCGGGGGCCCCATATGCATGCAGTTGCACCGCGCGTGTTGCCATGCAATGCAGTTGCGTGGGGCACGATGGAGTTACGCGCTGCAAATTAGAACTGCCATCAGGGCCTGTTGATATTCCTGGCCGTCCGGCTTTCCCTTTAATTCCCGCGGCCATTATAACCTTAGTCTCTTCAACCTTTCGATCGCGCCCCACAACACAACAAGCACACCCACGACGACACATAGAGAGGGGATGTCTAGCGGCGCTCCAATGGATTTCGGCGAGCATAGAGTGGAGACCCATGGAAGGGAGACGGATCTCTCGGTGGTGTACACCATCGACTCGACCGTGGTGGACGACTACATCAACAACATTGAGCAGTTGCTTGCTCAAGACAAGTACAAGGTGGTTGGCATCGACCTCCAGTAAACCGCCGGTCGTCCCACCATAGATCAAAAGATTGCCGCCGCCCAGTTGTGCGTGCGCCATCATGTCCTCATCTACCACTACTGCATGGCCACAGAGCCTTGCGATCGTTTCAACAGGTTTGTCAACAGCACCGACTACAAGTTCGCCATGTTGGAAACCAAAGACGATATAAATGTGCTCAGTGTTACGGGCTTGGACTGCAAGAACCTTGCCGAAATCCCTGACCACTACAGGGTCTGGGGCAGCACGAAGAAGGACTCCCTGGTCGAACTCGCCTCGGCCATCATCGACCCCTACTACGAAAAGATGAAGCAGGATGCCCAGAGAACAAGTCCCCTATCCTGGCACAGGGCCTGGATGCGGCAACGGAATGAACCTCACCTCAGGTTCGCGGCCAAGAGCGTGTACACATGGTACGAGATGCATAGGCGGATCGTTGACATGAGGAAGTGCCTCGTTACCCAAATCGATGAGCCCGGATCGAGCCACAAGCAGAGCAAGCGTCACAAGAAGTAGATGATGATCAGATGATCGTTTATGCTAGTTAATCATGCATGTAATATATAGTTTACTTTATTGGTGTGTGGAAATGTTATGTGTGTAGTAGCCACCTATGTAATTATGCATGTAATAGTTTACTTTGGTGTGTGCAAATGCCATGGTTATAGTAGCCACCTACGTAAGTGGATGTTTAATTTGGTTATGCAAGCATGTCCTTATAAGTGTGTGTGTGTGTATATATGTTGTTGTTCTGTATGCAATCCCATCGCACAGCACACACGTCTTATTAGTAGCAACCGTCTGTGTAATTATCGGTCTTAACACACATTTCTGATTACAGACTTGTTTGCCGCGTATCACACACATCTTGTTAAGTTGAACGGTTTCTGTTCTCATGTCTCAATGCAAACAGTTCATCCGAGTGAACCGCATGCCATATATCGCACACACCTTCATCTGGTTGACCGTTTCTTTTGTGTTGCCTAATCACAAACAGTTCATCCGAGTGAACCGTATGCTGTATATCGCACACACCTCCATCTGGCTGCCCGTTTCCTTTGGCCCTCCTCATCGCAAACAGTTAATTGAACTGAACCGTATGCCCTGCATCGCACATGCAACTAAAATCTGAACCGTGTTTGATGGCTCCACCATCGCAAATGTTTTGCACCTTTTTTGACGGTTTTTTACACCACCGTTTGCGATTATGGCATCGCACACAGTTTCGTCGAAGGGTCTCTGATCGTAGTGTCACGTTAGCAGCATCCTGCAGTAGTGCATATAACTCATATAACACTATATCATCAACGAACGTTAAGCGTGCGGACCCTACGGGTTCGAGAACTATGTATACATGACCAAGACACCTCTCCGGTCAATAACCAATAGCGGAACCTGGATGCCCATATTGGTTCCTACATAATCTATGAAGATCTTTATTGGTCTAACCTTATGACAACATACGTAATTCCCTTTATTTGTCGGCATGTTACTTGCCCGAGATTCGATTGTCGGTATCTTCATACTTAGTTCAATATCGTTACCGACAAGTCTCTTTACTTGTTCCGTAATACATCATCTTGTAACAAACTCCTTAGTCACTTTGCTTGCAAGGCTTCTTATGATGTGTATTATCGATAGGGCCCAGAGATACCTCTCCGATACACGGAGTGACAAATCCTAATCTCGATCCATGCCAGCTCAACAGACACCTTCGGAGATACCTGTAGAGCATCTTTATGATCACCCAATTACGTTGTGATGTTTGATAGCACACAAAGTATTCCTCCGGTATCCGGGAGTTACATGATCTCATAGTCAAAGGAATATGTATTTGACATTAAGAAAGCAATAGCAATAAACTGAATGATCATATGCTAAGCTAACGGATGGTTCTTGTCCATCACATCATTCTCCTAATGATGTGATCCCGTTATCAAATGACAACACATGTCTATGGTTAGGAAACCTTAACCATCTTTGATCAACGGCTAGTCTAGTAGAGGCTTACTAGGGACACGGTATTTGTTTATGTATTCACACATGTATTTAATTTTCTGATTAGTACATATCTAGCATGAATAATAAACCTTTATCATGAATAAGAAATATAAAACAATAACTTTATTATTGCCTCTAGGGCATATTTCCTTCAGTTGTGAACGTAGTCGGCGGTGACTGCGCCGAACATCGCCGTCCGGTGAACTATCCTCTCGAACCTTGGGTCCACCAGCGCCATTGATCATAAATCCTAAGTCACTTGGCAACTGAAAGAGCCAGCGGACAAGAGTGCCTGAGACTTACAGTAAGTCTTTTTTGTGGCTACTTATAACAGTTATTTTTATAATACTCCCTGCGATCCATTATAAGTGTCGTGGTTTTAGTTCAAAATTGAACTAAAATTACAATACTAATTATGGATCGAGGGTAGTAATTTTTTAGGGGTGAAACCAAACTTTATTCGTTAAATACCATAGTTTATGGGATATAGATTGGATCGTGGGGTTGAATCAACCACGCATGACACCCCTGATCTAAAGATAGAGAAATCTAGCTAAGCTATGAGCTTTACCGATTGCCACTTGTCCTTCAAACATAAAATTACAAGTATAGTTGTTGCCCTGGTTCTAATTTCAGAGATGACCGAGCCATACCGACCTTGACTATTCTTTCCAATATCTCTTACCACCTGTTTAGCATCATAGGCAATTGCGAAGCTTTGAAGGCCTAAATCTTTTGCCAGAGACAAGCCTTCACGGCATGTGATAGCTTCCAATGTAGAGGCTTTCTGGAGTCCCAATATGACGAGGGGGAGCTTCCTAGATGATTTCCAAACTGGTCTTGGAGCACTACACTGTAGCAGCGGGACCCCTCGTATTTGTGTTTGAAATGTGAGCATCGACATGGATTTTTGCAAACCCTGTCAGAGGAGCCCTTGGTCGGGTGGTCCTTCCTGTTGCAGTTGAGTCACATGCCTGTTAGCGATCGTTGACCCCTGCTCCTTAGGGCAAGTACAATAGGAGACTTATTACTGGCTCACATGGCAATTTTTCCTATGTGAAAGAGAAAGACATGAAAAAGCAAGGGGAGTGGACACGCATGCAAGAGCCTATCTATAGGCATGCTCCTAGGCAGATACAGTAAATATGAGGAAAGAGAGATAAGATGGGAAAAGTACTAGTCTTATAGCCAACCTTATTGTATGGGTGAGTATAAGTGATGACTATAGATGACATGAAAACACGATATTGCCAGCAGTTGATTGTGCTATTAACAATGCTCTAAGGTTTCAAGCTCCGAGATGGAACATTCAATGAATGAATGAGTTGTGTGGGGACGGATGCACCTTGTATAATAGGGTTTTTTAGCAGTAATGCATAACTTTATTGATCAATCAAAATGTTTAATCAAATACAAACCGGGTCATGGAGGTGCATCAAGCCACAAGTGGCGACCCTCATATGAAGAAGTCAAAAAATTCGGCCAAACTATGTGCTTCCTAGTTACTCTCCTTACCTTCACAAATAAACTCACACTTTCTAAATAGATGTAAATTCTCTTTAACCTCTCTAATAATTGGGCTATGTCTACCTTTAGAATCTGACTTAATATCTTGAACTACCTGCTTGTAGTCACACCCTGCTTGAACTACCTGCTTGAGCTTCACGACAAGCCATGGCTTCGAGATATGTCGAGTCTATGGCTCTCGGGAAAACAACAACTGAAGATCCAATATATAAGCCTTTATGGTTCGGACAAACTATTGAAACAACACCAGTGTTGCCACTCTGAGAGAGGCTACCATTGACTTTGATCACTTCTATCCTCTAAGGTGGAGGATTCCATGCCTATTGTTGCCTTGGAGCTCAAACTGTGGCTGGGCCTTCTCATGCAGGGACCTTTAGACTATCCAGCTCATAAAATAAAACGTTGAACGAAAAGATGAGTTGCAAAGGGACTTTGGAAGACCCCCTCATGGATTGATTTTCTTCTTGTCGTCCCTATGGCCCACAGTGTAAGACATCAAACATGGAAAACAACCACTATTTGGCATTAGGTTCACGCGCTACTATCAGGTGTTCTGCAAGGTCCTCATCGACCAACATCCATACGCATCTTGCCACTGTACACTCAAGTAGTGAATGACGACACGAGTCTCTAGCACCACAAAGTTGACAACAATCGGACTACGACATCTTCCTGTGGTGTCGAACATCTTCAAAAGGCAATGATTGCTTAGCTAGCCTCCCCAAAAAAGTTTGAAGCTTCTCTGGAACATCCACATTCCATAACTTACTCCACGATTTGGATTCTGTAACATGATCAGAGGAAGATGCACGGCCTTCTAGCCAATCCTCCGGTCTTTTCTTCGTTGTGACTAGCATACGGTATGTCGACCTTATGGTAAAATTTCCATTGTTTTCAAAGTTCCATGCCCAAAAGTCCTCAACCTTCCTTGTGCAAAGAGGTATGCTCATAATTGTAACTGCATCAAAGGGTAAGAACGTTTGCTCAATCACATCAAGCCTCCATCTAGCACTCGTACTATCAATGAACTCACTGACATAATTTGGCGGTGCAACCAAAATACAAGCAATATGTATCATATTTTTCGTCCCTGGGAATCCAATTATGAGCCCAAATTCTCGCAGACTCACCATTCTGATCCTTCTAATCAAACCTTGGCCAAGAACATCTCTTCCTTCAAGCACCGAGCGTCAAATTTGAGAAGGGTGGTTGCCCAGCTCTGCTGAAAGAATAGTGCCAGATGGAAATTAAATAGCTTTTAGCATTGTTTGTCAACAAAAGACCAAGAAACAGAAGTATGCGCTGTGACTACCTAGCCAAGAGAGCTAAGTTGAACAACTTGAAATTTTTGAAACCCAATTATCCCATATAGTTCGGTTGTGTCATATCTTCCCAAGAAACCGTGCTGGTTTACATTGCCCTGCTTTACTTCCCCACCAGAGTTGCCAGATTACTTTATTAGCAGTGGCGGAGAGTGACAAACAATCAAGGGGGGGGGGGGATTTCAAAATGAAAGAAAAATACATATGAAAATAGGGGCGACTCACATGAAATTACGGGCCAATCGAATACATTTTGCTTCTTGATTCCTTTGGCAGGTCCATGCATATGTGGCACAAAGTAGTTGGACCGACGGCCGTGCGGCGGGTGGAAGCCCAAGCCGAGAAGGAAAATAAGGGAATTGGGCGGATGACTTAGAAATTAAATCACCATCACGTCACAGAGAGATGACGTTGAATTATAGGGAAAATAAGAGACAGACATCCCAATATGTTATAGTATGTTTTAGCTTATCACACGAGTTGTTGCTGAGGGTTTTTGCCTAGAGATCTTTACATACATAAAGCTTCACGTATACAAAAGTCAATCAAGCTAGCTATGCGTGTACTCCAATTCAATCAAGTACATGATAAGCTGGGCCACTGGACCAGAACGATTATTATACATTGGTTAAAAGTTTGCACTTTGGAAGGGGGGGCAGAGCTCGGAATTGTCCCTAAGAGGCTCTGCCTCTGTTTATTAGGGTGCTCACACAAACCTCCTGGTAACTTAAAACATGACCTTAGAGAAAACTGATATCGCTTGTGCCACTGGTTTGACCAATACCTCCTTTTACTTTGCTCTATAGTTATTTTATACTACCCAAACCCCTGTATCCGAGGATGTTTACCTTCCCATGATTCACCACTTGGATGAAAGCGACTTATGGGCATTCGGTTATTTGACGCGTGCATTTCTTTGGGATGTGGGTGTGTAAAAACCTATGTGTGGCCGTATGTTTGTTTTGCAAATTTTTTGAACGTGTTTGCTCAATCATCGTGTGGCTCTAGCATCTTGCTTTCCTTCTGTGCGTTGTTCTAGCATGCAAGCTGTTCGAGTATGTAGCTTTTCAATCTTGCTTTCCTTGAATGGGCCGCTCTAGCGTGCAATAGGTTAGGATGTGGCAGCAAAAGTATACGTACGTGTTTGCATGGCAGGAGAACCACGTACAGCGGGAAGAAATGAGCAAAGCAGTCATCGGCGGTGTGTACCTACGTCCAAGTGCGAGACGACAAAGGTACGTGGTCAACTCAATAATGCATGCATGCGGACGAGTGAGAAGATGTCGCGTGGGTGGATGCTCCACCAATCGGAACTGTCCAAAGCGGCGGCCAGGCGATTTGCACCTGGGTCCAACGGCAAGACAAGAGACATAACTGCAAATATGTAGCTGAATGGGAACGCGTCGCTTGCGTACATGACTATCCTTAGGTTGGTCATAGTGGGGAGTAACTTAGACTAATGTCATGCATATGATACTAGTCTAAGTTACTATCTTCATAATGCAAAGTGACATAATAGTAATATCATAGATGGCTTCATTTATTAGCTCGTAGACTCATTTTATTTTGAAAAACGCTATGTTACAGTAACATATTATGTTATCAATTCTCATTAATTACTTGCCACATAAGCAGAATTTTCTCGAAATGCGCTATGTTACTTGCTAAGTTACTCCCACTATGGCTAGCCTAATCGGTCAAAGCGGTGCGCAGGGCATGGGTAGCTAAGTCCAATGACAACAGGACAAAGGGACATGGGCGATTGGACAGCTCGCTCATCAATGGTGAACTGCTCGACTGATTTAAAAGTAGATGGGCCACCCAGTACGGTCTAGCTTGCCGTTTCTCTGGCTATCGGAGATGATCAACAGAAAACGATGGGAAAATTAACGCGGCTTGCATTCTATACTCTCGATTTGTTTGTGCTTTGGTTTTCGTAGGCGGTGCTGCCTATCTGGGCCTAGCTTGCCGCAGTTCCACAATTTGTGTCTGATTTTGTATTCTTCTCTCCACCCCGTTGTACATTATAAATAGGTGTTTTCCTTTTCTGTGTTTCGCCTACCTGCTCTGGTTTGTTTCTTTTTCTTGTTTATATTAGTTATATGGTTCATTCTTCCTGCTATCGTAATGGGTCCCGTTGTTCAGGTCGGCCTTCTCGGCTGCGTGGAGCTGTCCTTGGTCGTCATCCATGCCATGGTTGTAACGCCCTGGATCCGATGCGTCAGGTGTCTTCCAGTTATTCGCCGTCCTTGCCATGTCATTGCTTGCGTGTTGCATTTTGCCATGTCATCATCTGCATTTCATCTGCATACTTTCCAAAAACTTGCATCCGTTCGGGTCCTCCCGGTTCTCTCCGTTGTCCGTTCTAAGCCCAACCACACTCGCACGTGCCCCGCCGCCCCCTCTCAGACCTTGTTTCGTGAGCGTGAGAAAAACGTTCTTGAAATGGGCCGAGATTTTCCGAGTGGCCTTGGTATATCACCGGTAGACCATCCGTCAAATTTCGTTCTATTTGAAGGTTGTTTGATACCCCAACGGTTAACCGTGTAGCCCGAAACTCCTCTCTCTTTGCATCCCAGCCCCTTTTCACCACAGCACATGAGCCCATCCAAACCCCCTTCGTGCTCTCGGTCGTTCGATCACGATCGTGTAGGCGAAAACCGCACCCCATTTGGAGTCTTCTAGCTCCCTGTACCTATAAATATGTGCCCCTCCCCAAAAATTCGCGGATGAACCCTAGCTCCCCTCTCCCCGCGCCGTCGGACGTGTCTGTCCGCGCTGGAAGAAATCGCGCTGCCGCCCCGAGCCAACCGCGCCCTGCCACCTGTTGCCGCCGCCTCCCACCACCGCGGGCCCGCCAGGCCCAGATCCGGCCCGCCCGGACCCGGACGTCGCGCCGCCCACGCCCGCAGGCGCCCCGTCCCGTGCGTCGCCGTCCTCCGGCCCCTCTACCAGCGCCGCCGTGTCCCCGCCGTCCGCGCCGCCCGTCCGCCACCGCGGCACCGCCTGCGCCCGCAGCCACCGTCGCCCGAAGCTCCGCAACCGGCCGACGCTGCTTCCCTCAACGGGACCCGGCCTCCGGCGCCATCCCCGCTCCTCCCCGACGTCCCCGTGCCTCGTCGTCGGCGCCGCCCTCCTCGCCGGAGTTCGCCGGCCGGATCCGGTGGATCGAGACGAGATCCACCGGGATCTCATCCAAACGCTCCCCGCCGACCCGATCCACTCCGTCCCGGTACCACTTCGTCCCGCGTTCACTTTCGCGGAGGTGATTTTTCTGCAAAGTCCCTTAATTTTTGCATTATGTTGCCTTGTTCATCATGCCATAACTTCATGCTCGGTGCTCCGATTTGTGCATATAATATGTCAAAATGTTCACCATGAGATGCTACTCATTTTGTTACATTATGCCATGCTTGTTTTAGTCCATCTTCATGCTCAGATCATTGTTGCAAGAGTGCTATATGATGTTAACTGTTGTGTGTTATCAGAACTTGTTGTTTTGTCTTTTTCATTGCATTTTGTGTGTTCATCTTTTGAGCATGATGTCTACATGTTTTGGGAGCATATTCATGTTGTGTTTACAGTGGTGCAATCCATGTATTTTTGTGTGCCTTGTGGTGAGTGCATAAAGCTCGTGAAGCAGGGTACTTGATGTTACTGTTTTGCTAGGTTGAATCTGTTACGTCATGATGCTATGTAAACCTGCTGCTACAAGTCATTCTATGCATAATCTGGAGATGTTCACTAAGGATGTTTTCTTATACATGTCACGCTATATCCATCAATGCCCTTGGTTGCATTTATAGCCAGCTGTAGCTTGTTGTAATCTTGCTCTCAAATTGCTAAATAATGTTGTTGTCAGCCTGTTAACATTAAGTTCAGTTTTGCCATGTGTTTTCCTAGTGATCCATGCACCCTATGACTATGCTATTGTCATGTTTAGCTCCATAAATGTGTATTTTTACTTTTGGTCACCTTTTCATGCCATGAAATGCTCTGTGGTGAGTTGTACAAGCTCACCAACATGCCTACTTATCGTTGTTCCTACCATATCTGAATCTGTCATATTACTTGCTATGTTTGCATGGATCCTACCATATTTTCTGTTGATCTTTGGAATTAGTTCAGTAAGGGAGTTTTGTTATTTGTATTTATTATTAGCATGTCATGCCTTTGTTTGCCATGATAAGTTCCTGTAGCATGTTATTTGATAGCTCTAAACATTGCAACTTGATGTTATTTCTGCCATGTCAAGTGATTTCTGCCAAGTCTGTGAACTGTTATTATTTGCAATCTTGTCGTGTCCTTTTGAGCATGTTATGGTGTTTTCTTGAGATAGCTTAGTGTTCATGTTTTGTCATGATTGACCTGTAAATCATGCCCATGCCTTTTGTTTTCATGTTGAGGTGTTGTAGCATATTGTTTTGACATTTTCTAGATGCCTAGTTGCTGTTTTGGACAACTTGTCTTTTAAACTTGTTTCATGTGTATGTGTTGAACCGTTGCTCCGTTTTGAGTGTGCTCTATATGAAACTTGCTTAGTTTTATATGTAGCTTCATATTACCTTGTTGCATTCATGTTTTGAGTGTGTTTGCTTGATGTTTGTATGTATTTTGCATCAATGCCATGCTTAACTTGTTTTGCTTATATCTTCTAGTCCATAGCCCCGAACTAAATGAACCTTATATGTAACTTGACTAGAATTTTGTGTAGATCACCTTGGATCATTTTAATTTGCTGTTTAAGAACTTGAACATAAGGTTTATTCATATCTGGACCAATTTCTAAATTTGCATATGAGGACTTACCAGAATTGTTATTTGTTGTTTCCGACCTCATTTAAACTTGCTTTGATGTGTTGTTCTTGTATGCATCATCTCTTGCCATGAGTAGCATCATATAGCCTTTGTCATGCATCATGATTGGTTGAGCATCATGTCATGTTTATGTGTTGTGTGTTTACCATGTTGTTTGCTTCTTTCCGGGTTGTGCTCCTTCTCGATAGTTCCTGTTTCGTTGCGACCGTGAGGATTCGTTCGACTACGCTTGGCTCGTCTTCATCTGTTCATCTTCTTCATGGACTCGTTCTTCTTCCTAGCGGGATTTCAGGCAAGATGACTGTCACCCTGGATCTCACTACTATCATTGCTATGCTAGTTGCTTCGTTCTATCGCTTTGTTGCGCTACCTATCAATTGCTCTTCAAGCCTCCCAAATTGCCATGTCAGCCTCTAACCTTTTTCACCCTTCCTAGCAAACTATTACTTGGCTATGTTACCGCTTTGCTCAGCCCCTCTTATAGCATTGTTAGTTGCAGGTAAAGTTGAAGATTGCTCCATGGTGGACAAGATTATGTTGGGATATCACAATATCTCTTATTTAATTAATGCATCTATATACTTGGTAAAGGGTGGAAGGCTCGGCCTTATGCCTGGTGTTTTGTTCCACTCTTGGCGCCCTAGTTTTCGTCATACCGGTGTTATGTTCCTTAATTTTGCGTTCCTTACATGGTTGGGTGATTTATGGAACCCCCTGACAGTTCGCTTTGAATAAAACTCCTCCAGCAAGGCCCAACCTTGGTTTTACATTTGCCTCACCTAAGCATTTTTCCCTTGGGTTTCCAGAGCCCGAGGGTCATCTTTATTTACCCCCCCCCCGGGGGGCCAGTGCTCGTCGTGAGTATTGGTCCAACCTGTCAGCCGCCGGTGGCCACTAGGGGCAACTCTGGGCTGGCCTATCGGAAGTTTGGACAATCTGGTGTGCCCTGAGAACAAGATATGTGCAGCTCCTATCAGGATTTGTCAGCACATTCGGACGGCTTTGCTGGTCTTGTTTTACCATTATCGAAATATCTTGTAAATCGGGATTGGGAGGCTGATCGGGTCTTCCTTGAAGAAGGAATATCCTTCGTTGACCGTGAGAGCTTGTGATGGGCTAAGTTGGGACACCCCTGCTGGGTATAAACTTTCGAGAGCCGTGCCCGTGGTTATGTGGCAGATGGGAATTTGTTAATATCCGGTTGTAGATAACTTGACACCAGATTCGAATTTAAAACGCATCAACCGCGTGTGTAGCCATGATGGTCTCTTTTCGGCGGAGTTCGGGAAGTGAACACGGTTTTGGGTTATGTTTGACGTAAGTAGGAGTTCAGGATCACATCTTAATCATTGCTATCTTCACGACCGTTCCGTTGCTTCTCTTTTCGCTCTTATTTGCGTATGTTAGCCACCATATATGCTTAGATGCTGCTGCAACCTCACCACTTATCCTTTCCTTTACCCATTAAGCTTTGCTAGTCTTGATACCCATGGTAATGGGATTGCTGAGTCCTCGTGGCTCACAGATTACTACAACATCAGTTGCAGGTACAGGTTATGCAATGATCATGACGCGAGAGTGATGTTTGCTTGTTTTGGAGTTCTTCTTCTGCTTCTTCTTCGATCAGGGGATAGGTTCCAGGTCGGCAGCCTGGGCTAGCAGGGTGGATGTCGTTTGAGTTTCTATTTGTGTTTCATCCGTAGTCGGATGTTGCTCTTATGTATGATGTTGTTGTATTCATGTGGCATTGTATGCCTTTTGTATGTATCCCCAACTATTATGTAATGGAGCGATGTAATGGTATCCACCTTGCAAAAGCGTCTCCAATATGCGCTTCTATCCTTGGTGGGACCTTCGAGTTCCTTTAGGATACGGTTGCATATTGGGCGTGACAAGTTGGTATCAGAGCCTCGACCGACCATAGGAGCCCCCCTTGATTGATCGTGTAGTTTGGCCGTTGTTGAGTCTAGAAGAAAACTATTTTGAGTCTTAGGATTATATATACCGGAGAGTAGGAATTCTTTTTACTCCTCAGCCCCTTCGTCGCTCTGGTCAGAAATCTTGACGTAGGTGTTTTGAATTACTCCTCTTCCCCTTCAAATTTTCTTTAGGTTCACTCAGTTGGTTTTCCGATCGTTGGTTCTCAGCTCTTTTTATCCGGTGCATTTCTTGTCAAGTCGACTCGAGCCACTTCATCTTTGCCAAGTTCAATCCTCAGTTATTTTCTTTTTCCCACCCGCCCACTCCTTTTCTTCTCAGATCCGGAGTCCATAATCGAGTATCCATCCTACTCATGTGAAGCCTTTGCATTATTTCAACTGTTGTTTTCTCTTCAAGTTATTTGTCGGTTTTTCCCCTTCCAAGTTGCCTTTGTTTTCCCGCCCTCCCACCCTTTTTCTTCCCGGAGTCTGAGTCTCTTTCGACCATTAATTTCATTCGTGTGGAGTCTCTTCAGTCTTCCCTCAATTGTTTCAACCGGTGAATTCTCGTCTCGTTCGTCATTCTTCATCTCTTTTTCTTCTCCGGTGGATTCAATTCCAATTTTCAGGTTGATCATATTTTTTCCCTTGGATGAAGTGTTTTCCCTGCTCGTTCGCCTCTTGCCAGTTTATCCTTTCGGAGTGTTCAAGACATCTCAGGAGATTCGTCTGTGTTCCAATTGATTCGAGGTTGTCACCTCATTCAAATATTTCAATTGTTCCAGTGCATCATCTATCTCTTCAACAATCCCTTTCCAATGGTGTTTTTCTCGTTAGTGGGCCCTAACCCACAGGTCTTTTCCCAGGATCTTACCTAACACTTCTAATTATTTCGGAGCCATTCCAAATTCTTTTCGAGTTTGACGTAAGAATGAATTTCATCAGTCAGATGACATATCCAAGATCGCTTTCAAATTCTTTTCATCTTTGGTTCAACCCTTCCTCTTTGCTTTTCATTCTCCCGGAGTATCTCAGTTATTTTGGTGGTGTTTTCCGTCGTCATTTGAAGACCGAAGAAGAGTTTTCCCTCTAAATCTTGCCCGTTCTCTCGAAGATTCGTGGTTCTAGCTTCATATTATCCTCTTGAATTATTCCATTTGTCAGATATTCCTTTTTCACACCTATCCGGTGTATTTCAGAAGTTGTTTTCCCGTTTCTTTTCATCCGGAGGCCATCATTCCAGAAGAATCCTTCGTCGTTCTCATATTCCAGCTATCATTATCCAATTATCCCAGTGCATCTGTCAAGTATTCTTTAATCAGCTTGTTATCTCTTCGTTCTTTTGATTCTAAATCCCCTCAAGCATATTGGTTCTTCTAATTCTTCCCGGTGATTCATTCTCTTTCATCAGTCGTTTTCGAATTCTTATGGTGGTTCGTTCAGATTCTTTTTCCCTAGATTATCATATCAATTCATTCGTTCTTTCCAAATCCTAATGGTGGTTCATTGAATACCTTCCTAAAGGTGGCGCCATATACTCTTCAATCCTTTTCAAGGAGAATAAGTTGCATGCCAAATCCGGGTGTCATCAATTAAATTTGATGAGGATAAGCATAACGTAACTCTTATTCTTATTCCATCCAAGTGAGTAATCCCTTCCTTCAGAGTTTGTTCTTGATGAATAAATTCTAGTTCGAAGTGTTTTCATCTTTTTTTTCTGGAGTTCAAATTTCCTAAGCCATTTCGTCGGAACCTCCATCTAAATCATCGCAAGGCTCATCTTATTCTTTCTTCCTTCATTCTATCTCATCATCCTTTTGTCTCTGGAGTTCTTCCTGGTGGTTCTTCATGATTTAATTCATTCTTCAAGAGTTCATCAAGATTTTGTTGAAGGAGTTCAAGTATCTTTTCTTCTCGCGTCTCGAAGTGCAAATAATTCTCTGTTTTCTTTTGAAGTGGAGTTTTGCATTTCTTTGGTCTTCTCAGCTTTTCAGACATTTGGTTGTGGTATAATTTCACCTCAAGTTTTGAGATGTTTTTGATAAGTCCACAACAAGCTTATTCTTTCGTTGTTGATTTTCTCAACAACTCCGTCCGATCCTTCCTACTAATGCCGCTTTCGAATTCATTCGTGGTGGAAGTTTTTGTTCTCTCAACAGTTCTTTTCATTCCATTCTTTCAATTCTTCCGGAGGCATTGCGTTGTTCATCTCTTCAAGTGCCATCTCATCTTATGAAGTTCACGTTCTATTCCTTCCATTTTCAGCCGGAGTGCTGCCGGAATTCTTTTGTTCTTATTCCTTTCCTATCTTGTTCTAACCGAAGTGGTTTAGGAATCTATCTTTTTCTTGAGCTTTTCATTCTCTTCATATTTGTCGTTCATCTTTTCTAACCAAGTGCTCTCGACTTTGTTCATCCTTTCTCGTGCGTTCTTACTTCACCTCTTCCTCTTTCTCTTCCGTCTCGTTCCTAAGATCTCGGGACGAGATCTCTTGTTAGTGGAGGAGAGTTGTAACGCCCCGGATCCGATGCGCCAGGTGTCTTCCAGTTATTCGTCGTCCTTGCCATGTCATCATCTGCATTTCATCTGCATGTTTTTCAAAAACTTGCATCCGTTCGGGTCCTCCCGGCTCTCTCTGTTGTCCGTCCTGAGCCCAACCACACTCGCACATGCCCGTCTCCCCCTCTCAGACCTTGTTTCGTGAGCGGGAGAAAAAACGCTCTCAGAATGGGCCGAGATTTGCCGAGTGGCCTTGGTATATCACTGGTAGACCGCCCGTCAAATTTCGTTCTATTTGGAGGTTGTTTGATACCCCAACGGTTAACCGCGTAGCCCGAAACCCCTCTCTCTTTGCAGCCCAGACCCTTTTCACCACAGCCCATGAGCCCATCCAAACCCCCTCCATGCTCTCGGTCATTCGATCACGATCATGTGGGCGAAAACCGCACCTCATTTGGAGTCTCCTAGCTCCCTCTACCTATAAATATGTGCCCCTTCCCAAAAATTCGCGGATGAACCCTAGCTCCCCTCTCCCCGCGCCGCCGGACGTGTCCGTCCGCGCCGGACAAAATTGCACCGCCGCCCCGAGCCAACCGTGCCCTGCCACATGTCGCCGCCGCCTCCCACCACCGCGAGCCCTCCAGGCCCAGATCCGGCCCGCCCGGGCCTGGACGCCGCGCCGCCCGTGCCCGCAGGCGCCCCGTCCCGTGTGTCGCCGTCCTCCGGCCCCTCTGCCAGCCCCGCCGTGTCCCCACCATCCGCGCCGCCCGTCCGCCACCGTGGCACCGCCTGCCTCGCCACCTACGCCCGCAGCCACCGTCGCCCGAAGCTCCGCCACTGGCCGCCGCTGCTTCCCTCGACGGGATCCGGCCTCCGGCGCCGTCCTCGCTCCTCCCGACGTTCCCGCGCCTCGTCGCTGGCGCCGCCCTCCTCGCCGGAATACGCCGGCCGGATCCGGTGGATCGGGATGAGATCCACCAGGATCTCATCCAAACGCTCCCCGCCGACCCGATCCACTCCGTCCCGGTACCACTTCGTCCCGCGTTCACTTTCGCGGAGGTGATTTTTCTGCAAAGTCACTTAATTTTTGCATTATGTTGCCCTGTTCATCATGCCATAACTTCATGCTCGGTGCTCTGATTTGTGCATATAATATGTCAAAATGTTCACCGTGAGATGCTATTCACTTTGTTCCATTGTGCCATACTTGTTTTAGTCCATCTTCATGCCCAGATCATCGTTGCAAAAGTGCTATATGATGTTAATTGCTGGCTATTATCAGAACTTGCTGTTTTGTCTTTTTCATTGCATCTTGTGTGTTCATCTTTTGAGCATGATGTCTACATGTTTTAGGAGCATATTCATGCCATGTTTACAGTGGTGCAATCCATTTATTTTTGTGTGCCTTGTGGTGAGTGCATAAAGCTCGTGAAGTAGGGTACTTGTTGTTACAGTTTTGCTAGGCTGAATCTGTTACGTCATGATGCTATGTAAACCTGCTGCTACAAGTCATTCTATTCATAATCTGGAGATGTTCACTAAGGATGTTTTGTTATACATGTCATGTTAAATCCATCCATGCCCTTGGTTGCATTTATAGCCTGCTATAGCTTGTTTTAATCTTGCTCTCAAATTACTAAATAATGTTGTTGTCAGCCTGTTAACATTAAGTTCAGTTTTGCCATGTGTTTTGCTAGTGATCCATGCACCCTATGACTATGCTATTGCCATGTTTAGCTCCATAAATGGGTATTCTTACTTTCGGTCACCTTGTCATGCCATGAAATGCTCGGTGGTGAGTTGTACAAGCTCACCAACATGCCTACTTATCGTGGTTCCTGCCATGTCTGAATCTGTCATATTACTTGCCATGTTTGCATGGATCCTACCATCTTTTCTGTTGACATTTGGAATTAGTTCAGTAAGGGAGTTTTGTTTTTTGTCTTTAGTATTAGCATGTCATGCCTTTGTTTGCCATGATAAGTTCCTGTAGCATGTTATTTGATAGCTCTAAACATTGCAACCTGATGTTACTTCTGCCATGTCCAGTGATTTCCGCTAAGTCTGTGAACTGTTATTATTTGCAATCTTGCCATGTCCTTTTGAGCATGTTATAGTGTTTTCTGGAGATAGCTCAATGGTCATGTTTTGTCATGCTTTACCTGTACATCATGCCCATGCCTTTTGTTTTCATGTTGAGGTGCTGTAGCATATTGTTTTGATGCTTGCTAAATGCCTAGTTGCTGTTTTGGACAACTTGTCCTTTAAACTTGTTTCATGTGTATGTGTTGAACTGTTGCTCCGTTTTGAGTGTACTCTATATGAAACTTGCTTAGTTTTACATGTAGCTTCATATTACCTTGTTGCATTCATGTTTTGAGTGTGTTTGCTTGATGTTTGTATGCATTTTGCATCAATGTCATGCTTAACTTGTTTTGCTCATATCTTCTAGTCCGTAGCTCCGAACTAAATGAACCTTATATGTAACTTGACTAGAATTTTGTGTAGATCACCTTGGTGCATTTTAATTTGCTTTTTAAGAACTTGAACATAAGGTTTATTCAGATCTGGACCAATTTCGAAATTTGCATATGAGGACTTATCGGAATTGTTATTTGTTGTTTCCGGCCTCATTTAAATTTGCTTTGATGTAATGTTCTTGTATGCATCATCTCTTGCCATGAGTAGCATCATATAGCCTTTGTCATGCATCATGCTTGGTTGAGCATCATGTCATGTTTATGTGTTGTGTGTTTACCATGTTGTTTGCTTCTTTCCGGGTTGTGCTCCTTCTCGATAGTTCCTGTTTCGTTGCGACCCTGAGGATTCGTTCGACTACGCTTGGCTCGTCTTCATCTGTTCGTCTTCTTCATGGACTCGTTCTTCTTCCTAGGGGGATTTCAGGCAAGATGACCGTCACCCTGGATCTCACTACTATCATTGCTATGCTAGTTGCTTCGTTATATCGCTTTGCTGCGCTACCTATCAATTGCTCTTCAAGCCTCCCAAATTGCCATGTCAGCCTCTAACCTTTTTCATCCTTCCTAGCAAACCGTTGCTTGGCTATGTTACCGCTTTGCTCAGCCCCTCTTATAATGTTGTTAGTTGCAGGTGAAGTTGAAGATTGCTCCATGGTGGACAGGATTATGTTGGGATATCACAATATCTCTTATTTAATTAATGCATCTATATACTTGGTAAAGGGTGGAAGGCTTGGCCTTATGCCTGGTGTTTTGTTCCACTCTTGCCGCCCTAGTTTCCGTCATACCGGTGTTATGTTCCTTGATTTTGCGTTCCTTACACGGTTGGGTGATTTATGGGACCCCCTTGACAGTTCGCTTTGAATAAAACTCCTCCAACAAGGCCCAACCTTGGTTTTACATTTTCCTCACCTAAGCCTTTTTCCCTTGGGTTTCCAAAGAGCGAGGGTCATCTTTATTTACCTCCCCCCGGGCCAGTGCTCATCGTGAGTGTTGGTCCAACCTGTCAGCCGCCGGTGGCCACCAGGGGAAACTCTGGGCTGGCCTACCGGAAGTTTGGACAATCCGGTGTGCCCTGAGAACGAGATATGTGCAGCTCCTATCAGGATTTGTCGGCACATTCGGGCGGCTTGCTGGTCTTGTTTTACCATTGTCGAAATGTCTTGTAAACCGGGATTCCGAGACTGATCGGGTCTTCCTGGGAGAAGGAATATCCTTTGTTGACCGTGAGAGCTTGTGATGGGCTAAGTTGGGACACCCCTGCAGGGTATAAACTTTCGAGAGCCATGCCCGCGGTTATGTGGCAAATGGGAATTTGTTAATATCCGGTTGTAGAGAACTTGACACCAGATTCAAATTTAAAATGCATCAACCGCGTGTGTAGCCGTGATGGTCTCTTTTCGGCGGAGTCCGGGAAGTGAACACGATTTTGGGTTATGTTTGACGTAAGTAGGAGTTCAGGATCACTTCTTGATCATTGCTAGCTTCACGATCGTTCCGTTGCTTCTCTTCTCGCTCTTATTTGCGTATGTTAGCCACCATATATGCTCAGACGCTGCTGCAACCTCACCACTTATCCTTTCCTTTACCCATTAAGCTTTGCTAGTCTTGATACCCATGGTAATGGGATTGCTGAGTCCTCGTGGCTCACAGATTACTACAACATTAGTTGCAGGTACAGGTTATGCGATGATCATGACGCGATAGCGATATTTGCTTGTTTTGGAGTTCTTCTTCTGCTTCTTCTTTGATCAGGGGATAGGTTCCAGGTCGGCAGTCTGGGCTAGCAGGGTGGATGTCGTTTGAGTTTCTGTTTGTGTTTCATCCGTAGTCGGATGTTGCTCTTATGTATAATGTTGTTGTATTCATGTGGCATTGTATGCCTTTTGTATGTATCCCCAACTATTATGTAATGGTACGATGTAATGATATCCACCTTGCAAAAGCGTCTCCAATATGCGCTTCTATCCTTGGTGGGACCTTCGAGTTCCTTTAGGATAGGGTCGCATATTGGGCGTGACAATGGTCCTTCAGTAGTGGCGGCTGCACTAGCTCTACATGTCGTTGTTCCTCAAAATCGCAGTTCAAGCAGAGAGACGGAGTGGCGCCGCGGCGGACGGAGGTCGCAGTGGCGCGGCAGGTGGCGCGAGGCGGGGCACAAGCGTGGTGGCAGCAGGAGATCGGACGTGGCGGTAACATGACAGGCAGAGCATCACGGGTCCGCCCGTGCTGTGTGTCGGCATCAACTCCGGGCCACATGCCGGGGCAGGACATGGCTTTCTTTGTATCTCCACCTGCTCCCTTCCAGGGAGGCCGTGTCGTGTCATGCCAGGCCATGTGCATCCTATTCGACGACGACGAAGCATGCAAGTTCATGGGTGGGAATCGTCGACCGTGCGGACGGCGACGGAGCGGTGGGAGGAAGGCGCGGTGTCAGAGATGGAGATGGGGCAGCTCCGTGTCAATGACACCATGGTCGTAGAAGAGATGGTGGTGGTGAGCTTAGAGGTGTTGTGGTGGTAGAATCGCAGGCTCATCGACGAGGCAAGCGAGTTTGGGCGAGTATAATCTTCTTCTTGAGGTACGAGGGCGCTGTGTTCATACATGTCCGCGCATGATGTGTATGTCTTCTTGAGATGGTTCATCTTCCTGCTGAGCATAGTTGCCTTGCAGTTTCTATACACACTGTTTTTTGCAGTTTCAATACACTGAAACATGGCCTTGGTGCTGGGCCTGCTGGCCCTTGGGCTATCGTACGTCGAGCCAGGGGTTTCACTCCCGTGTAGGGCTCCGCGCAAACGTGCCTACCACGCACGCGTACCTCCCTAATCCAGATCGCGAGGGGCGTGCTATGGCCGTGTTGCTGGGGAAAGGGACCGGCCAATCCCGAAAGCGCAAAGACGGCTCGCTCGCTCCGCCAAAGGGTGTGCGCTGTTGTTCGCTATCGATGATATCTGCCCTGCAGCCGCTGCTATGCAGGAATCCTTTTCTCTTCAGTTCTCAGTTACCGATGACCGTGTGCTCTGCGATGGCCTCGACAGCGTCCACTTCTTTACACGGGAGTAGTCCTTCCATCCAATGGACAACGATGCCAGAATGAGGTCGACAACTTTGGGGGCAGGCTCGGTTCAGTGCTCAAAATGAGGCTGGTGGAACGGGGCGGTTGCCGCCTTTGGGATGCTCGATGGTGCCGGCAGCCGGTGGCATGGAGGTTGTACTCGACACAATGTTGCTGAAGACGGGTCGTTGCTCGAACTCCCTTCCCTCGAAGGAGGGATTAAAAAAAAAAGATTATGCTGCCGTACTATTTTTCTTGGATTGTACCATTCTGCAGTCAAACACTTCCTCGGAGCTCCAACCGGCGGCAGTCACGTATTATGTCCGTGTGCATGAATACGCAGATAATTAAATTAATCAGTGTTCAGGTGCATGATATTATTACTTCGGACTAAAGTTACTATGGTGGGTTAACTGCGAGGTAGGTCAAGTAGTTATATATAGTTTGATACTAAGAAGAGAGAGTACGTTCTATATTTCATGAGTGCAAACTAATTTCATGTTGAACGCATTGCATGGATTCTGCTTTCTGTAAGTTGTGTGTGTATCAATTTTTTTACGGGGCATACTTTGAAGCCCAAGACATGTTATATTGCTCTAAGAAACAAGCATACTCTATTGCTCTGATGTTTTTAGAAAGCAAGCTCGCAAGTTACCACTCTCAAGGCAAAGAATAAGTTTTGTCACACAACTAAATCGATTTTAGAGGTTGTAAGTAGGCAGAAGAGAGAAGATCCACTCATGTTTTGGTATAACACCAGTGTTACTCGAAAAAACTAAAAGTTGTAGCAATAAGAACCCAAGATTGCTCTTTCCGGTGGAATTATAAGTTGAGTTCATCAAAATCCATTCGTGAAATGCCTGAGACTTAGGTGAGCACTTTTGTGCATACCCACAATAAATATGAAGGTCATGGTGCTTCTCAAAATGCATTGGGTGCTATGATTTGTCTCATCATTTTATCTTCCGAGCAAAATTAGACTGGATGGAGAGATGCACATCATGAATGCATGTACCCGTAAATTCAGTTGGGGAATGACAAGTTCCGCAGACACCTGTCATAAACTCATCATGCAATCCAGCCATTTTTCTTTCTGATTTATTTGCCTTGAAAAATTGTAATGGTTGATTCTCTATTTCTAAGTCGGTTTTTTGTGTGTGGATTTTTTTTACAGCCGCGTTGGTTATTATGAGATGGACGTGGTATTACCGAAATATGGCAGGGTATGAGGGCGCGTGTGCGCGTCGCGTCTTCCTTTCTGATTTGTCTATTTGATCAAACACATGTCCTCTCCCCTTGTATTGAGTGGTGGTTGGTCAGTGTATGGATAGAGGGTTGGGATTGATTTGATACGTGCATGTGTGTCTTCCAGTGTTTTCTCGGCGGCGGATTAGTACAGATGATTACAGTTTTCCCTTTTTTTTAGATTGTTTCTTATCTTCCTCTTAATTTATGGGTCGAATCTTCTCTGGTATATTCCCTGGAATACTCAAGATGCATATCTCAATCACACTGTCCCCCGCCCCCATCGACTAAGAATAACTCCAATAAATTTAACCAAGCCTATAGAACTGTCTGACTTAGTATCATGAAAATGATGATATTTTTATTCTTGTAATGTGGTATATGTACTTCACCGAATAAATCTATGTTCTGTTTCACTAGACATGATTTATCCATTAGTGCAGTTTTTACATCTCCATATCATGCATTCCATCGTTGTTGTCTTCCAAAGAACAGTACTTTTATATTTACATCACACCAATCTTCTACACTAGAAAAATCCGCTCGCAAGTTTAACTCTCTACAAAAAATACAGTCATTTTTGGTACTCCCTAAAAAAATTGTACTTCCATTACGTTCTTATGACACACTAAAGAACAGGAAACTGGGTTGTATTTTTTCCCAAATTACACAATACCATTCCTATTAAAACATTTCAACCTTTCTAGCCAACATCTTTACTTACAATTTATAGTCTACGTAATATTTTAGGCTTGAACCTCTTTTCGGCCCATCTGAAAAAATAAACACCAAATATTTCAAAAGACATGTGCACATTCTACAGTGAAAATACACAAAAACCAAGCCAAAAAATAGCACATACACACGTGTCGTATCGACGGGGGCGGCATGCCGCCGCGCGGGTATGGCTAGTAGGTTTACTTTTTTTTTGAGAGCAAGGATAGTTCTTTTTTTTTTGAGAACTAGCAAGGCTAGTTTTTTTTTTGAGAACTAGCAAGGCTAGTAGGTTTACTAGAAGAAGAAGCAGCAGCAGCCGCCGCCTCGTATTGGGCCGAGGCTTCGAGTTTTTCCCCTTTTGCAACGAACGCCTTTTTAGTTGGGCTCTTGAAGCTTTGCGGTCTCTGGGGTTTTCTCTGTTGGTAGGCCGGACCCAGTACTTTTCTCCATCGTGCCGCCAGTCCACTCGCCGCCGCCGTCCCCCTCTCGCTCCCTCTCCCTTTGTCGCGCCGCCGCCACCTCTCTTGTCTCGCCTGTTGCTACCTCAAGATGTGGGGCGGCGACGACGGAGGGACTCCGGAGGTCACCCTGGAGACCTCCATGGGATCCTTCACCGTCGAGGTACGGGAAGCCGGAAATTTCTCCTCCCTTCTTCTTCGCGTTGCTGGTGCTGACAGTTGGGTCGATTTTGTTGCTACGTGCTCCAACCCGGCAGATGTACCACAAGCACGCGCCCAAGACCTGCAGGAACTTCGTCGAGCTCGCGCGCCGCAAATACTACGACAACGTCGTCTTCCACCGCATCATCAAGGTCCGTAGTCACTTTCCCTCCATGCTCCCTTCTCGTCTGGCACGCAGGTTCTCTACGCCTGCTCCATTGGGCGAGCGGTGTTCCTTATCCGGTGGTGTTGATGCAGGATTTCATCGTGCAAGGTGGGGATCCTAGTGGAACAGGCAGGGGCGGCGAATCCATCTACGGGTGAGTACCAAATCCATTCCATCTTAAAATAGCTTTGTCTTTCTTCTCGGGTCGAGGTTATTCAAGTGTCACTCTAGGCTAGAGGAAGCTCGTTAATGCTGTTTACCGTTTAATCTGGATAAGTGTTAAGGCTGTGTTACAAATTAGCAATTGTGTAGCAATATCTCGGTTGCTGTTATATATAGCATTGTTTTTGGCCTGCCGGAATTTGTTGCTTGGCAAGAAGCTAAATATGTGTATTGTTCATCAGCCATAGGTTGGCAGTGTGAGGGTTGATTCGTTGTTGTTTGGATCCTAAGGTTGGTATATGGACATTGTTGCTTCCTTTGCAGAGCAAAATTTGAGGACGAGATAAAGCCAGAGCTGAAGCACACCGGGGCTGGGATTCTATCAATGGCAAACGCTGGTCCGAATACAAACGGAAGCCAGTTCTTCATCACTCTTGCACCTTGTCAATCACTGGATGGTGAGACTAGCATTTCAAAACTCCACCCTATGTTGTTGTTCTTGCCTGTTTGCTTTATTGGACCAGGGTTTGGGTTTTCCCCATGCCCCTCGAATTCGTTCCACACACATGGATTCGTCGATAGCTTTTTTCTGGTTCAACTGGAAACTTGGCAATGATAAGTGCCACTCGTCAGGTGCGTGGCACTCCGGCGCTGACGTTTTTCAATGGCAATTCCAGTCACACAAGGATGGCAAATTCCAGTGACACACGGCAAGTTTCTGTTAAAAATAAACCGAAGCACGAAAGTTGCTATGCGTGCCAACTAAAGTTGTCATCCTCACGTAACTAAACTTTTCATAAAAAATGTTCGGAGTTGCCATGTGCTTGTACCTGATGTTCGACAATTGTCAGGGTCCTTTATTTAACAGATTGATTAATTGGATGTCCTAATGATTACAGAGAAGTGGAACTAAGATGGCTTGATATTTAAGAGCATTTTGGAGAATTACTTTATTCTTCAAGCTTAATGCATATCGTCCTTGAAATATGGGACCAGCATAGCCATGTTTTCCTTGTCACTGCCAATCCTAGGAAATTTTACTAGCCAGGATCGGAAATATGAAATATGGTCACATCTGAACTGGACATCGTAGATTGTGCCACCTTACCGTTTTTCTTCTTCCTTGTGGGATTTTTTTGGTGAATACGCTTAGCAGCGTATCATTTCATTGATAGAAGGGAAAGAGAGATGTTAGTACAGGTTACATCCTCGCAGACGTACACTAGCAGGCGTCTGGGAGGATGCAGCGAGCAGGGGGGGGGGGAGGATGCTCAGCCTCATTACAGATGATCAGGTTACAGGAATAATAGCGGCTAATCCCTTGGCGCCGGCCTTAGCCCAGAGGCGAGCGTCATCCTGGATGGAAATCACGAGATCATCGGTGGAGGGGTGAAGGCCGTCGAAGATGACGGCGTTGCGGTGCTTCCAGATGGCCCAAGCGGTCAGAGCGACGATGGAGTTGAGCCCTTTGCGCAGGCCGCTCGGCGAGGTGTAGGCTGCGAGCGCCCACCAAGCGAAGAAGGTCGTCTTGCTGTCCATGGGCGGGGTGGTGAGCCGGCACCAAGAAAGAATTTTGTGCCAGGTGATCCTAGCGAACACACATCCAGATAAGAGGTGGTTGATGGATTCCGTCTCCTGATGGCAAAGGATGCAGGCAGGGTCTTGGGTGAGGTCGTGGCGTGCGCGGCGCTCGGCCGTCCAGCATCGGTCCAGGGAAGCAAGCCAGAGGAAGATCTTGTTGTTGATGGGGGCCCAGCTCTTCCAAAGTAGCTTCCAACAAGGCGGGGTAGTGGATCCGTGGAAGAGGGCTTGGTAGCAAGACTTGGTCGAATATATACCATTTGCCGTCCATCTCCAAGATATCCGGTCGGGCGTGGGGGTGAGGGTTACGCCTTGAAGCTTACGCCAAAGATTGACGTACTTGAGGACCTCCGGGAGCCCTAGCGTGTCGTTGATGTCGCGAATCCAGACCTGCTGCTCGAGGCCCTTGCAGACCAGGGTGCGCCGCCTGCGCCGGCTCGGCACGAAGGAGAGGAGGCCGGGGGCAAACTCGAAGATGGCCTGCCCGTCGAGTCAGTGATCGCTCCAAAAAAGGCAGGTCCTCCCGTCACCCAGGTGCCAGGATGTGGATGCACGGAAGAAGCGGCACGCCGCATCGTCAATTGGCTGAAGGTGGTGCCATGGGCGCGAGGAGTCGGTGGCCTTGAGCCAAAGCCAGCGGCAGCGCAAGGAAATGCCGGTGAGATGCAAGTCGCCCACGCCCAGTCCACCGAACTCAATAGGTCGACAGACTCGCGGCCAGCTAACAAGACAGTTGCCGGATCTGGCGTCACGCCGGCCGTGCCAGAGGAAGTCACGGATGATCCGCGTGATCTTGTTGAGGATAGTCGGGTTGATGGCAATGGCCATGAGGATGTGCACAGACATGGCGGAGAGCACGTGGCGCACCAGAGCAAGACGCTCGCCGCGGGTCAGGAGCGCGGCTTCCCAGGTGGCCAGCTTCCTCGTGAGTTTGTCCACGAGCGGCAACAAGGACGAGGAGGGTGTCTTGTGCACGGACAGCGGGAGGCCCAGGTACACCAAGGGGAAGGTGGTGATTGCACACGCGAGCGTGGAGTCGATGGCCGTGGTCACCTCCTCGTCGAAGCGGATGGGTGTGGCCGAGCACTTGAGAAAATTCGTGCGGAGGCCCGAGGCGTCGCCGAAGACCCGGAGCAGCTCGCGGATGGTGGCGAGCTTGGTGGTGGTCGGGTGGCAAAAGACGACCACGTCGTCGGCGTACAGGGAGATACTGGAAGCGGCGTGACGGGTGCTCAGCCGTTGAAGCATTCCCGCGCGAACCGCGTGCTGAGGAGAGAGTTCAGGGTGTCGACCACGATCGCGAAGTGGAACGGGGAGATGGGGTCGCCTTGGCGGAGACCGCATGCATGATCCACGGGGGGGGGGGGGCGTTGATGAGGACTCGCGTGGACGCGGTGGAGACTAAGATGCACACCCATTCGCACCAGCGATGCCCGAAGCCAAGGTGCCGGAGTACTTGGAAGGAGGAAAGGCCAGGAATCCGTGTTGAAAGCCTTCGCAATGTTGAGCTTGAGGAGGATTCGCGGGGCCTTGAGGTTATGGAGCAGGCGCGCCGTTTGTTGGACGAGAAGGAAGTTGTCGTGCATGCTCCGGCCGACGATGAAGGCGCTTTGGTTGGCGGAAACAATCTGACTCATCCTTGGCGCCAGGTGAAGGGAAAGGACCTTGGTGAAGAGCTTGGCGATGATATGAATCAAGCTGATCGGCCTGTAGTCGGAGAGCGCGGACGCGTCCGGTTTCTTGGGGAGTAGAACGAGCAATGCCTCATTGAGCTTCTGGAAGCCCATGCCATTCATCACGTATAGTTTGTCAAAGGCTTCACAGATGTCGGCCTTGTTCGTGGTCCAGCATGCGCTCAGGAATTCCGTCGTGAACCCGTCCGGTCCTGGTGCTTTGCCCGTGGGTAGCTGCTTCACGGCAGTCCAAATCTCATCTTCAGTGAATGGGTGCTCTAGGTCAAGAAGATCAAAGTGGCGAGGGTCGATGCCATCGAGGTCGACGGAGTGCTCCCTGTGGGTGGAGGAGCCCAGAATGGAGCTGAAATGCTCGAAAGCTGCTTTAGCCATGTCTACCTCGTCGGTAAGGACTTGCGTGCCCACCCGGATGCCGGCCATATAGTTCTTTTGCACGCGGTGGGCGGCCTGTATCTTGAGGAACGCGACGATGGTGTCACCCTCGTGGAGCCAGTTAAGGCGCACACGCTGCCGGGGAATAGAGCGCTCAAGGGAGGCGAGACCGAGGTAAGCTCGCTTGAGCTCATGGCGCAACCAGCCCTCAGCCGGCGTCAGGGGCCGACAATGTTGGGCAATGTCCAGGCGATAGATGAGCTTGCGCGCGATCTGCAGCTGCAGGGAGATGTTGCCGGTAGTGCGCGCGCCCCAACTCTGGAGACGATGTGCAGTGGCCTTGAGCCTGGCGTATATGCGCCGGAACGGGTTGGGGTCAGGTGGCACAGCGTTCCAGGCCTCGTGCACCGTGTCGTGGAAGCCAGTGAGCTTAGGCCAAAATCTCTCGAAGTGGAAGCGGCGCTTGCTCGTGCCGCGGGGCGCACAGTCGATGAGCAAGGGGCAGTGCTCGGAAGTAGTCGTAGACATGCATCAAAGAAGGTGTTGTGGGTTGATGGTCTCCCAAGACGGTGTGCAGAGCACGCGATCGTTGCGCACCAGGGTTGGGTTATTTTGCTCGCTAGACCACGTGTATCTCCTCCCGTGAAGATAGATGTCGCGAAGGGCGTGGTCAGCAATGAACCGACAAAAACGACTCATGGTGCGATGATTGAGATTGACGTTATTTTTGTCCGCGCAAGAAGTGATCATATTGAAATCGCCGCCGAGGAGCCAAGGGCCAGCAATGATATCGCGCAGGTCGTGGAGCTCGGCCATGAAGGCTAGCTTATCATCAACACCTTGCTGTCCGTAAACGCTCGTAAGCCACCATGGGGTTGCATTGGCGCCGAGGGAGACGGTGGCAGAGACGTGGAACGCTTCCACAATGGGGTTGGCTAGGGCGACACGGTCGCTACGCCAAGCCAAAAGGACCCCCCCTCGCGTACCCGAGGCGGGCAAGAAGTAGAAGTCCGAGAAGGAGGGACCCAAGGTCTCAATCACAGTCGACAACGAGACCAAACTCATCTTAGTTTTCGAGAGACATAGGATACAAGGATCGGTAGGAGCGATGACGGAGCGGACGGCGGTGCGCTTAGCACGACTATTGAGCCCGCGCACGTTCCAGAAAATAATCTTGAGGCTATGATCCATGGGAGGGATGGGGGGGGGCGGAGAGGGAGATGCGAGAAGCGCATCAGACCTCGACCAAGCGAGAAGCAGCCGGGACGACGCCGTCGAGCAGCCCGGGAGGGACAGTCCACCCTTAGAAATCGGCGAATGCGAGGACAATATCACCGGCGAGAGGCCTGGCGAAGAAGTTGTTGTAGCGGGCAAGTGCCTCCTCCGAGATGGGCCCATCATCGCCAAGTAGCCCGAGGCGCCGAAGAAGAACGCGCTTCGCCTTTGTCTCCGAATCCAGGCCGCGATCACCCTTGGTCAGACGTCCACTGCGTCGTGGCGTAAAGTTGGGCGGCACGGCTCCATGTTTGCGGCGCACGGAGGGAGTCTCAAGAACGGGGGAGGGGCACGTTGTGATGGAGTTGATGTAGCTTAGGACCTCAGCGGGAACCGGGCAGGATGCATGGCTGTTGGAGGTGAAGATCGGCGTTTGGGCGTGTGCCTGCATGGCCTCGGGAGGGGGTGCGCAATCAGCAGCTGCGCGTGGGCCAGTTGCATGCGGAGGGGATGTAGCCATGCAGATCATGGGTGAGGCGCTGGGGCCCGCCACATGCATCGGGGGTGGGGAGGCGTCGCGCGTTGGTTGGGAAGCGGGGTCAGCCTGCAACGTCGGAAGGATACGGATGACAGCCCGGCAACCAGGGTGGGGCGCGGGATCCGAGGCGTTGACCCGCTCAGGCATGGGATCAGGTGGCAGCTCAGAGTTGGGGCCCGCCGAACCTGTTGGGGAACGTTGCAGAAAATTAAAATTTTTCCTACGGTTTCACCAAGATCCATCTATGAGTTCATCTAAGCAACGAGTCAAGGGAGAGAGTTTGCATCTACATACCACTTGTAGATCACGAGCGGAAGCTAGCCAAGGGGATGGTGATGATGGAGTCGTACTCGAACGTGATTCGGATCACCGATGTCCAAGTGCTGAACGGACAGCACCTCCGCGTTCAACACAAGTACAGGACGGGAGACGTCTCCTCCTTCTTGATCCAGCAAGGGGGAAGGAGAGGTTGAGGAAGATTGCTCCAACGGCAGCACGACGGCGTGGTGTAGTTGGTGCAGCAGTACTCCGACAGGGCTTCGCCAAGCATATACGGAGGAGGAGAGGTGTTGGGGAGGGGAGGGGCTGCGTCTTGGCTTGTGTTAAGCTCCCATGCGCCTCCCCACTATATATAGGGGTGGAGGGGCTGGTTTCTTGCCCTCCAAGTCCATTGGGGCGTTGACCAAGGTGGGAGGAAAGAAATCCCATCATTTCCTTCCCCACCGATTGTTATCCCCCCTTTTTAGGGATCTTGATCTTATCCCTTCGGGATATGATCTTGTTCCTTCTAAGGGGGGATCTTGGTGCGCCTTGACCAGGGGTGTGGGGCCTTTCCCCCACTACTCACGTTCATGTGGGTCCCCCCATGCAGGTGGGCCCCACTCCGGAACCTTCTAGAACCTTCCCGGTACAATACCGAAAAATCCCGAACATTTTTCGGTGGCCAAAATAGGACTTCCCATATATAAATCTTTACCTCCGGACCATTCCGGAACTCCTCGTGACGTCCGGGATCTCATCCGGGACTCCGAACAACATTCGGTAACCACATACAAACTTCCTTTATGACCCTAGCGTCATCGAACCTTAAGTGTGTAGACCCTACGGGTTCGGGAGACATGTAGACATGACCGAGACGTTCTGCGGTCAATAACCAACAGCGGGATCTGGATACCCATGTTGGCTCCCACATGCTTCTCGATGTTGTCATCGGATGAACCATGATGTCGAGGATTCGATCAAACCCTGTATACAATTCCCTTTGTCAATCGGTACGTTACTTGCCCGAGACTCGATCGTCGGTATCCCAATACCTTGTTCAGTCTCGTTACCGGCAAGTCACTTTACTCGTACCGTAATGCATGATCTCGTGGCCAACACTTTGGTCACCTTGAGCTCATTATGATGATGCATTACCGAGTGGGCCCAGAGATACCTCTCCGTCATACGGAGTGACAAATCCCAGTCTCGATCCGTGTCAACCCAACAGCTACTTTCGGAGATACCTGTAATGCACCTTTATAGTCACCCAGTTACGTTGTGACGTTTGATACACCCAAGGCACTCCTACGGTATCCGGGAGTTACACGATCTCATGGTCTAAGGAAGAGATACTTGACATTGGCAAAGCTCTAGCAAACGAACTAAACGACCTTTGTGCTATGCTTAGGATTGGGTCTTGTCCATCACATCATTCTCCTAATGATGTGATCCCGTTATCAACGACATCCAATGTCCATAGCCAGGAAATCATGACTATCTGTTGATCACAACGAGCTAGTCAACTAGAGGCTCACTAGGGACATATTGAGGTCTATGTATTCACACGTGTATTACGATTTCCGGATAATACAGTTATAGCATGAATAAAAGACAATTATCATGAACAATGAAATATAATAATACTTTTATTATTGCCTCTAGGGCATATTTCCAACAGTCTCCCACTTGCACTAGAGTCACCAATCTAGTTACATTGTGATGAATCGAACACCCATAGAGTTTTGGTGTTGATCATGTTTAGCTCGCGAGAGAGGTTTAGTCAACGGATCTGCGACATTCAGATCCGTAGGTACTTTGCAAATTTCTATGTCTCCATCTTGAACATTTTCACGGATGGAGTTGAAACGACGCTTGATGTGCCTGGTCTTCTTGTGAAACCTGGGCTCCTTGGCAAGGGCAATAGCTCCAGTGTTGTCACAGAAGAGTTTGATTGGCCCCGACGCATTGGGTATGACTCCTAGGTCGGTGATGAACTCCTTCACCCAAATCGCTTCATGCGCTGCCTCCGAGGCTGCCATGTACTCCGCTTCACACGTAGATCCCGCCACGACGCTCTGCTTGCAGCTGCACCAGCTTACTGCTCCACCATTCAACATATACACGTATCCGGTTTGTGACTTAGAGTTATCCGGATCTGAGTCGAAGCTAGCGTCGACGTAACCCTTTACGACAAGCTCTTCGTCTCCTCCATAAACGAGAAACATGTCCTTTGTCCTTTTCAGGTACTTCAGGATATTCTTGACTGCTGTCCAGTGTTCCTTGTCGGGATTACTTTGGTATCTAGCTACCAAACTCACGATAAGGTTTACATCAGGTCTGGTACACAGCATGGCATACATAATAGATCCTATGGCTGAAGCATAGGGGATGACACTCATCTCTTCTTTATCTTTTGCCGTGGTCGGTGACTGAGCCGAGCTCAATCTCACACCTTGTAACATAGGCAAAAACCCCTTCTTGGACTGATCCATTTTGAACCTCTTCAAAATCTTATCAAGGTATGTGCTTTGTGAAAGACCTATGAGGCGTCTCGATCTATCTCTATAGATCTTGATGCCTAATATGTAAGCAGCTTCTCCAAGGTCCTTCATTGAAAAACACTTATTCAAGTAGGCCTTAATAAAAAGGGCAACCTGGTGCATGTAGCTCCCGCTTGCGCAGGGTCCAGGGAAGGGTCCGACCACTTTGGGTCTATAGTACGCAGCCTTTCCCATCAAGTAGGCCTTAATGCTGTCTAGAAATTCTATATTATTTCCCATCAAGAGTATGTCATCTACATATAATATGAGAAATGCTACAGAGCTCCCACTCACTTTCTTGTAAACGCAGGCTTCTCCATAAGTCTGCATAAACCCAAACGCTTTGATCATCTCATCAAAGCGAATATTCCAACTCCGAGATGCTTGCACCAGCCCATAAATGGATCGCTGGAGCTTGCATACTTTGTTAGCGTTCTTAGGATCGACAAAACCTTCCGGCTGCATCATATACAGTTCTTCCTTAAGATGCCCGTTAAGGAATGCTGTTTTGACGTCCATCTGCCATATCTCATAATCATAGTATGCGGCAATTGCTAACATGATTCGGACGGACTTTAGCTTCGCTACGGGAGAGAATGTCTCGTCGTAGTCAATCCCTTGAACCTGTCGATAACCCCTAGCGACAAGTCGAGCTTTATAGATGGTGACATTACCATCCGCGTCTGTCTTCTTCTTAAAGATCCATTTGTTTTCTATCGCTCGCCGATCATCGGGCAAGTCTGTCAAAGTCCATACTTTGTTTTCATACATGGATTCTATCTCGGATTTCATGGCTTCAAGCCATTTGTTGGAATCTGGGCCCGCCATCGCTTCTTCGTAGTTCGAAGGTTCACCGTTGTCTAACAACATGATTTCCAGGACGGGGTTGCCGTACCACTCTGGTGCGGAACGTGTCTTTGTGGACCTACGAAGTTCAGTAGCAACTTGATCCAAAGTACCTTGATCATCATCATTGGTTTCCTCTTCAGTTGGTATGGGCATCACAGGAACATTTTCCTGAGCTGCACCACTTTCCTGTTCAAGAGGTAGTACTTCATCGAGTTCTACTTTCCTCCCACTTACTTCTTTCGAGAGAAACTCTTTTTCCAGAAAGCATCCGTTCTTGGCAACAAAGATTTTGCCCTCGGATCTTAAGTAGAAGGTATACCCGACAGTTTCCTTAGGGTATCCTGTGAAGACGCATTTTTCCGACTTGGGTTCGAGCTTTTCAGGTTGAAGTTTCTTGACATAAGCATCGCATCCCCAAACTTTTAGAAACGACAGCTTAGGTTTCTTCCCAAACCATAATTCATACGGTGTCGTCTCAACGGATTTAGACGGTGCCCTATTTAAAGTGAATGTAGCTGTCTCTTTAGTGTATCCCCAAAATGATAGCGGTAAATCAGTAAGAGACATCATAGACCGCACCATATCCAATAGAGTGCGATTACGACGTTCGGACATACCGTTTCGCTGAGGTGTTCCAGGCGGCGTGAGTTGTGAAACGATTCCACATTTCCTTAAGTGTGTGCCAAATTCGTGACTTAAATATTCTCCTCCACGATCTGATCGTAGGCACTTTATCTTTCGGTCACGTTGATTCTCCACCTCATTCTGAAATTCCTTGAACTTTTCAAAGGTCTCAGACTTGTGTTTCATTAAGTAGAGATACCCATATCTACTTAAGTCATCAGTGAGAGTGAGAACATAACGATATCCTCCGCGAGCCTCAACGCTCATTGGACCGCACACATCGGTATGTATGATTTCCAATAAGTTGGTTGCTCGCTCCATTGTTCCAGAGAACAGAGTCTTGGTCATCTTGCCCATGAGGCATGGTTCGCACGTGTCAAACGATTCATAATCAAGAGACTCTAAAAGTCCATCGGCATGGAGCTTCTTCATGCGCTTGACACCAATGTGACCAAGGCGGCAGTGCCACAAGTATGTGGGACTATCGTTATCAACTTTACATCTTTTGGCATCTACACTATGAACATGTGTAATATTACGCTCGAGATTCATTAAGAATAAACCATTGACCATCGGAGCATGACCATAAAACATATCTCTCATATAAATCGAACAACCATTATTCTCAGACTTAAATGAGTAGCCATCTCGTATTAAACGAGATCCAGATACAATGTTCATGCTCAAACTTGGCACTAAATAACAATTATTAAGGTTCAAAACTAATCCCGTAGGTAAATGTAGAGGCAGCGTGCCGACGGCGATCACATCGACTCTGGAACCATTCCCGACGCGCATCGTCACCTCGTCCTTCGCCAGTCTCCGTTTATTCCGCAGCTCCTGCTGTGAGTTACAAATATGAGCAACGACACCGGTATCAAATACCCAGGAGTTACTACGAGTACTGGTAAGGTACTCATCAATTACATGTATATCAAATATACCTTTGGTTTTGCCAGCCTTCTTATCTGCTAAGTATTTGGGGCAGTTCCGCTTCCAGTGACCCTTCCCCTTGCAATAAAAGCACTCAGTCTCAGGCTTAGGTCCATTCTTTGACTTCTTCCCGGTAACTGGCTTACCAGGCGCGGCAACCTCCTTGCCGTCCTTCTTGAAGTTTTTCTTACCCTTGCCCTTCTTGAACTTAGTGGTCTTATTGACCATCAACACTTGATGTTCTTTCTTGATTTCAGCCTCTGCTGACTTCAGCATCGAGAACACTTCAGGAATGGTCTTTTCCATCCCCTGCATGTTGTAGTTCATCACAAAGCTCTTGTAGCTTGGTGGGAGCGACTGGAGGATTCTGTCAATGACCGCCTCATCTGGGAGGTTAATGTTCAGCTGGGTCATACGGTTGTGCAACCCAGACATCTTCAGGATGTGCTCACTGACAGAACTGTTTTCCTCCATCTTACAACTTTAGAACTTGTCGGAGACATCATATCTCTCGACCCGGGCATGAGCTTGGAAAACTAGTTTCAGCTCTTCGAACATCTCATATGCTCCGTGATGCTCAAAACGCTTTTGGAGCCCCGGTTCTAAGCTGTAAAGCATGCCGAACTGAACGAGGGAGTAATCATCAGCGCGAGTTTGCCAAGCATTCATAATGTCTTGGTTCTTTGGGACGGGAGCGTCACCTAGCGGTCCTTCTAGGACATATTGTTTCCTGGCAGCTATGAGGATGATCCTCAGGTTCCGGACCCAGTCCGTATAGTTGCTGCCATCATCTTTCAGCTTGGTTTTCTCTAGGAACGCGTTGAAGTTCATGTTGACATGAGCGTTGGCCATTTGATCTACAAGACATATTTGCAAAGGTTTTAGACTAAGTTCATGATAATTAAGTTCTAATCAAATTATGAACTCCCACTCAGATTAGACATCCCTTTAGTCATCTAAGTGTTACACGATCCGAGTCGACTAGGCCGTGTCCGATCATCACGTGAGACGGACTAGTCATCGTCGGTGAACATTCTCATGTTGATCGTATCTTCCATACGACTCGTGTTCGACCTTTCGGTCTCCGTGTTCCGAGGCCATGTCTGCACATGCTAGGCTCGTCAAGTTAATCCTAAGTGTTTTCGCTGTGTAAAACTGTCTTACACCCGTTGTATGTGAACGTAAGAATCCATCACACCCGATCATCACGCGGTGCTTAGAAGCGACGAACTGTAGCAACGGTGCACAGTTAGGGGAGAACACTTCTTGAAAATTTTTGTAAGAGATCATCTTATTTACTACCGTCGTCCTAAGTAAACAAGATGCATAAACATAATAAATATCACATGCAATTATATAGTTGTGACATGATATGGCCAATATCATATAGCTCCATTGATCTTCATCTTCGGGGCTCCATGATCATCTTGTCACCGGCTTGACACCATGATCTCCATCATCATGATCTCCATCATCGTGTCTTCATGAAGTTGTCACGCCAACGACTACTTCTACTTCTATGGCTAACGCGTTTAGCAATAAAGTAAAGTGAGTTACATGGCGTTCTTCAATGACACGCAGGTCATACAAAAAATAAAGACAACTCCTATGGCTTCTGCCGGTTGTCATACTCATCGACATGCAAGTCGTGAATCCTATTACAAAGAACATGATCTCATACATCACAATTCATCATTCATCACAACTTCTGGCCATATCACATCACATGATCAATCGCTGCAAAAACAAGTTAGACGTCCTCTAATTGTTGTTGCATCTTTTACGTGGCTGCAATTGGGTTCTAGCAAGAACGTTTTCTTACCTACGAATAACCACAACGTGATTTTGTCAACTTCTATTTACCCTTCATAAGGGCCCTTTTCATCGAATCCGCTCCAACTAAAGTGGGAGAGACAGACACCCGCCAGCCACCTTATGCAACTAGTGCATGTCAGTCGGTGGAACCGGTCTCACGTAAGCGTACGTGTAAGGTTGGTCCGGGCCGCTTCATCCCACAATACCGCCGAAGCAAGAAAAGACTAGTAGAGGCAAGTAAGATGACAAAAAATACGCCCACAACAAAATTGTGTTCTACTCGTGCAAAGAGAACTACGCATAGACCTAGCTCATGATGCCACTGTTGGGGAACGTTGCAGAAAATTAAAATTTTTCCTACGGTTTCATCAAGATCCATCTATGAGTTCATCTAAGCAACGAGTCAAGGGAGAGAGTTTGCATCTACATACCACTTGTAGATCACGAGCGGAAGCTAGCCAAGGGGATGGTGATGATGGAGTCGTACTCGAACGTGATTCGGATCACCGATGTCCAAGTGCTGAACGGACAGCACCTCCGCGTTCAACACAAGTACGGGACGGGAGACGTCTCCTCCTTCTTGATCCAGCAAGGGGGAAGGAGAGGTTGAGGAAGATTGCTCCAACGGCAGCACGACGGCGTGGTGTAGTTGGTGCAGCAGTACTCCGACAGGGCTTCGCCAAGCATATACGGAGGAGGAGAGGTGTTGGGGAGGGGAGGGGCTGCGCCTTGGCTTGTGTTAAGCTCCCATGCGCCTCCCCACTATATATAGGGGTGGAGGGGCTGGTTTCTTGCCCTCCAAGTCCATTGGGGCGTTGGCCAAGGTGGGAGGAAAGAAATCCCATCATTTCCTTCCCCACCGATTGTTATCCCCCCTTTTTAGGGATCTTGATCTTATCCCTTCGGGATATGATCTTATTCCTTCTAAGGGGGGATCTTGGTGCGCCTTGACCAGGGGTGTGGGGCCTTTCCCCCACTACTCACGTTCATGTGGGTCCCCCCATGCAGGTGGGCCCCACTCCGGAACCTTCTAGAACCTTCCCGGTACAATACCGAAAAATCCCGAACATTTTTCGGTGGCCAAAATAGGACTTCCCATATATAAATCTTTACCTCCGGACCATTCCGGAACTCCTCGTGACGTCCGGGATCTCATCCGGGACTCCGAACAACATTCGGTAACCACATACAAACTTCCTTTATGACCCTAGCGTCATCGAACCTTAAGTGTGTAGACCCTACGGGTTCGGGAGACATGTAGACATGACCGAGACGTTCTGCGGTCAATAACCAACAGCGGGATCTGGATACCCATGTTGGCTCCCACATGCTTCTCGATGTTGTCATCGGATGAACCATGATGTCGAGGATTCGATCAAACCCTGTATACAATTCCCTTTGTCAATCGGTACGTTACTTGCCCGAGACTCGATCGTCGGTATCCCAATACCTTGTTCAGTCTCGTTACCGGCAAGTCACTTTACTCGTACCGTAATGCATGATCTCGTGGCCAACACTTTGGTCACCTTGAGCTCATTATGATGATGCATTACCGAGTGGGCCTAGAGATACCTCTCCGTCATACGGAGTGACAAATCCCAGTCTCGATCCGTGTCAACCCAACAGCTACTTTCGGAGATACCTGTAATGCACCTTTATAGTCACCCAGTTACGTTGTGACGTTTGATACACCCAAGGCACTCCTACGGTATCCGGGAGTTACACGATCTCATGGTCTAAGGAAGAGATACTTGACATTGGCAAAGCTCTAGCAAACGAACTAAACGACCTTTGTGCTATGCTTAGGATTGGGTCTTGTCCATCACATCATTCTCCTAATGATGTGATCCCGTTATCAACGACATCCAATGTCCATAGCCAGGAAATCATGACTATCTGTTGATCACAACGAGCTAGTCAACTAGAGGCTCACTAGGGACATATTGAGGTCTATGTATTCACACGTGTATTACGATTTCCGGATAATACAGTTATAGCATGAATAAAAGACAATTATCATGAACAATGAAATATAATAATACTTTTATTATTGCCTCTAGGGCATATTTCCAACAGAACCGTCCATGGCAGAAGTTGGGTTGTCGCCAGTCGAGGACTGGCGCGACACGAGGGTGGGATCACGCGGTGGTGACGCGGGTGGGGCCTCGATCTGAAGAAGCTGGTTGGTGGCGGGAGGATCCGAGGCGGGCCGGGGCGGGGAACGAGGATTGGGACCCGAATAGTTGTCGGCGGTTGGATTGGGGGCGACAGGTGGCTCACCAAGGAAGGCCAGCGTTTGAACAGGGAGCGCGCCAGGGGCTTGGCCCGTAGCGGCAGGCGTCCTCGACAGCCTTTGACGAACTGGGGGCCCATGGTTGACACTGCCAACAACAGGATGGGGCCCCAGCACACCTTGCCACCCACGAAACGGAGGGGGGCCAGCATGACGGCGGCGCCGATGCCGGCCGGGCGGCGGTCGGTGGCAGGCGGCGGGAAGTCGTGCCGACGGGGCCAGGCCTCAGGGAGAGGGGGAGGGCCCGGGGCCGTCGTCGCCGCTCTGCTCGGCGGGCGGAGGTGGAGGGGCGGGGAAGCGGTAGTCATCGACATGGCGCACGTGAATAGACACTGGGAAACACAGCATCTGCACGGCGAAGCGGTTGACCAGGTCCGGGTTAGCACCGGCGAGGTCGTCGGGCTCGGCCAGAAGGAGCTCGGAAGTGCGTGGAATCGTGTCGGGGTTGGTAGTCCAGGTCGTCAGCCGGAATACCGACATGTCGCTGCCGTACAACGTCTCGGGAGCAAGCCGGTCAACTAGGCAGAACGGGGCAAGGAGCTGCACGGCAGAGGAGATGTCCTAGCCATGTTTCGGGATGCCGGTGATCTCGATGTCGACGAAGATGTAGAGGGAGACCGGCTTGGCCCCGGCGAGGCGACTCCAGGGGTGAATGATCAGCCGAAACATGGCGGCGCGGATGGGTCTCGCGGCCACGAGAGCACGGGTGGCGGCATCCCGGAAGCGTACGAGGAACTCGTCGTCGCGGCGACGGTGGACGGAGAAGGCTGCCGGCGCGAGCTGGAAGTGCTCGCACAGCTCGCGAGCCACATCAGCGGCAGAGACCCTAGAACGGTTCCCAGCGACGATGGCAATCAGGGCAAGGCCCAGAGCGCGCTCAGCCTCCTCCAACCGAGCGGTGCGGGGGAGGTAGCAGACGGCGCCTGCCGGCCGCTGGGCGGGGTGGCCCGACAGGGAAGTGGGCGCGGCCAGCGCGCAGGTGCCGGCGGAGCCGCGGGGCGAGGGGGTGACCGAAGGAGGTGGCGTGGGAGTGACCGTGGCGGAGGAGGTGGTGGTGGCGGCGATGGAGACCGAGTACGAACCCAACCTAGGCCCGGAGAATGCGGGTGGGGATGGGCCTGCAACGCTCGAACCCGAAGATCCGGCGGAATGGGGGGACGACGGGCGCGTGCGCTTGGCCGCCGGCACGCCCTCCGAAGAGGACGAGCGGGGGGGGGGGGGCGTGTAGAACCTCGCGATGTGGCCGAAAAAGCGACAGCGGCGACAGCGCACGTCCTTCTGGCACTCAAAGCGCGGGTGCCCGGTGCCGAGGCAGCGCGGGGACGAAGGGGGGCTGCGGACGCCATGGTCGTCACGCCGGTGGTGGCGCAGACCACGAGGGCGTGGGCGACGACGGCTGCCTGCGACCTCCCAACCACCGCCATCAGGGGCGGCGTCCCCAGTCTCATGCACAACCCGGTGCCCCTCGGAGCGAGGTCCGGGACGCACGGCGGGCGGCGAGAGCTGGGGAGGAGAGGCCGGAGGCGAGCAGAGGGCGAGGCCGGTGGTCGGACTCCGCAGAGGACGGGCTGGATTCCATCCAGCGGCGTTCGTCGGGCCTGCCGCCTGCAGCTGGGGAAGGAGGGGAAGAGGGAGAGGCCATGGGGTGGGCGACGGGGAGGTGGCCGACGGCGGCCGGAGTGGCTGCCGGTGGATCTGGGGCTGGGGCGCGGGGGCTAGGAGCGGGCTAGCAAGGTGTTCCCCCCACTATGACTAGCCTAAGTCACCGGTGGACGGAGAAGGCCGCCGCGAGCTGGAAGCGCTCGCACAGCTCGCGAGCCAAGTCAGCGGCAGAGACCCTAGAACGATTCCCGGCGACGATGGCAATCAGGGCAGGGCCCAGAGCGCGCTCAGCCTCCTCCAACCGAGCGGTGCGGGGGAGGTAGCAGACGGCGCCTCCCGGCCGCTGGGCGGGGTGGCCCGACAGGGAAGTGGGCGCGGCCAGCGCGCAGGTGTCGGCGGAGCCGCGGGGCGAGGGGATGACCGAAGGAGGTGGCGTGGGAGTGACCGTGGCGGAGGAGGTGGTGGTGGCGGCGATGGAGACCGAGTACGAAACCAACCCAGGCCCGGAGAATGCGGGTGGGGATGGGCCTGCAACACTCGAAGCCGAAGATCCGGCGGAACGGGGGGACGACGGGCGCGTGCGCTTGGCTGCCGGCGCGCCCTCCGAAGAGGACTGGGGGGGGGGTCGTGTAGAACTTCGTGATGTGGCCGAAAAAGCGACAACACACGTCCTTCCGGCACTCAATGCGCGGGTGCCCGGTGCCGAGGCAGCGCGGGCACTCCCCGGGGCGCGGGGAGGAAGGGGGGCTGCGGACGCGCCCGCCATGGTCGTCGTGCCGGCGGCGGCGCAGACCACGAGGGCGCGGGCGATGACGGCTACCCGCGACCGCCCAACCACCTCCATCAGGGGCGGCGTCCCCAGTCTCGTGCACAACCCGGTGCACCTCAGAGCGAGGTCCGGGACGCACGGCGGGTGGCGAGAGCTGGGGAGCAGGCTGGGGAGGAGTGGCCGGCAGAGGGCGAGGCGGTAGGAGCGAGGCCGGTGGTCGGACTCCCCTCCTTCCATCCAGTGGTGTTCGCGGGGCCTGCCGCCCGCAGCCGGGGAAGGAGGGGAAGAGGGGGAGGCCATGGGGTGGGCGATGGCGCCGGAGTAGCGGTTGGCGCGACGGGGAGGTGGCCGCCGGTGGATCTGGGGCTGGGGCGCGGTGGCTAGGAGCGGGCTAGCGAGGTCTTCCCCCTACTATGACTAGCCTAAGCCACCGTGGCCAGATCCTCCCTTGTGGGAATTGTCCATGTTGAGCTTTGCATAATCAAATTGTTCTTGCATGCCAATGAACTAACGTAATTTTAATGTTCCAGGTAAGCACACAATTTTTGGGAGAGTATGCAGAGGAATGGAAATTGTTAAGCGCCTTGGAAGTATTCAGACCGACAAAAATGATAGGTAACACTTCAACTATATCCATATGTTTATATGACCACACCAGGCAGCGAACCCCATGCACACTAAGGCTTGCTGTATATCTATCTATTATTTTGTGTAGATGCAAATGGCACATGATCTCTCATCTCAATTCATCTATGGTGTCCAGTATTAACCATGGGATCGAGATTTGAAAGTTTCCATGGAAACCAATGTTGTTGAAGTGTTGGATCTAACTCGGATTTATTACTTTGTTCAGGCCCATCAATGAAGTGAAAATCCTGCGGACTGTTGTTAAAGATTGAAGCACGGCTGTTGTCATGAAACTCTTAATCTTTGGTTGTAGCTGTTTCACATGAGCATGTGTTCCCAGTTTGACTGGGAGGTCTTGTAATGTCAACTCGTACTTTGGTGTTCCTTTTTTTAACGATGAATCTTGCTTGCATATGATCATTTGACGAGTACCAAAAAAATACTCCCTCCGTCCGAAAATACTTGTCGAAGAAATACATAAAAATGAATGTATCTAGAACTAAAATACATCTAGATACATCCATTTCTCCGACGAGTATTTCCGAACGGAGGGAGTATATGATTAGTTATCTTTGCTGTGCACCGTGCCATATTATATTCCCTCCGTTCGGAATTACTTGTCTCGGAAATGGATATATCTATAATTAAAATATGTCTAGATACATTCATTCCTGCGATAAGTAATTCCGAACGGAGGGAGTACTTTGCTAAACCATTCCTCCACGGCAGGTTAACCGACACTGTTTTACACGGGAAACGACAGATTTTACTATTACCATTTGTCAGTTCCCTTATCTGAAGAAATGGAGCTCCCTGTTTCCGCGTTTCGGATGGTTTTCGAGCCGTTGATTGGTTATCCTGCGGCTCTCCTGTCACAATAACAGTTCGACGGCATGATGCCCTCTCGCTCGTTGATTATTCATCGGACAGCCTGGAGAAGCTGCCGCGTCATTGTTCACTTTCCGGCACCTTCTCTCTGTTCGCTTTTCACCCGCTCATCTGCTCTCCATTTCCCTGCAAAAAAATTTAAAAAAATTTGCTCTCCATTTCAGGTTATGCTTATGTAAATTGGGTTGTAAACCCTAGCTATCGGAGGCGTGCTACGGTACTATTCCCCTTCCAACAAGAACCCTGGTTGAATTTATCCCGGTCATCTGTCTTCTATTGAATTCAATTTAAATTTAGAGAAAGTACGGGTCCGTGCCTGAAAATTGTGATCAGAGTCAGTCGAACTTCGGAGGTGGCGTGAATCTGGAGTGTTGTGGGGTATGGGATCTCTCGTAAAATCCCTCCCCGAGCTCAGATTCTGGCGGCGGCATGGTTGTTGGTGGCGCCCGGAGTGGCACTCATCAGATTGCTTTTATCACAGTTCTTGCTTATCCTTCGATTGCTTGCAGAAATTAGACATTCATGGTTAGGTTTATCATGCTCTGACGTGGTCAATAATCTTCAATAGATTGTTTTAGCTGTTGCTAAAGCGCAACATCGCACATTTGTAGTAGGATCATCAAAGTTGACTCCACAAAAATTGATAGCTACTTCTCATCGAAAGATCAGGACACCCGTTGAAAGTCAGGTATATTTGTGCAGTCCAAATCTGAGTCCACAAAGTGGGGGAGACTTAGTCTCTAGAACAATGACGTGAGAGGTGACGATGATCTAAGTTGATGTTGCTTCCAAAAGAAAAGTAGAGGGGAGCAACTTCTCCACGGATGAGGATAACGTATTAGTCATGGCATGGGAAGTGTGAGCATTGATCCAGTACCAAGGACTGATCAAAGCATGAAGACCTACTAGAAGTGCTTTAGATCACTATCATCACAATGTAACATGTATATGTCATTTGTATGCTAGTTTGAAGAGAAATTTAAAAAAAAATATAGGAGAAAATGTATAGGGAACTACTAAAGCACCTCACTTTAAGGTTCCTACTAGGATCATGGTGAGATCTAGGTTTTCTATTGCTTTAGCTGTCCTCCCAACCTCCCACACAACGAATTCAAATTACAATACTCTCTCTCTGGTCAGGCCAAAGCCACCGTCATCCTTCCTGTCCCTCTCATTAGAAGCTATCGGTATTTAAACCATCGACCGTTACACCCCGCTTCAGCGGGCCCAGTTCGGGCTTGCAAGCCACTGGGGAAGTTTTCGCACGCAAGTGGGCTGGCCCCTTGGCCCATGACTTGATTCTTCTGGTTCCCAACTCTCGCCTGGTCCATCTTCCATGTCGACGCCCTGGCTGCTGACATCCCCCCTCTCTTGAAACACGGCTTGTCCCCAAGCCGGTGCTCGTGGAAACGCCTGTTGCAAAGCGTCTCTGTCTTCCCGCGTAGGTTCAGATTGTTGGGATCCACTCCATTCCACCAAGATCTGGGCAATAGAACGGTTTTTCTTGCGGCGAATCCGTTGTTGCAGCACTCGAACGGGCACTTGGAAGTTGATATCAGGAGGAGGCAGGGACTGCTGAACTGCATGTTTGGGAGAAATGAATGTTTAAGCTGGGAAACATGGAAAACTGGGTGGACCTTGCTGTCAGGCGGTAGATCCAAGCGGTAGGCCACTTCACCGATGCACTCCACAACTGGGAATGGCCCAAAATAATGAAAGGACAACTTGTTGTTGGACCTTTAAGCGACTAATTTTTGCACATAAGGCTGAAGTTTCAAGAAAACTTTGTCACCGGGAGCAAAAACTCTATCTGTGCGTTTTTTGTCAGCATGAACTTTCATCCTCTGTTGAGTTCTGAGCAAATGTTGTCTGACAGTATCCTGCACCACAATCCTGGAGTCCAACCACTGCTGTATATCCTGAGGAGCAATAGTATCAGAAGGAGTAATGCCAAAGTATATGGGTTCCTGACCATACAACACTGCAAATGGAGATTTTCCCAGGGAAGAATGCCAGTTGGTGTTATACCAAAACTCAAAGAGCGACAACCACTTGTTCCATTTTCTAGGGTGAGCAGAGATGAAACATCTGAGATAACACTCAATCTATTGGTTAACTCTCTCAGTCTGACCATCAGTCTCAGGATGGTAGGCAGTACTCATATTCAAAGTAACTCCTATCCTTTTAGTGAGGATCTGCCAGAACTGACTAGTAAAGACAGGGTCCCTGTCAGAAACAATGAACAAGGGCATACCATGCAGTTTATAGATGTTATCCAGGAAAATTTCGGCAATCTTAAGGGCATTGTAGGGGTGTTTGACTAGAATAAAGTGGCCATATTTGGTAAACTTATCAATAACCACCATAATGCAGTCAACATGATCAGAAGGAGGCAGACCAGAAATGAAATCCATAGTGACTGTTTCCCATGCTTTAGTAGGAACTGGAAGAGGTGACAGTAAGCCAGGGTAATTAATCCTCTCAGGTTTGGCCTTCTGACAAATCAAGCAAGATTGCACAAACTCCTTGATGAAAGTTTTCATACCAGACCACTTGAACAAGGCATGAATCCTTTTGTAAGTAACAGGAAATCATGAGTGACCTCCAAGAGGTGTAGCATGAAAAGCATGGAAAATCTTTGCTTGGAGTTGAACATCATTACCAATCCAGATGCAGTTTTTGTAGTTGATTAGGCCATTAGTTAAAGAGAAGGAGGGCTTGGATGTTGGTTGCACAGAAAGTTGTTGCAACAGCTCCTCAGCCTTTGGGTCTTTTCAATAACTGTCCATGATTTCCTACAACCAGGTAGGTTGAGCGGAGGAAATAACCATCACTTGTGAAGATGGATGAGGCCTTCTAGAAAGACCATCCGTAGCAGAATTGTCAGTGCCCTTCTTATACACAATTCTATAGTTAAGTCCCAAAAGTTTAGTTAAAAACTTTCTGCTGCCATGGGGTATGTAGTCTTTGATCTGTCAGATGAGTAAGACTCTTCTGGTCTGTCTTAATAACAAACTCTTGGAATTGCAAGTAAGCTCTCCAGTGCTCTACAGCAAGCAGAATGGCCATATATTCCTTCTCATACACAGACATGCCTCTGTTTTTTGGTACTAAAGCCTTACTAACAAATGCCAGTGGTTGACCTTTTTGCATCAGTACTGCTCCTATTCCATAATCACAGGCGTTAGTTTCCAGCACAAAGGGCAATGAAAAGTCAGGTAATGCCAGGATAGGGGCTTGGATGAGTGCTTGCTTCAGAGTTGCAAAAGCAGTTTCAGCCGCAGGTGTCCAAATGAATAGTGTACCCTTCTTCAACAATTCAGTTAGTGGCCTGCTAATAATTCCATAGTTCTTAATGAACTTCCTATAGTAACCCGTGAGGCCAAGGAACCCTCTAATTTCCTTCACATTAACTGGAGTTGGCCAGTTCTCAACAACCAAGATTTTAGAAGGATCAGTAGAAACCCCCTTTTCACTGATAATGTGACCCAAATAAGCAACTTGCTGTTGTGCAAATGAACATTTACTCAACTTGACCTTCCATTGTTTTTCTTGCAATGTAGTGAGCACCTTATCCACATGCACGAGATGTTCCTTCAAAGTTTTACTGAAAATCAGGATATCATCAAAGAACACTAGGACAAATTGCCTTAATGCTGGCAGGTCAGAGTTCATAGCTCCTTGAAAGGTGCCTGGTGCTTCAGACAGCCCAAAACTCATGACCAAGAATTCATAGTGCCCCTCATGAGTTTGGAATGCAGTTTTGAATTCCTCACCAGGAGCCAGTTTGATCTAATGATAACCTGCCCTCAAGTCCAATTTAGTAAACCAGCATGCTCCATGCAACTCATCTAATAATTCATCAATTATAGGGATGGGATATTTGCCCTTGATGGTTATTGCATTCAAATGTCTGTAGTCCACCACCATACGCCAAGTGCCATCTTTTTTCTTGACTATCAGCACAGGAGAAGAGAAAGGACTTTTACTAAGTCTAATCATACCATTCTGCAACAGCTCCTTAACCTGATTTTCCATTTCAGTTTTTAGATGAGGAGCTACTCTGTAAGGTCTAACAGCCACTGGTGTTGCTCCAGGAATTAGTATTATAGTATGATCATACTGCCTTCTAGGGGGCAGCCCTTTTGGTTCTTCAAAAACAGCAGAAAACTTTTTTAACAATGCTTGCACTTCAGGTATATGTGTACTGTCCTCACTACTATCTGCACTATCTAACTCAGCACTCATGACTGTATAAGTGCAATCTTTTGGTAGTTCTCCCTGTAATGTAATCCAAGATCCCTGGTACTGGAAAGAGAACCACTTCTGCTCCCAATCAATAACCATAGGGCTATGACTGGCGAACCAATCAAGCCCTAAGATACCATCATAGTGGCCCAGCTGAAGCAAACTGAATCAGACTTAAATACTGCTTGCTTACATTGCCAGATGCATTGTTTCACAACCTGTCTACAATATAACTGAGCTCCACCGGCGATAGTAGCTGCAATTGGCTTGATATTCTGAACCTCAGGCAACAGTGCAACCAGAGCTATATTAAGGAAGGAGTGGGTACTGCCAGAGTCGACCAAGAAGGTGAGTGTTTGTCCTTGAACATCCACTCTCAATTTCATAGTTGAAGGAGTAGTTTCAGCAGAACAAGCAGCTGTAGGCAGCAACATAAGATTATCTGAATCACTGTCAGAGGACTCTGGGTAGAAGGAACTGTTGCTCTGTATATGTTCGATCATTTCCTGCACAATATGAAGTTGAACTGACGATTTGCACTAATGATCCTTGGACCATTTCTCTCCACAGATAAAACATAAACCCTTTGATTTCCTATAGGTCCGCAAGGCATTCCACTTGTCCTCTGGAAGAGCCGTCTTACTGGTTTCTGTCAATTTTCTGTCAGAACTGGTTGAAGTTCTTGGATGAGAGGCAGTGGTTACTGGTTTCCTGAACGACTGGGTCGAGGAGTGTCTGTCATTGAGCTCTTCATGGAGTAAGGCTATGTCATAAGCTACATCCAGATCTTGTGGTTTTTGCAAAGCCACTGACATGCGCACACCAGGTTTAAGGCCATCGATGAAACGCGTGCTGTAATACAAACTATCAGGCATCACCTCATAGCTGATAACTGATCATACAACTCCGCAAAGCGTTCCACATAATTTTTCATTGTTGTTTCCTGAGCAATTTGAAACATCTGCCTCACCAGTGTTTAATGTTGATTGCGACCGAACCTGTTCATTAGCAGCTGACAGAATTCAGACCAAGACAAGTTGGGAGATCTGCGCTGCACCGCTTCCAACCATCTAGCTGCAGCTCCATCAAACTGAGAAGTGGTGAATGATATCCATCTTGATGCAGGTGTGCCCCAAATTTTGAAGTAGTCCCCACATCGGGATTGCCACAGCCGCTGATTCGCGCCATCAAACCGCGGCAATTCAACACGGGGTGCAGATTGGAACATGTCAGAGACTTCGAAACGAAATCACAAGGGGATAAAATTTCATGGGGAGAGCTGGAATCGCGTGCACCTCTGACCGGAGGAGGCACATAAACTTGATGCGCCTTCCCCCGGTGGAATTTGTCGAAGCCAAGGAGGTATGCCGCAGTCGTCTCGCGGCCGCCCCCAACTTCCTTGCTGGTCGACGCGGTCGCCTGCTTGCCCGTGGCCTCATCCTTGCCGCAGTGCTCGAGTTCCGCTCGGATTTGCTCGACGTCGAGGTTGAACTCCGATCTGGCCCCATCAATCCGCGTCCTGATGAGGCCGTCGAGCGCAACGGTCGTTTCCTTGAGCATCTTACCGACGGACTTGATGATCTCATCACCGTGCGCCTTGAACCTCTGGTCCAAAACCTCGGCGAAGTCCGCTCGCAGTAGCTCCTGGATCTGTCGCCCCTCGGATGACAGCTTTTCCATGGCGGCGCTCCTCTACTGGAGTTTGAAGCGTGTGGCGTGGATGTGATTTGGGATCTCTAGGATCAACAAGCTCTGAGTACCAGATGTAAGGTTCCTACTAGGATCATGGCGAGATCTAGGTTTTCTATTGCTTTAGCTGTCCTCCCAACCTCCCACACAGCAAATTCAAATTACAATACTCTCTCTCTGGTCAGGCCGAAGCCGCCGTGATCCTTCCCGTCCCTCTCGCTAGAAGCTATCGGTATTTAAACCATCGACCGTTACACCCCGCTTCAGCAGGCCCAGTTCGGGTTTGCAAGCCACTGGGGAAGTTTTCGCGCGCGAGTGGGCCTGCCCCTTGGCCCATGACTTGGTTCTTCTAGTTCCCGCCTCTCGCCTGGTCCATCTTCCATGTCGACGCCTTGGCTGTTGACACTCACCTACAAACATCCCCTAAATGATATGTGCACCCATATAACTATTTTTAGCAGACTTGTTGGAGATGCTCTAAAGTCATATACATGTTGATAAAATGAATTTCTCTTATATATTGCATATATATCTAGGCGAAGTATCGAGTGAAAACGGCCATTCAGTGAAAACTGAAAAACTTTCCCCATACTCCTTTCGATCACGAACGTATGGTATAAATCAGAGGCGGGAATCCCACCAGCCACTTAACCACACTTTTCCCGAAAACCACCTGCCCGTATGTGCTAGTTGGTAAGGGTTCAATAGAAAAAACAGGTCGTGTTCAATCTGTGCTGCCATGGAGCCTCGTCCTGCGCCGACCGCCATGTGCGCTGGCCCTCCGGTGGACGTGTGCCCTTGTTGTCCAACGGCTCCCTCCTTGAGCACTCTTCCTCGCCCTCCAACGGTTCCGTCCAGGAGAGCTCCCCCTCCGCCGGCGGTGATCCCCCACCTTTCGCCGGCCCCGACCATGATTCAGATGTTCGAGTGTTAATCGACAACCTTTGGAAGAGGAAGAAAATCTAACAAGGGTTCTTCTCGAGTATGTTCTTGGTGATGCTAATCGGCTGACACATGTATTTTACTAGGAGAGTTATCATTTTCTAGGATTATGATGCAGTCCTGAATGACAACTTAGATGGCCTCGTATCTCTGAATATTTGTACTGAAGCTCACTGGTGCTTGTGCCGACATTTTGCTAGGAGATTATCATTTATCTCTGAATATTTGTACTGAAGCTCATGTGTTGGATGAATTATAGATGGCCTTGTATCTCTGAATATTTGTATTGAAGCTTATGGGTTGAATGAAGTTTAGATGGCCTTGTATTTCTGAATGTTTGTAGTGAAGCTCTTGGACACTTGTGTTAATATTTTGCTAGGAGATTATCATTTTATCTCTGGATATTTGTACTGAAGCTCACTTGTTTGATGCATTTTAGATGGCCTTGATTCTCTGAATATATGTGCAAGAATATTGTTTCTCATGGCAAACTGTTTCTTTTTACTAGCTAGAATTAGACAGGGTAATAACACACAAGAGGTTAATTGATTAATGCCAATTCCTGTTTATTGTAGCCGATGGATTAGTCAACTCAGAATTTAGCAAGACAGAAGATGTTAACCACCAGTAATACATGTCATGTCACTGAATTCTAGCTGTCTGAATGTTATCTCTTAATTTAGGTTATCTCTGAGTACCACCAGTACATGATTGGCATCAGTGGGTGTATAGATAACATCAGCACATGAATTTTAGTACACTAGCACTCTGAATCAGTGAATAATGAACATGGATGTAAAAGAAGCAAAATCCTTTTGTGTTATCCATGTCACTGAAATGTCAGAAAAGATTTCTTGTACATTCACATTCATTCAAGTATTTTATGTAGATCCACACTGATTCACATGCAGCAAAAGAACTATGGAGTAGGATTTATATGCTCATCCATATTCATTCAGTTGCAGCAAAACATCATCAACATTCACGTGGAGCAGTTTTGAAGGGCAAGCAAGCCCCTGGGTCGCCGTTGCATGGATGCAGCGCCACGGCAACTCGCTCCCTCCGTCCCTCCTGTGGGGGCAGCGCCGGGTCACCATCGCATGGATAGAGCACTGCGGCCGCTTGTTCTCCCTCGCGTGTGGGTGAAGCATCGGGTCGCTGAGATCACCGCCGCGCGGAGGCATCGCCATGGCTGTTGGGTCGTCGTTGCGAGACCGAGCGTCGGCCCGCCAGAGTGTGTGTTCAGTGCCAGGTCGCGGTCGCGTGGGGGCGTCGCAGTGGCCTCCGGGTCGCCCTCACAGTTGGAGAAAAAGTAGGGGGGTTTCGGGAAAAGTGTGGTTAAGTGGCTGGTGGGATTTCCACCTCTGATTTGTACCATAGGTTCGTGATCCAAAGGCATACGAGGATAGTTTTCAAGTTTTCACTGAATGAGAGTTTCCACTTGATACTTCGCCATCTATCTATACCAGTATAAAAAGACTCAAAGGGGTAGATCCAATTAATCTCGGCCATCAAATCATGTTAATTCAAGGTCCGACAGGACCTATATTACTTTAATGACGAGCGCTCGACATGTTTAGCATGTAATTAATATCGTACCAAATATGAACATCTATTCTAATCATATAATTAATTCGTAATTGATATCCTATCTAATATAGTCATGCAATTAATGCATAACTGATGTCCTGTCTAATATGAATGTGCCTAATATTAATGTGCATTGCACATACACATTTGCTAGTGTCATCAAGAAAGACAACAAATAATATGATATAAGAAATTATCTCTTAGATGCAAACCGTCCTCTCTTCCAACTCAACAATTATCCTACATGACGCTGGTTTTTGGTTCCCAACCCTAGCCGCCATCATTTCTGAAAGTGCGTTAAGTTGACTAGAGGGGGAGGGTGAATAGACAATTTTTACAAATTTGTCACTCAGGAATTTCAGGGTGAGGAAATTCCTAAGTCACGAACAACTAGCAGCGGAATAAGCACTCAAGTGTAAGCATAAGAGAGTAACAACATAGTCATCACGATGAAATGAAAAACAAACACAGAGCACAAGTAGCGTAAACACAGGATAAGCAACCTGAAGACAAACTGACTGAAGAAATATGATTGAGGAAATTGAGAAAGTCTTCATTCAAAGTCGTCAAACAGTAACGATCAAGTACAACAGTAAGTAACTGAGAAAATGGAATGGTTTAAGAAATAGAACCAGTAGCTTGGTGAAGATAGTGATTTGGTAGACCAGTTCCAACTGCTGTGACAGTTGTACGTCTGGTTAGAGCGGCTGGGTATTTAAACCTGAGGACACACAACCCTCACCGTATTCTCCTTGAGCTAAGGTCACACAGACCTCGCCCAATCACTCATGGTAAGTCTTCAGGTGACTTCCAAACCTTCACAGACTCGGTCACTCGGCGGTCCACAATTTCCTCTTGGATGCTCTAGACCATGACACCTAACCGTCTGGAGGATACACAGTCCTCAAAGGTAACAAGCGTCGGTTCCACACAGGAACAATCTCTTCAGTGATGCTCAATCACTTTGGGTTTGTAGGTGTTTGGGTTTGGGTTTTCCTCACTTGATGATTTTCGCTCAAAGTCCTCGGAGGATGGGATGCTCTCAATGACAAGTGTCGGTTTCTCTCGGAGCAGCCAACCAGCTAGTGGTTGTAGGGGGAGGCTATTTACAGCCTAGGGAGCATCCCGACATGATAAGACATAAATGCCCTTCAATGATATGACCGTTAGGTGGGTAGATATTTTGGGACAGCTGGCGCATAGCACAACAATGGTCGGATATTTGAGATATCAATTCCTCAGGGCTATCATGTTCCTCACCTGTAGGCAATCCGCACTGGCGAATTCCTAACTCCTCAGTCAGAACAAATTCCTTTGAGACCAGAAGATCTTCGTCTCTGTCACTGAAGAAATTGACTGAGCTGCATGAGATTTCCAATGGCTTCACTCGAAAGGATTGGTAGGTGTAGGATTTTGAGATGAGCATCACTTGGAAACTTTTCCTTAGTTTTACCTCGACCCCCTTTAACAGTACGGTGTTTCCTATGACTCAAGAAAGAGAAAAAGAAACTACGAAAATAAAAGTCTTCACGCTTCATATTCCTCACATGAATATTAAGTCTTCATGATCACACCAATTTCTTCACTTTCAAAGTCTTCAGAAGGCCAAAGTCTTCAGTTGAAGACATTCATTTTTAGGGGTCGACTTTCTCTGTAAATATCAAACTCCTCATAGACTTATATAACCATGTACACTCACAAACGCATTAGTCCCTTAACCTATAAGTCTTCAATACACCAAAATCACTAAGGGGCACTAGATGCACTTACAATCTCCCCCTTTTTGGTGATTGATGACAATATAGGTTAAGTTTTCAACGGGGATAAACATATGAAGTGTAAATACTTATATTGAGGAATTTGATCGCAAGATATAGAAGAACTCCCACTGAAGAGGTGCATATATGAGGAATTTGCTTTGAATAGCAATGCACATTGTAGAGTGGAATCATGGAGATCTCCCCTATATCTTGTAATTCATACACGCATTTAACATATGGTATGAAGAATTTTAAATGCATGCAGAAGTATGGTGACTGATGTAGTTCAGCATGCGTGCATTAACATATATGAGGAAATAGCATGCAGAAGAACATAGCAAAAGTATCGGACCACCATCGGTTTTAAGATTACAACTCGATTCAACAAAGACTTCAGAAGAACGAGAGTTGTAACTTAGCAAAAAAAATTGCCCATATATAGAGACCCGCTTGAAGACTAACTCAAATTTTCCCCCTTTGTCATCGAATGACCAAAAGGGACAAAAATGAGGACTAACGCCCCTGAAGAATAACATCACGAAGTCGATGGAGGAGCGACAGTGTTGTTGGGGTCGGTTGTTGGAGTAGGGCCTGTCGAAGTGTCATCCAAATCTTCAGCTAAGTCTGTCTCGCACGATGAAGAATATGAACTTGTGACGAGCTGAGGAATTTTGACCTTCTTGAATTTCTTCGAAGGTGGCTGAGACCAGTCGAAGTCCTGTTGGAAGTCCATCTCCTTGAGATCTTTAGCATAATACATATTTGAAAGAATGGCCCAAGTGCGGTCGGAGACTTGATGTAAGTAATAGTGATTCTTCTTCACAGAATTTTGAGTCACAGTCATGTTCTCAAGAATAGCACGAAACTGTCTCTTGACCCACTTGTGGTTGCGATCGACCTTCTGATGAAGACTGAGGAGAAGCTCACGATCAGTCATCACCCTTGGAGCAGTGGCTTGAGGATTTTTCTTTGAAGCATTTGCGGCAGAGTCATCATTGGTGGAGTAGGATGCAGCTTTGCGAAACTGTCCATCCAATGGACGTGTACCTTCATCAATAGCAGCGGCCTTGCCCTTCTCATCAGCTGAGGAAATAGTCCGTTTGAGGACTTCAATAGGGGGCAAGTAGCTGCCATGATTAAGAGTATCAGCCTTGTGAAGGAAATATGCCCTAGAGGCAATAATAAAGTTATTATATATTTCCTTATTTCATAATAAATGTTTATTATTCATGCTAGAATTGTATTAACCAGAAACATAATACATGTGTGAATACATAGACAAACATAGTGTCACTAGTATGCCTCTACTTGACTAGCTCGTTAATCAAAGATGGTTAAGTTTCCTAGCCATAGACATGAGTTGTCAATTGATTAACGGGATCACATCATTAGAGAATGATGTGATTGACTTGACCCATTCCGTTAGCTTAGCACTTGATCGTTTAGTATGTTGCTATTGCTTTCTTCACGACTTATACATGTTCCTTTGACTATGAGATTATGCAACTCCCGTTTACCGGAGGAACACTTTGTGTGCTACCAAACATCACAACATAGCTGGGTGATTATAAAGGAGCTCTACAGGTGTCTCTGAAGGTACATGTTGAGTTGGCATATTTCGAGATTAGGATTTGTCACTCCGATTGTCGGAGAGGTATCTCTGGGCCCTCTCGGTAATGCACATCATAATAAGCCTTGCAAGCAATGTGACTAATGAGTTAGTTGCAGGATGATGCATTACGGAACGAGTAAAGAGACTTGCCGGTAACGAGATTGAACTAGGTATTGAGATAAGATACCGACGATCGAATCTCGGGCAAGTAACATACTGATGACAAAGGGAACAACGTGTGTTGTTATGCGGTTTGACCGATAAAGATCTTTGTAGAATATGTGGGAGCCAATATGAGCATCCAGGTTCCACTATTGGTTATTGACCGGAGACATGTCTCGGTCATGTCTACATTGTTCTTGAACCCATAGGGTCCGCACGCTTGAAGTTCGGTGACGATCGGTATTATGAGTTTATGTGTTTTGATGTACCGAAGGTAGTTAGGAGTCTCGGATGAGATCAGGGACATGACGAGGAGTCTCGAAATAGTCGAGACGTAAAGATCGATATATTGGATGACTATATTCGGACTTCAGAAAGGTTCCGAGTGATTCGGGTATTTTTCGGAGTACGGGAGAGTTATGGGAATTCGCCGGGGAGTATATGGGCCTTATTGGGCCATTCGGGAATAGAGGAGAGAGTCCAAAAGGAAGGAGGCACGCGACCCCTTCTGGTCCGAATTGGACAAGGGGTGCAGCCCCCTTTTCCTTCTCCATCTCCCCCTCTTTCCTTCTCTCCTACTCCGGAAAGGAAAGGGGAATCCTACTAGGACTTGAAAGTCCTAGTAGGAATCCCCACACTTGGTGCGCCCTCCTCTAGGGCCGGCCTCTCCCTCCCTCCTTTATATACGGGGGCAGGGGGGCACCTCTATACATAACAATTGATCTCTTGATCTCTTAGCCGTGTGCGGTGCCCCCCTCCACCATATTCCACCTCGGTAATATCATAACGGTGCTTAGGCGAAGCCCTGTGTCGGTAGCATCATCGACACCGTCATCACGCCGTCGTGCTGACGGAACTCTCCTGCAAAGCTCTGATGGATCGGAGTTCGTGGGACGTCATCGAGCTGAACGTGTGCTGAAGTCGAAGGTGTCGTACGTTTGGTACTTGATTGGTCGGATCGTGAAGACGTACAACTACATCAACCGCGTTGTGCTAACGCTTCCGCTTTCGGTCTACAAGGGTATGTGGACAACACTCTCCCCTCTCGTTGCTATGCATCACCATGATCTTGCGTGTGCATAGGATTTTTTTTAAAATTACTACGTTCCCCAACAGTGGTATCAGAGCCAAGTTTATGCGTAGATGTTATATGCACGAGTAGAACACAAATGAGTTGTGAGCGATACAAGTCATACTGCTTACCAGCATGTCATACTTTTGTTCGGCGGTATTGTTGGATGAAGCGGCCCGGGCCGACATTACGCGTACGCTTTCACGAGACTGGTTCTACCGACGTGCTTTGCACATAGGTGGCTGGCGGGTGTCAGTTTCTCCAACTTTAGTTGAACCGAGTGTGGCTATGCCCCGTCCTTGAGAAGGTTAAAACAACACTAACTTGATGAACTATCGTTGTGATTTTGATGCGTAGGTAAGAACGGTTCTTGCTCAGCCCGTAGCAGCCACGTAAAACTTGCAACAACAAAGTAGAGGACGTCTAACTTGTTTTTGCAGGGCATGTTGTGATGTGATATGGTCAAGACATGATGCTAAATTTTATTGTATGAGATGCATCTTATTTTGCTTTGATTAACAGTTGCATTATAAGATGATCTCTCACTAAATTTCAAGGTATAAGTGTTCTTCCTGAGTATGCACCGTTGTGAAAGTTCTTCGTGCTGAGACACCACGTGATGATCGGGTGTGATAGGCTCTATGTTCAAATACAACGGGTGCAAAAGAGTTGCACACGCGGAATACTCAGGTTATACTTGACGAGCCTAGCATATACATATATGGCCTCGGAACACTTGAGACCAAAAGGTCGAGCGTGAATCATATAGTAGATATGATCAACATAATGATGTTCACCATTGAAAACTACTCCATCTCACGTGATGATCGGACATGGTTTAGTTGATTTGGATCACATGATCACTTAGTTGATTAGAGGGATGTCTACCTAAATGGGAGTTCTTAAGTAATATGATCAATTGAACTTTAATTTATCATGAACTTAGTCCTGATAGTATTTTCCAAATAATGTTGTAAGATCAATAGCTCGCGTTGTTGCTTCCCTATGTTTTGTATGTGTTCCTAGAGAAAACTAAGTCCAAAGATGATAGTTGCAATGATGCGGACTGGGTCCGTGATCTGAGGTTTATCCTTATTGCTGCATAGAAGAATTATGTCCTTGATGCACCGCTAGGTGACAGACCTATTGCAGGAGAAAATACAGACGTTATGAATGTTTGGCTAGCTCAATATGATGACTACTTGATAGTTTAGTGCACCATGCTTAACGGCTTAGAATCGGGACTTCAAAGACGTTTTGAACGTCATGGACCATATGAGATGTTCCAGGAGTTGAAGTTAATATTTCAAGCAAATACCCGAGTTGAGAAATATGAAGTCTCCAACAAGTTCTATAGCTAAAAGACGGAGGAGAATTGCTCAACTAGTGAGCATGTGCTCAGATTGTCTGGGTACTACAATCTCTTGAATCAAGTGGGAGTTAATCTTCCAGATAAGATAGTGATTGACAGAGTTCTCTAGTCACCATCACCAAGTTAGTAGAACTTCGTGATGAACAATAGTATGCAAGGGATGACGAAAACGATTCCCGAGCTCTTCATGATGTTGAAATCGATGAAGGTACAAATCAAGAAAGAACATCAAGTGTTGATGATTGACAAGATCACTAGTTTCAAGAAAAAGGCAAAGGAAAAGAAAGGGAACTTCAAGTAGAATGGCAAGCAAGTTGTCACTTCCGTGAAGAAGCCCAAAGCTAGACTAAAGCCTGAAACTAAGTGCTTCTACTGCAAAAGGAAATGGTCACTTGAAGCGGAAATACCATGAATATTTTGTGGATAAGAAGGATGGCAAAGTGAACAAGGGTATATTTGATATGCAGGTTATTGATGTGTATCTTACTATTGTTTATAGTAGCCCCTGGGTATTTGATACTTGTTTGGTTGCTAAAAATTAGTAACTCGAAATAGGAGATACAGAATAAACAGAGACTAGTTGAGGGTGAAGTGACGATGTATGCTGGAAGTGGTTCCAAGATTGATATGATCATCATCGCACACTCCCTATACTTTTGGGATTACTGTTAAACCTAAATAAATGTTATTTGGCGTTTGCGTTGAGCATGAATATGATTTTATCATGTTTATTGCAATACGGTTATTCATTTAAAGTCAAAGAATAATTATTATTCTGTTTACATGAATAAAGCCTTTGATGGTCATACACCCAATGAAAATACTTTATTGGATCTCGATCGTAGTGATACACATATTCATAATATTGATGCCAAAACATGCAAAGTTGATAATGATAGTGCAACTTATTTGTGGCACTGCCATTTGGGTAATGTCGGTGTAAAGCGCATGAAGAAACTCACTGCTGATGGGTTTTTGGAATCACTTGATTATGAATCATTTGATGCTTGCGAACCATGCCTTTTGGGCAAGATGACTAAAGCTCCGTTCTTCGGAACAATGGAACGAGCTACTGATTTATTGAAAATAATACATACCGATGTATGCAATCCAATGAATGTTGATGCTCGTGGCAAGTATCGTTATTTCTAACCTTCACAGCTGATTTGAGCAGATATGGGTATATCTACTGAATGAAGCATAAGTCTGAAACATTTGAGAAGTTCAAAGAATTTCATAGTGAAGTGGAGAATCATTGTAACAAGAAAAGAAAGTTTCTACAATCTGATCATAGAGGAGAATATTTGAGTTACGAGTTTGGCCTTCATTTAAAAACAATGTGGAATAGTTTCACAGCTCACGCCACATGGAACACCACAGCATAATGGTGTGTCCGAACATCGTAACTTCACTTTATTGGATATGGTGTGATCTATGATGTATCTTACCGATTTACCACTATCGTTTTGGGGTTATGCATTAGAGACAGCTGCATTCACTTTAAATAGGGCACCATCAAAATCCGTTGAGATGCCGCCTTATGGACTGTGATTTGGCAAGAAACCAAAGTTGTCGTTTCTTAAAGTTTGGGGCTACGATGCTTATGTGAAAAGTTTCAACCTAATAAGCTCGAACCCAAATCGAAAAAGTGCGTCCTCATAGAATACCCAAAGGAAACTGTTGGGTACACCTTCTATCACAGATCCGAAGGCAAGATATTTGTTGCTAAGATGGATCCTTTCTAGAGAAGGAGTTTCTCTTGAAAGAAGTGAGTGGGAGGAAAGTAGAGCTTGATAAGGTAATTGTACCTTCTCCTGAATTGGAAAGTAGTTCATCACACAAATCAGTTTCAGTGATTCCTACACCAATTAGTGAGGAAGCTAATGATGATGATCATGAAACTTCAGATTAAGTTACTACAGAACCTCGTAGGTCTTCCAAAGTACAGTCCGCACCAGAGTGGTACGGTAACCCTGTTCTGGAAGTCATGTTACTAGAACATGGTAAACCTACGAACTATGAGGAAGCGATGATGAGCCCAGATTCCGCGAAATGGCTTAAGGCCATGAAATCTGAGATGGGATCCATGTATGAGAACAAAAGTGTGGACTTTGGTGGAGTTGCCCGATGATCGGCAAGCCATATTGTATAAATGGATCTTCAAGAGGAAGACAGACGCTAAAATAGTAGTGTTACTATCTACAAAGCTCAACTTGTCGCAAAAAGTTTTTCGACAAGTTCAAGGTGTTGAATACAATGAGATTTTCTCACTCGTATCGATGCTATATTCTGTCTGAATCATGTTAGCAATTGCCACATTTTATGAAATCTGGCAAATGGATGTCAAAACTACATTCCTTAATGAATTTATTAAAGAAGAGTTGTATATGATACAACCAGAAGGTTTTGTCGATCCAAAGGGTGCTAACAAAGTGTGCAAGCTCCAGCGATCCATTTATGGACTGGTGCAAGCCTCTCGGAGTTGGAATAAATGTTTTGATAGTGTGATCAAATCATATGGTTTTGTACAGACTTTTTGGAGAAGCATGTATTTACAAGAAAGTGAGTGGGAGCTCTATAGCATTTCTAATACTATATGTAGATGACATATTGTTGATTGGAAATGATATAGAAATTCTGGATAGCATAAAAGGATACTTGAATAAGAGTTTTTTCAAAAAAAAAAACTTGGTGAAGGTGCTTACACATTGAGCATCAAGATCTATAGAGATAGATCAAGACGCTTGATAAGATTTTTCAATAAGTACATACCTTGATAAGATTTTGAAGTAGTTCAAAATAGAACAGTCAAAGAAGGAGTTCTTGCATGTGTTGCAAGGTGTGAAGTTGAGTAAGACTCAAAATCCGACCATGGCAGAAAATAGAAAGAGAACGAAAAGTCATTCCCTATGCCTCAGTCATAGGTTCTGTAAAGTATGTTATGCTGTGTACTAGAAGTATTGTATACCTTGCTCTGAGTTGGGCAAGGGAGTACAATTTTTGATCTAGGAGTAGATCACTGGACAGTGGTCAAGAATATCCTTAGTAAGGACTAAGGAAATATTTCTCGATTATGAAGGTGATAAAAGAGCCCTTCGTAAAGAGTTACATCGGTGCAAGCTTTTACACCGATCCAGATGACTCTAAGTCTCAATCTGGATACATATTGAAAGTGGGAGCAATTAGCTAGAGTAGCTCCGTGCAGAGCATTGGAGACATAGAATATTTGCAAAATACATACGGCTCTGAATGTGACAGACCCGTTGACTAAACTTCTCTCACGATCAAAACATGATCATACCTTAGTACTCTTTGGGTGTTAATAACATAGCGATGTGAACTAGATTATTGACTCTAGTAAACCCTTTGGGTGTTGGTCACATGAAGATGTGAACTATGGGTATTAATCACATATAGATGTGAATATTGGTGTTAAATCACATGATGATGTGAACTAGATTATTGACTCTAGTGCAAGTGGGAGACTGAAGGAAATATGCCCTAGAGGCAATAATAAAGTTATTATTTATTTCCTTATTTTATGATAAATGTTTATTATTAATGCTAGAATTGTATTAACCGGAAACATAATACATGTGTGAATACATAGACAAACATAGTGTCTCTAGTATGCCTCTACTTGACTAGCTCGTTAATCAAAGATGGTTAAGTTTCCTAGCCATAGACATGAGTTGTCATTTGATTAACGGGATCACATCATTAGAGAATGATGTGATTGACTTGACCCATTCCGTTAGCTTAGCACTTGATCGTTTAGTATGTTGCTATTGCTTTCTTCATGACTTATCCATGTTCCTTTGACTATGAGATTATGCAACCCCCGTTTACCGGAGGAACACTTTGTGTGCTACCAAATGTCACAACGTAACTGGGTGATTATAAAGGAGCTCTATAGGTGTCTCTGAAGGTACATGTTGAGTTGGCATATTCGAGATTAGGATTTGTCACTCCGATTGTCGGAGAGGTATCTCTAGGCGCTCTCGGTAATGCACATCACAATAAGCCTTGCAAGCAATGTGACTAATGAGTTAGTTGCAGGATGATGCATGACGCAACGAGTAAAGAGACTTGCCGGTAACGAGATTGAACTAGGTATTGAGATACCGACCATCGAATCTCGGGCAAGTAACATACCGATGACAAAGGGAACAACGTATGTTGTTATGCAGTTTGACCGATAAAGATCTTCATAGAATATGTGGGAGCCAATATGACCATCCAGGTCCCGCTATTATTTATTGACTGGAGACGTGTCTCGGTCATGTCTACATTGTTCTTGAACCCGTAGGGTCCGCACGCTTAAAGTTCGGTGACGATCGCTATTATGAATTTATGTGTTTTGATGTACTGAAGGTAGTTCGGAGTCCCGGATGAGATCGGGGACATGACGAGAAGTCTCGAAATGGTCGAGACGTAAAGATCAATATATTGGATGACTACATTCGGACTTCGGAAAGGTTCCGAGTGATTCGGGTATTTTTCGGAGTACCGGAGAGTTACGGGAATTCGCCGGGGAGTATATGGGCCTTATTGGACCATATGGGAATAGAGGAGAGAGGCCAAAAGGAAGGAGGCGCCCCCCTGGTCCGAATTGGACAAGGGGTGCAGCCCCCTTTTCCTTCTCCCTCTCCCCCTCTTTCCTTCTCTGCTACTCCGGAAAGGAAAGGGGAATCCTACTAGGACTTGAGAGTCCTAGTAGGACTCCCCACACTTAGCGCGTCCTCCTCTAGGGTCGGCCTCTCCCTCCCTCCTTTATATACGGGGGTAGGGGCACCTCTAAACATAACAATTGATCTCTTGATCTCTTAGGCATGTGCGGTGCCCCCCTCCACCATATTTCACCTCGGTAATATCATAGCAGTGCTTAGGCGAAGCCGTGCATCGGTAGCATCATCGACACCATCATCACGCCGTCGTGTTGACGGAACTTTCCCACAAAGCTCTGCTGGATCGGAGTTCGTGGGACGTCATCGAGATGAACGTGTGCTGAACTCGGAGGTGCCGTACGTTTGGTACTTGATCGGTCGAATCGTGAAGACGTACGACTACATCAACCACGTTGTTCTAACACTTCCGCTTTCGGTCTACGAGGGTACGTGGACAACACTCTCCCCTCTCGTTGCTATGCATCACCATGATCTTGCGTGTGCGTAGGATTTTTTTTGAAATTATTACGTTCCCCAACACCTTGTAGTTGATTGAAGACCTTGATCGGATGAATCTCATGATCCAGGGAGCGTAAGACTTCAATTCAAATGGTGAAAGAGCAACATTGGCCATAGTCCTCATGAAGAAATCATGGTAGTTGATAGGATCCATAGATGATGTTGAATAGCAGATTCTTAATGATTCCAACAACCTCTTCTTCATCGGAGTTGTGGCCCTTGATTGGACTAAGGGTCTTAGTCAATATGTTGTATATCGTCCTTGGCATATAGAGCAATTCCTTCACGAGGAATTTGGTTCTTGGAGCTTGGCCAGGCTTCAGAGGCTTCATCAGCACTTGCATGTAATGATCAGATAGCTCAGGTTCATGGTAGATGAGTCTTGCACCTTCAAAGGGAGGACTGACTGGTAGGGCATGAAGTAATTCAGAGGCCGGCGCTTTGTAGTGTGTGTTCTCAGTCATCCAGTCCAACACCCATGAATTCACATCTTCAGTGTTTCCGGTGATGTGCAACGTAGCGTAGAACTAAAGAATTAGCTCTTCATTCCAGTCGCAAATGTCAGTGCAGAAATTGAGCAGCCCAGCGTCATGAAGAACACTGAGGACTGGGGTGAAGCAAGGCAGCGACTCCATATCCACATGAGGAATATGCTCATCGTCAAAGATCTTGTCCTTATCGAATAGCAGTGAAGAATAGAAGTTCATTTGACTTGATATCCTGAAGCGCTTCCGTCGAAGACGAGCAGCATCCTAGGGGTTGTAATTAGTGAAGAATACATGCTCGTGGAAGAAGTCATCAGCTTTGAACTTCTGTTTCGTTGAGAAGGGATTCTTCGGCTTGGGCTGAGGTGTGTTAGTCAAAATCTTCACATCCTCTGGAATCACAGTCTCAGGAGCCACTGGCTAAGGAATTTCAGTTTCAACATCTTCATGAGCAGCCTGGGTCTCCATTTCATCAACAACATTCACATCAACACTAGTGGCTAGAACTTCTTCACAAAGGGTGAGAAGATAAGCTTGAGGTTCTTCAGAGCCAGTGTGAATTTCTTCGATCTGAACCGGGGACTGAGGAATTTGTTGCAGAGGAGTGAATATTGGTGAATTGGGGTGATGACTTTCCCAGTAGTCATCATTTAGAATAGGAGTGGAACACCCAATATCCACATCTTCATCTTCTTCATCAATTTCCTCAACGCCTGCCTCTTCAGCTGTGAACTAAGGCATGGGCGATGATACCAATGGGGTTGAAGTGACATTGTCAATTTTAATTTCCTCATCCAACTGCTCTGACGAAGCAGCAGAATGATCTTCTTCATCTGATCTACTTGGAATTTCATATTCTTCACCAAAGGGAACAATCTCCTTTGATGGCATGCTTGAGACAGGAATAACATTTATAGGATTTTCATAAGAGCTCGTCAAAGTCTTCATTTTATTTGGTGGTGAAGACTCTGGGACGGCAGATGCTGTCCTTTTCTTCACAGCTGCTCGCTCCACAGCTTTGGTTTTCTTCGCTTCTGACGCAGAAGGAAGGATAGGACTTGGCGTTGGTGCAAGAGGAGCAGAGGAATTTGGTGCAGTTCCTCAGGTACAACTGATGCGGTTGTCCTATCTTTGTTTAGATTCATCAGGCTCAGCAACAGATGCATCGACTGGCCTGGATTGATCTTCAGGCGCAACACTAGTGGTTGCCCTGGCAATTTCTTTAGCTGCTGGTATAGCTTCATCAACCCTGGTACTCTCATTTTCTTCAGCAACCTGATCATCATCAATGGTGCTGGCATGTTCTTCAGTAGGCTGGGTAGATGCTTCAGCCTGAGGAATTTCAATGTGCGTTTGAGCAACAACATTTGATGTAAATCCTTTCGCCATTCTGATGAATCTGACCTTGGCTCCAAGCCATTCAGCATGATATGCGTCAAATTCATCAGTGAGATTCTTGATTTCTGATTGCAGAGCAACAAGTTCGTCAGGTGATAGCTTCAAAACATTTTGCTTCAGAAAGCACTCTTTCTTGTACTAAGCTTTCTTCTCCTTCCTGGCGTTCTCAAATTTCCATTTTTCTTTGGCTATGAAAGCCGTCAACATATGACTTTGGCCAGGTGTGAGATTTAATTCTGGCAAGGGAGTGTTTGGATCTTTGTGCCATGGATCAATGAAGTCCAGGATCTTCTTCGGATCCAGCATAAGTGGCACAGCATTGCCTTTGGCGCTAGCGGCCCGTTGTTGTCTGTCTCTGATGATATCAACAGGTTCATCATCATCAACTTCGTCTTCACTTGACGGAACATGAAAGGAAACCTGCTTTTTGTGAGGACTTGGTCTAGTGCCTCGTCCAGCAGTAGCCTTGGTCTTCAGCACTGTGGGGCCTGACTGAGGAGGAGTTGAAGAACTTGGAGATGCTCCCAAATCAATTGAGATGCCTGTGGTCCTTTGGCAAGAGGCGAGATGCACAGGTGCCGAGGACTTTGTAGGAGCAGCTGAAAGGTTTTGCAACTGGTGGGACTGGAGCTGCTTGAGGAATATGTCGTGAGGGCATTGATGAGCTTGGCCATGAGGGCATTGATGAGGAAGGTGGTTTGCGAGCTGGCTTCTTTGGCATAGCCTTCTTAGGCTTGCTAGCAGAGGCCTCAACAGTGGCAGCAACAGAGTCTTCGTTGAATTTCCTCACTGCTTCCTTGGCCACTTTGGCCAGTTTAGCTTGCCGCTTGGCCCATTCATCAGGATAGTCCTCACCACGCTTGAGGCTAGTGGGATCAGCTTCTTGGCCAGGTGCCAGTGGAGGTCTTGGGCAAGGAGTGTGTACTTTGAATTTCTTCATGTACTTAGGAGTAACATATCAGTATTCCCTCCATTCCCATGCCCATCTTCTTTCAATCCTCTGAATGCACACCATGCGCTCATTCTTCATTTCCTTTCCATGAATTGCCTCATCAGGAGTGCAAAACCCTGGATAGATGTCATCAGGGATTTCAAAGGCAGTGTTCACTTCTAATTTCTTGCCTCCCTTCTAAGGTTTCTTGCCATCTGCCATTTTCTTCAGCTGAGGATTTTGAACAATTGAGTTCTCTGAAGAGGTATGCAATTTGTCTTCGAGGAATGCTGCAAATGAGTTAAGTTGATGAGAACCTAGAGATTCAGCAGCGGACATGTGTACCTGTGAACAGAGTATAGGTGCGAAGAATTTGGAGAGGTCATATGCGTTCTCAAAAGTTTTTGCAAAAAGAACAAGTTTGAGGAATTTGACCAGTGGTGTCTTCAGGAATTTCACTAAGAGTTCTTTGACTTAGGTTCCAGAGTTGTATAGATTGAGAAATCCACACAATTGGGGAATCTTGAAGAAAAACGTTGCTTAGAGAAACAGATCAAGAACCGATGCTTGTGTGAGGTGTTTAAAGTGGGGAAGTTGAATAATAAACATCATCAGAATCAACAAGGGCAGTAGAAATCAATTTTGTTTACCCTTGACGAAGAACACGACGAACTGGGAGTTGTAGATTTGAAGTTCGTCAGTCCAGATCTTCCACGCCCTAACTTGGCAGAGGAAGACAGCTACGACGGCGACGGAGGTGAAGATTTCCACGGCCGGTGCGAGTACGATGGCGGCGAGGTCGAGGCAGTGAAGCTCTTCCTCACAGGCGACGATGGAAGTAGCGACGGCGCTAGGTCAGAGAGCTCGAACGAGGGGAGTGAGATCAAGCGGGGTAAATGCAGTCTGAGGAGAGTGAGGGGTATTTATAGCCGGGTGAAAAACCGCTCGCCCAAGGAAAATGGATGAACGTGCCCCTGACCCTTCTCATCCTAGAGACATGTGTCACCCACATACAGAGAGGTGGAGATCGTGTGAGATCGTGGGTGAATAGATAAATCTTATCGTGGAATGTGGAACGGTTTGAGCGGCAAAAGCCAAAAGTTCAGATAAGAATATTTTAACGTTTTGTTCGCAAATTCTTCAGCTGACAAGGACACAGTGAAGATTTTGAACGGGTTTTAAATAGAACGCACATGAAGAATTTGTGAACAGACTGGGTTGAGTTTAGCATAGAGGGGGAAGGGGTCCGTTCACATTCACTTAGGATAAAAGTCAACTTGAAGAATTAGCAATAAGTGAATGTTGTAGAGGACTAAAAACTCAAATATATATATAGTCAATGAAGAACACAGTCGGAAAGAGTGAAGACATTGCAAAGTTGAAGAAATTGAACAACTGGGGAATTTCAAAACTCAAGAAAAACTCAAATTGAAGACTTTCAACTTCTGCGTATAAGAATGATGATTTCAGACGCTGCGTACAATTGTCGTAGGGCTCTGAGAATCAAATTCTTTGTTAATTTCTTCACACTTAGAGGGTTATACTTCATTGATTGAAGAAAAACGTTACTTCATGTGTTGCACATCTAAGTCATCAATTTAGCATAAGTGTTAGGAAGTGTGTCCTTTTCAAAGAACATTCGAAGATTCTAAGATATTTAGCTCACACCGCAACTTGCTAAATCTCTTCTCATCCAAGGGATTTGTGAAGATATCGGCTAGCTGTTCTTCAGCCTTCACGTGCTCGATGGAGATGTCGCCCTTCAACACATGATCACGAAGAAAATAATGACGAATTTGGATGTGCTTTGTCTTTGAGTGCTGAACTGGGTTATGAGCAATCTTGATGGCACTCTCATTGTCACAGTAGAGAGGCACACTCTTCATGTTGATGCCGTAGTCCTTGAGGGTTTGCCTCATCCATAGCAATTGAGCACAACACGAACCAGCAGCAATGTACTCACCTTCAGTAGTAGAGAGTGATACGCAGTTCTGTTTCTTTGAGGACCAACATACCAAGGAACATCCGAGGAAATGGCATGTGCCTGATGTTGACTTGCGGTCCACACAATCACCAGCATAGTCGGAGTCATAATATCCAATGAGATCAAAAGCCGAGCCCTTGGGATACCATAATCCAAGGGAGTGTGAGCTAGATATCGAAGAATATGCTTCACAACCTTATGATGTGATTCCTTCGGTGTAGCTTGAAATCGGGCACACATGCAAACACTAAGCACATAATATCTGGACTAGATGCACATAGATACAATAAAGAGCCAATCATGGAGCGGTATACCTTTTGATCGAAGTCAATACCATTTTCATCAGTGCATAGATGGCCATTTGTGGGCATAGGGATTTTGACGCCTTTGCAATCTTGCATGCCGAATTTCCTCAACACATCCTTGAGGTATTTCTCTTGAGATATGAAGATGTCGTTTCGTTGTTGGTGAATCTGAAGACCTAAGAAGAATTTCAGTTCTCCCATCATAGACATTTGATATTCCTCACTCATCATACAGGCAAATTCATCACTATAACGTTGATCAGTATAGCCAAAGATAATATTATCAACATATATTTGGCACACAAATAATTCATCATCATAGGTTTTGATGAAAAGAGTTGGGCAAGTGAACCGGGTTTGAAGCCTTTCTTCATGAGGAATTCCTTGAAAGTATCATACCACACCCGAGGGACCTGCTTGAGGCCATAGAGGGCCTTATTGAGTCTGAAGACTTTGTCAGGATGCTTTGGATCTTCAAAACCTGGGGGTTGAGCAACATATACTTCTTCCTCAAGCTTGCCACTGAGGAATGCACTTTTCACATCCATTTGATATAATATGATATTATGATGGTTAGCATAAGCAAGCAATATGCAAATAGCCTCAAGTCTAGCAACAGGTGCAAAAGTTTCATCGAAATCAATTACTTCAACCTGTGTGTAGCCTTGAGCTACAAGTCGTGCCTTATTCCTCACCACAAGGCCATTTTCATCTTGCTTGTTTTTGTAGATCCATTTGGTGCCGATGATATTGTGCTTGTGAGGGTCTGGTCGCTTGAAAAGTTCCCAGACATTGTTGAGCTCGAACTGATGTAATTCATCTTGCATCGCTTGAATCCACTCAGGCTCCAGAAATGCCTCATCTACTTTGGTGGGCTCTGTGATAGAAATAAAAGCAAAGATCCCACAAAAGTTAGACAAATGTGAAGCTTTTGAGCGTGTGAGAGGACCTAGTGCATTGATGTCGCTGATGATTTTCTCGATCTGCACTTCATTTGCAACGCGAGGATGAGCGGGTTGACGACGAGGAATTTTCTCAGCATTTTCTTCAGAGCTATTTTCTTTAGGTGCACCAGCATGATGTTCTTCACGATCTGGAATGACTTCTTCAGCGGATTCTTTGGTAGGAATGACATTCTCAGTAGCCTTGAACTTGATGGTTTCCTCAGGTGACTGTTCATCTAGCACAGGAGGTAGGTGCTCTCTTTGCGAGCCATTAGTTTCATCGAATCGCACATCTACAGTTTCAACAACCTTGTGATGAACGGTGTTGAAGACTCTGTAGGTGTGCGACTCCTTTCCGTAACCAAGCATAAAACCTTCATGTGCTTTCGGTGCAAATTTAGAATTGTGATGAGGATCTCTAATCCAACATTTAGCACCGAAGACTTTGAAATAACTCACATTGGGTTTCTTGTCAGTGAGGAGTTCATATGAGGTCTTTTTGAAGAATTTGTGAAGATATACCCTGTTGATGATGTGGCACGCAGTATTAATTGCCTCAGGCCAAAAGTGATGAGGCGTCTTGTATTCATCAAGCATAGTGCGAGCCATCTCAATAAGAGTCTTGTTCTTGCGCTCCATGACGCCATTCTGCTGAGGAGTATAAGGAGCAGATAATTCATGAGTAATACCAAGTTCATCAAGATAGTTATCAAGACTAGTATTCTTGAACTCGGTCCCATTGTCACTTCTGATGTGCTTGATCTTCACACCAAAGTTGGTTGAAGCCCTTGAGGAAAATTATTTGAAGACTTTCTACACTTTGCGTTTGTAAGTGACGATATGCACCCATGTATAACGAGAATAGTCATCAACAATAACAAAGCCATATAGAGATGCTTCATTGGTGAATGCAGAATAATGGTTAGGACCAAAGAGATGCATGTGAAGCAATTCAAATGGGCCAGTCGTAGTCATGATAGTCTTTGAGGGATGCTTGGCCTTGGTCATGTTTCTAGCTTCACAAGCTCTGCATAGGTGATCCTTGAGGAATTTGACATCCTCGATGCCAATGACATGCTTCTTCTTCACGAGCGTGTGCGAGTTCCTCATCCAGCACGACCAAGTCGTCGATGCCATAGCCAGCCTTCTGAAGCTTTTGCAAGTAGACATGTAGCGGGTTGTGGTCTTGTTGAGAAATCAACAATATATAGATCTCCTCTCCTAAAGCCTTCGAAGACTTTGGAATGGTCAGCTTCCATGATCACAACACAATGATACTTGCCAAAGACAACAACCATATCAAGATCACAAAGCATTGAGACAAACATGAGGTTGAATCCTAAGGACTCGACAAGCATGACTTTGTCCATGTGTCGATCCTTTGAGATCGCAACCTTACCTAGAGCCAATACCTTGCTTTTGCCTTTGTCAGCGTAGGTGATATGCTTCAGATGAGATGGAGATAAAGCAGTGTCCATCAATAAGTTCCTGTCATCAGTCATGTGATTTGTACATCCACTGTCAAGGACCCACTCAGTGGCTTTGGGTTGATCGTCCTGCAGATGAATTAGTGCAACTTACGAACTCATATACTTCATCAGTGAAGAATATGACATTAATTTCATCAGATCAATTTCATTGAGCATAGAACAGATATAGCAGTATGAGGATGTGAGAAATGAAAATTCATTTCTTCATGATTAGCTTGCGTCCTTTCAAGCATATTCAGATCTCTAGCAAATTCTTCAGACGATTAAGTTCATCTGCAGACCCGACCCTGCATAAGAGATTAGTTCTTTTTCTTCACCACCCACTTCTAGAGGGGTGGCAAAGAGTTGATCATTCTATGAGCTCCATATGAGAAAGGTGGCATATAAGCCAGTCCACTTCATTTCACATAAGAGGGGTTAGGGTAAGCATATGAATAAGTAGAGAAATTCTTCGAGGACCTATGAACATAATGATTTGAAGAATAATGAACATATTCATTGCCCTTAGGCTTTCCCTACGAAACAGAAGAGTTAGCACGATGATGTTCATATGAGGACTTTGATCCATATGAGGAATTTGATCCACATGAGGAATTTGGTCCATATGAGGACTTGGATCCATATGAAGACCTTGATCCATATGAAGAATTTGATCTGGGGTTCCTATTCTTCACAGGTGGTGTCATGATGACATTCACCTGAGGAGTTTCAAGGCACATTTTGGGAACCCAGATTTTCTTCATAGGGGGGTCGTTCCTGTAGTTAGTGCCAACATATCTAGCAAATACTTCACCATTCTGATTTTTGAATAGTTTATAGTTGGAGTCAAATGACTCATCAGAAGAATATGAAGATTCACATGTAAAGCCAGATAAAGTAGATGGATCTACGAGAGGTCTTTGCAGCAACCCATGAGGTTTTGGGGTACTGCTCAGGTTTCCAGTTGGTCCCATCAGCATTGAGTTTCCTCTCAAAGGCAATACCCTCTTTCCTAGGGTTCCTATTGAGGATCTGCTTTTTAAGCACATCACAAAGAGTCGGATGCCCTTTGAGGCTTTTGTACATGCCTGTCACATACAATTCCTTCAGCCCTGCATTGTCAGTGACACTAGTAGCATCCTCGGATGAGGAATTTGTGATAGCAGAGAGTTGAAGAATTTGCAACAAGAGAAGCATTTGAACTTTCAGGTGAAGAATTAGCAGATTCTCGTTCAATGCATTTCAAACATGGTGGAATGAATTCTTCCTGAGCGGCACCGATCTGCTGAGCAAGCGATGAATCACGCTCCTTCTCAAGATCTTCATAACTCTCCGTTAGCTTCTCAAGATCTTGCTTTCTTTGAAGAAATTCATAAGAAAGCTTCCCATGATCAGATAAGAGAGTGTTATGATGACTCTGAAGGTTATCAAACTTGGACTGAAGTCTCTGAAGATTATCAGTCAAGGTTTTGAGTGCAATCCATTTCTTCACCCAACAGGTCATCGCTTTTGTCTAGCATATTTTGAACGTTTTCAAGAGCCTTTTGTTGTTTCACAGCAATCTTAGCAAGTTTAGAGTAGCTAGGCTTGAGGTTTTCATTAGATTCATCCTCACTTGATTCAGAGGAGGGATATTTGAGTACCTTGGCACCCTTTGCCATGAAGCAATAGTGAGAGCGTAGTCATCATCGCTGTCGTCACCACTGTTGGGGAAGCCATTTTCCTCAGAGTTGAAGATGGACTTGATGACGAACGCAGTAGCGAGGGGTAGGCTCGCCACACCAGATTCTGACTCCTCATATGCCTCCTCTTTCTCATTTTCCTCAGATTCAGCTTCAGAGTCCATTTCCTTGCCAATGAATGCTCGAGCCTTTTTGGAGCTGCTCTTCTTGTGAGATGAAGACTTTGAGGATTTTGATGATGAGGACTTTGAAGATTTCTTCTTCTTCTTTGAGTCATTAGAATTATAATCCTTGTATTTCTTCTTCTTTGATTCCTTTTCCCACAGAGGACAATCTTGAATGTACTGACTAGGTTTCTTGCATTTGTGGCAAGTTCTCTTCTTGTAGTCACGGGATGAGGAATCTGATCTAACGTCATCACTTCTTGAGGATTTACCAAAGCGACCACGTCTTTAGAACTACTAGAATTTCCTCACAAGCATTGCTAGCTCCTGGGTCAGTTCTTCAGGATCACCAAGGCTGCTACCAGAATCCTCACCTTCAGATTCAGATACTGCCTTGGCCTTCAAAGCGCGTGATCTGCCATAGCTCGGTCCATAGAGATCTCTCTTCTCAGCAAGTTGGAACTCATGAGTGTTTATCCTCTCGAGGATATCAGCGGGATCAAGTGACTTGTAGTCTCCACGATCTTGAATCATCAATGCAAGAGTATCGAATGAGGAATCAAGCGATCTCAGCAATTTCTTCACCACCTCATGGTTGGTGATGTCAGTGCCACCAAGTGCTTGAAGCTCATTTGAGATGTCAGTGAGGCAATCGAAGATTCGCTGATCATTTTCATTGTCGAGTCGCTTGAAGTGATTGAAGAGATTGCGAAGAACATCAACTCAAGAGTCACGCTGTGTTGAGACTCCTTCGTTGACCTTGGAAAGCATATCCCAGATAAGCTTAGCTGTTTTCAAAGCACTCACTCTGCCATACTGCCCTTTGCTCAGATGGCCACATATGATGTTCTTCGCTTGAGAGTCGAGTTACTTGAATCTCTTCACACCAGCAACGTTCAAGGAAGGTGAGACAGAGGGAACGCCATTCTCCACAACGTACCAGAGATCATTGTCAATTGCCTCAAGATGCATTCGCATCTTATTCTTCCAGTAGGGTAGTCCGTCCCGTGGAAGGTAGGACACCCAGTAGAGACCTTGATCATACCTGCAGTCGACATAACTAAAACTCCAGGTGGTTAAACCAAAATCACACAGAACAAGGGAGTACCTTGCTCTGATACCAACTAAAAGTGTGTTAAGTCGACTAGAGGGGGGGTGAATAGGCGATTTTTACAAATTCGTCTGAGGAATTTCAGGGTGAGGAAATTCCTAAATCACGAACAACTAGTAGTGGAATAAGCACTCAAGTGTAAGCATAACAGAGTAACAACATAGTCATCATGATGAAATGAAAAACAAACACAGAGCACAAGTAGCGTAAACATAGGATAAGCAGGTTGAAGACAAACTGACTGAAGAAATAGGATTAAGGAAATTGAGAAAGTCTTCAGTCAAAGTCTTCAAACAGTAACGATCAAGTACATCAGTAAGTAACTGAGGAAATGGAAGGGTTGAAGAAATAGAACCAGTAGCTTGGTGAAGATAGTGATTTGGTAGACCAGTTCCAACTACTGTGACAGTTGTACGTCTGGTTGGAGCGGCTAGGTATTTAAACCTGAGGACACACAATACTCACCGTATTCTCCTTGAGCTAAGGTCAAACAGACCTCGCCCAATCACTCATGGTAAGTCTTCAGGTGACTTCCAAACCTTCACAGACTCGGTCACTCGGCAGTCCACAATTTCCTCTTGGATGCTCTAGACCATGACACCTAACCGTCTTGTAACGCCCCACATACAACTTTCCATATTCGTAACTCCGACTCTTGCCTTTTCCGGAGATGTGATTTATTATTTCCTCCGTGGTTGGGTTTTTGTCTGTTGTTTTGCATTTTGTTCTTGTTATGCATCTCGTCTCATGTCATCATTCGCATTGCATCGGCATCGTTTTCATAAAACTTGCATCCGTTCGTGTTCCGCCGGTTCTCTCCGTTGTCCGTTCTGAGCCCGACCACACTCGTACGCGCCCGCGGCACCTCCAAAATATTATTTTATAACTGGCATAAAAATGTTCTCGGAATGGGTTTCAACTTGTCGTGCGGTCTTATTTTAGTGTAGGCAGGCCGCCTGCCAAGTTTCGTCGCATTCGGAGTCCGTTTGATAGCCCAACCGTCATCCGTAGCGGCACCGTTGCCGGTTTAATCGTCGCACGTTTCGGTCTCCGAAACTGTTGCCGGGCTGCCTTCTCTTCTCTCTTCTCAGCCCAACCCCCTCCGCACAGCCCATCTAATCCCTCTTTGCATAGTGCATTGAACCCCCTCGCATCCATGTCCGAAACTTCCCCCAACCCGACCCGCACGGTCATGACCGATGAGTCCGAATCATCCCCCAACTTCCCTAAAACATCTTCGTTTCTTATTTAGACTTTCCTAACCTATCTATTCTCGGCTGCCCGATTACGACCGGACGGACCGGATAGTCCCTAACCTAATCCCCTTGCTATATAAACTAGGCCCCAACCCTAAATTTTTGGATCAATGTCCCATCCTTCCGTGTCCGCCGCCGCCACTGTTCTCTCGGGATCCATCCCGATCCACCTAGCCCCTTTTTCCTCGTATTCCAAATCGACCCAACCCACAGCCGCGTCGCTCCTCACTTTCAACGCCGCCGGCAAGCGCAGCCCCTGCCTGCCCGATCCACCCATCGATCCAACCAGCCAACCTCCTCCTCCTCTAGATCCATCCCCGTGGCCACCTTCAGTTCGAGCAGGAGCAAATCGGCCTCGTCCCGTCGTGCCGTCGAGTCTCCCGAGCCTCCTTCCAGGACAGCCGAGGACCTCCCCGACCCCGTTGTTCCTCGCCGGAGCCTGCTGCAGCCGTGCCTCCTCCGCCTTGCCTCGCCGTCCCCGCCGCCAAGTCCGGCCGTGGCCGACGCCCCGCCTCCGCTCCTCTACTCCCCCTGCGTCCTCCCGTTGAGTGCTGGAACGGACAGCAACAGCACCAGCCGCGCCTGTCCCGCGCCCGTCATCTCCTGGAGCCGCCTCGCCAAATCCCCTGCCTCGCCATGGCCGCCCCTGAGCTCCGTCCGCGCCGTCGTTGCCCGGATCCGGCGCCGGCCAGCCGGATCCGTCCCATCCCCACCTCGCCGGGCCTTCTCTGTAGTCCATCGCCGACCTCCCCTGCTCCTGCATCGAGCAGGAGAAGACGCACGCAGCCAGCGCCTCTGCTCGCCTGCGTTGACCGAGTCCCTGCGCCTGGGCTGCCTCCCCTCCAGCGCCAAGGCCCATCGCCCCTCCTGCAGCCTTCCCTCCAAGCCGGCCTCAAGGCCCAATGTGAGGCCCAGTCCACCCCAGTTTTGGCCCAGATCTTCTTTTTTTCCTTAACTGCGATTTAATCAATTTCCAGGGATTTGCAGTTTTGCAGAAACCCCCTTTAACTTCATGCTTTTAATAACTAATAAACTGTGCATCAGATTAAAATAATTTATATATGTAAAATGCTCAGAAAATTGTGTAGATTAATAATATGCCTTTTTCATCCATGTTAAAAATGTTTAAAATGCTGTTTGTTTAAATTTGCTAATATGCCATGTTAAAATGATTTATTTCATAAGTAAATAACCGTAGCTCGGATTTTAATAAACTTTATATGTAAATGGGGTGGAAAAATGCCTAGATTATCATTGTCCACTTTATTTTTCTGTTTAACAACATTAAAATTGTGTTTAGGGCAGAACAGTACCGAATCTAAAATTTGCATATGGGGATTTTCCGAAATTGTTGTTTGTTGTTCCGGCCTCATTTAAACTTGCCTAGGTAGTTAGTTTCTTTATGCCTCACCTCTTGCCATGTTTAACAACATTTAACATGGTTGTGTACCTAAACGAGAGCGAACTAAATAATTGCTTGTGGTGTTTTGTCAATATGCAACTCGTTGCATATTGAGCTCCACTTAACTTGTAGTATTGTTTGTTGCACTTTGCCATGCCATGCCTCATTTAACCGGACATGCATCATGCTTGGTTGCGCATCATGCCATGATTATGCTTGTGTGTTTACCATGTTGTTTGCTTCTTTCCGGGTTGCCTACGGTTTTGTTCCGGAGTTGTGAGGATTCATTTGACTTCTTCCGTTCGTCTTCTTCATGGACTCGTTCTTCTTCCTTGCGGGATTTCAGGCAAGATGACCACTACCCTGGATCTCACTACTATCATTGCTATGCTAGTTGCTTCGTTCTATCGCTTTGCTGCGCTACCTATCATCTGTTTGTCGAGCCATCCCATATTGCCATGAACCTCTAACCTTTGACACCTTTCCTATGCAAACCGTTGTTTGGCTATGTTACCGCGTTGCTCAGCCCCTCTTATAGCGTGGCTAGTTGCAGGTGAAGTTGAAGATTTCTTCATGGTGGACAGGATTTTGGTTGGGATATCACAATACCTCTTATATTATTAATGCATCTATATACTTGGTAAAGGGTGGAAGGCTCGGCCTTATGCCTGGTGTTTTGTTCCACTCTTGCCGCCCTAGTTTCCGTCATACCGGTGTTATGTTCCCGGATTTTGCGTTCCTTACGCGGTCGGGTGATTTATGGGACCCCCTTGACAGTTCGCTTTGAATAAAACTCCTCCAGCAAGGCCCAACATTGACTTTTACCATTTGCCTCACCACCACCTATATTTCCCTTGGGAGTAATTAACCCAAGGGTCATCTTTATTACAGCCCCCCCCCGGGCCAGTGCTTGTCTAAGTGTTGGTCCGAACCAGAGCCACTTGCAGCGCCACCTCGGGGAAACTCGAGGGTTGGTTTTAGTTGTACGTAGTGTTCATCCGGTGTTGCCCTGAGAACGAGATATGTGCAGCTCCTATCGGGATTGTCGGCGCATCGGGCGGCTTTGCTGGTCTTGTTTTACCATTGTCGAAATGTCTTGTAAACCGGGATTCCGAGTCTGATCGGGTCTTCCTGGGAGAAGGTCTATTCCTTCGTTGATCGCGAGAGCTTGTCATGGGCTAAGTTGGGACACCCCTGCAGGGTATAATCTTTCGAAAGCCGTGCCTGCGGTTATTGGCAGATGGGAATTTGTTAATGTCCGGTTGTAGATAACTTGACACCAGATCTGAATTAAAACGCATCAACCGCGTGTGTAGCCGTGATGGTCTCTTCTCGGCGGAGTCCGGGAAGTGAACACGGTTTCTGGGTTATGTTTGACGTAAGTAGGAGTTCAGGATCACTTCTTGATCATTGCTAGCTTCACGACCGTTCCGCTTGATCTCTTCTCGCTCTTTATTTGCGTATGTTAGCCACCCTATCATGCTTAGTTGCTGCTGCAGCCTCACCACTTTACCCCTTCCTTTCCCTTTAAGCTTTGCTAGTCTTGATACCCATGGTAATGGGATTGCTGAGTCCTCGTGGCTCACAGATTACTACAACAACAGTTGCAGGTACAGCTTATGCGATTATCATGATGCGAGAGCGATGCTTGCTTGCGTTGAGTTCTTCTTCTGCTTCTTCGATCAGGGGATAGGTTCCAGGTCGGCAGCCTGGTCTAGCAGGGTGGATGTCGTTTGAGTTTCTGTTTGTGTTTCATCCGTAGTCGGATGATGCTCTGATGTATTGTAATGTTGTATTCATGTGGCATTGTATGCCTTATGTATGTATCCCCATCTATTATGTAATGTTGATGTAATGATATCCACCTTGCAAAAGCGTTTCAATATGCGGGTCTATCCTTGGTGGGACCTTCGAGTTCCTTTTGGATAGGGTCGCATATTGGGCGTGACAAGTTGGTATCAGAGCCTCGACCGACCATAGGAGCCCCCTTGATTGTTGGCCATTGTTGAGTCTAGAAAAAAAAACTATTTTGAGTCTTAGGATTATATATATCGGAGAGTAGGATTCTTTTTACTCCTCAGTCCCTTCGTCGCTCTAGTGAGGTCTCCTGACGTAGATGTTTTGTCTTTCCTCTCCTCAAATTTCACTCAAATTTTTTTTTAGGATCACGCGGGTATCTTGGAATCGTTCCGATGGTTTTGTGACGAGAACATTGTTCTTGGTGCCTCGTGTCTATTTTTGTGGCTTTGACCCGGGGAGTCGAGCTCTGAGGTGTTGTCGTCACAATTATCGTTGCAGTTCTGGAATACCTGAGATTTGCCGACATCAAAAATCTCTTTTATGCAGTTGTTGGTGAGATAACCCCGATAACCCAGTACTGGGGCGAGCTCGGGAGTATTGCCATAACTTGTATAACGGATGCTTTTCGAAGGTTGAGGTACATGATGTCCGAAGGTTTCTTGGTTATGTGTTGACGGATGGATACAGCTTGGATGTAGGTATTGTTAGTTTGGGTGAGATATATTGCTTCCCCTGTATCCCCAACACCAGATTGCATAACCAGAAAGTTTCGGGAGTTTTATAGGTGGGAATTCAAGTAGCTCCTAGAATATCTTTTCGACAGATGCATGATATGAGATTGGGGTTCGACGTCTAGTGGTCCGCCTTTCCACGGTCGTTTTTACAGTGGTCTCGTTGCGTCTTAAAGAACCCTTGGCTATGCTGGTTCGGGGACACTTCGTATGTCATGTGCACTGCCTTGTACATGATGGTGCTGTACACTCGAGCCCGTGTGGGCCCCACCACGAAAACTTCGGACGGAATCTCTATCATATGTTTGTTCCGGCTTATTCTGCAAGCCAATCCTTTGTTTTGTTTTATTTGTGGTATTCGAGTTGCTTCGAGTCAAATGTTGAATCCATACCTTTCTTAAATGGTGTTCTCATATTTCTATGGGAGTGCTAATCCTTTCGATCATCGAGATTGTCATGTCAATTCTTTCCAACCGGTGTGCTTCTTTTCAAGTGGATCCGATCATTTCAACATTCGCAAGATCACCTCTCAGTTTTCTCAATGGTGTTTGTTTCATCCGTCCCAAGTTGTCTTTGTTTTCCCGCCCTCCCACCCCTTTTTCTTCAAGGACTCATTTATTTTAATCAAGTATCCATTTATTCATGTGAAGTCACTTCACTCTTTTCGATCAATGTTCTGATCCGGTGATCCCTCGTGAAGATGCTCACGAGCTTCAAGTTCATCATCCTTCATTATTGTTTCTTCTCCAGTGGTGTTAATTTCAAGCTTTTGGTGTTGATCATATTTTTTTCCTCGTGTCAAATGCTTGTTCATACCGGTGCACCTCTTAATCTTTCACTTCTCGCTATTCATTTGTTCTGGAGTGCTCAAGATATCTCGGAAGACTTGTGTTTCCATTCTCAATCCGTTCAAGATATTTCGAGGTTGTTATCTCATTCAAGTCATTTAATTCAACCGGTGCAATCCCCCCTTTCAATCATTTCCAACGGTGTTTTCTTTTGAGTGGGCCCTAACCCACAGGTCTTTTCCAAGGATCTTACCTGACTCTTCTAATTTTTCCGGAGCCATTCCCAAATTCTTTTCAAATGTGACGTAAGAATGGATTACATCAGTCAGATGCCTTTCCAAGATTGATTTCAAATCATTTTCATCTTTGGCTCAATCTTTCCTCTTTTAATCCTTCCGGAGTGCCTCAACAATTTGGTGGTGTTTCTCCTTGTCATTCTCGGATTTTGAAGACCAAAGAAGAGTTTTTCCTCTAAATCTGGTCCGTTCTCCCAAAGATTCGTGGTTCTAGCTTCATGCCATCCTCTCATAATTGTTTTTGATTGTGAGAATTCTTTTCACCCATCCGGAGCATTTCATGAGTTGTTTCCATTTCTTTCCTCCGAAGGCCATCATGTCATAATTATTCATTCAAGCTTTCAACTCTTTTTCTCCAAATCTAACCGGTGCATCGTTCAAGTATTATCTAATCAGCTCGGGATCTCTGCGTTCACTTGTATTTAAATCCCCTCAAGTATCTTCATTCGTTTTTCCAATTCTTCCCGGTGAATTGTGCCTTTGCTAATCTCATTTTCAATTCTTTCGATGGTTTGTTCATGATTTCACTTTCTTCGTTAGCGTATCAATTCATATTAATTCATTCGTTGTTTCCAAATCCAACCGGTGGTTCCATCAATACCTTCTCAAGTTTATGCTATATCTCTCTTAATTCTTTCTACGAGAATAAGTAGTATGCCAAATCCATTGCTTGTCATCAGTTTAATTTGATGAAGGATAAGCATGCAATAAATCTTATTCTTATTTCCTCGAGGTGATTCAATTCTTTTCTTCCGGAGATTGTTCATGATGAAGTAATTCTCGGTTCTAATATTCATCTTTTCTTTCCGGAGTTCCAAGTTTTCTTGGTTATATCATCGCAAAACTCCATCTAAATCATTGCAAGGCTTCACCTTGTGTTTTCAACTTCTCCTTCTTTCTATCATCCTTTTATTACCGGAATTCTTCATGGAGGCTCTACACGATGGTTCATCAAGGATTCCTTTCATTCTTCATTTGTTCTTCAAAATTTCTCTTGAAGTTATGATCCGCCAAGCTATACTCAAAAAAAAATAAACATGGTGCTCAACACATGTTTTGTTTTGAGGCGTTCAAGCATTCTTCATCTTGCATTCCAAAGTGCAATTCTTTCTACCTTATCTCTTGAGGTGGTGTAATGTCAGTCTTGACAATTTGGGTCCGTGTTTCATGATTCACATGTTGTCAAGAATGAGGTATTTTAAATCCATCAATCCCTCCATTGGAGTTATCTTGTGTCATATTTCACCTAAAGCCTTCCCTAAGGATTGTTGCTATGTATGGTGCTTATAAATGACCCAAGTTCTTCATTTATCCTCCCGGTGATATTAGCTTCTCGTCTCCTTGTTGATATCAATCCAATCATTTGTTCCCGTTGGTGGCAGAAGCTCACCCCATAGTCTTGAGATGTTTTCCATAAGCCCACTACAAACTTGTCCTTCTCGTTGTTGATTTTCTAACAACCCCGTTGTAATCTTCTTTGCAAGGATGCTTTTCAAGCTCAATTGTAGCAGAAGTTGGCATTTTCTCCTTCATTCTGTTATTCCAATGATCTAGCTTCTATTCTTTCATTCCAAAGGCATTGTGATGTTGTTCTCTTCACTCATCATCTTGCTTTGGCAAGATCATGTTCTTCTCCTTGCTTCTCCATTTAACCGGAGTGTTGTGTCATCTCTTCAAGTTCTTTTCATATTATCAAGTTTTGCCTATCATTTTCAATCGGAGTGCTGTCTGAAATCCTTCTTACCCCTTGTGCCATTCCTTCAATAGTTCTGGAGGCAGTGTGTTGTTGATTTCATCAAGTATCCTCTCATCTTGTTAAGTTCATGTTCAATTCCTTCCATTTACAGTCGGAGTGCTGCCAAAATTATATCATTCTTATTCATTCTTATCTCGTTTCAACCAGAGTGGTTCCAATTCCTTCCTGTCCATTGTACTCTTCATTCATGTCTTTGCAACCTTCAAGGTTCACATGGTGCCCCTTGTTTCTATTTTCTACCGCAGTGCTCTCAATTGTGTTCAACTGCGTTGTGTTCTTTCTTTCAACTTTTCAACCTCTCAAGGTTCATGGTTTCACTCATTGGTCGAAGAAGCAACTTAGTTTTACCGCTTATCTTCCTCTTCCTTTTCCCTCCGGTGCCATCCTAGATCTCGGGACGAGATCCTCTCGTAGTGGTGGAGTGTTGTAACGCCCCACATACAACTTTCCATATTCGTAACTCCGACTCTTGCCTTTTCCGGAGATGTGATTTATTATTTCCTCTGTGGTTGGGTTTTTGTCTGTTGTTTTGCATTTTGTTCTTGTTATGCATCTCGTCTCATGTCATCATTCGCATTGCATCGGCATCGTTTTCATAAAACTTGCATCCGTTCGTGTTCCGCCGGTTCTCTCCGTTGTCCGTTCTGAGCCCGACCACACTCGCACGCGCCCGCGGCACCTCCAAAATATTATTTTATAACTAGCATAAAAATGTTCTCGGAATGGGTTGCCACTTGTCATGCGGTCTTATTTTAGTGTAGGCAGGCCGCCTGCCAAGTTTTGTCGCATTCGGAGTCCGTTTGATAGCCCAACCGTCATCCGTAGCGGCACCGTTGCCGGTTTAATCGTCGGACGTTTCGGTCTCCGAAACTGTTGCCGGGCTGCCTTCTCTTCTCTCTTCTCAGCCCAACCCCCTCCGCACAGCCCATCTAATCCCTCTTTGCACAGTGCATCGAACCCCCTCGCATCCATGTCCGAAACTTCCCCAAACCCGACCCGCACGGTCATGACCGATGAGTCCGAATCATCCCCCAACTTCCCTAAAACATCTTCGTTTCTTATTTAGACTTTCCTAACCTATCTATTCTCGGCTGCCCGATTACGACCGGACGGACCGGATAGTCCCTAACCTAATCCCCTTGCTATATAAACTAGGCCCCAACCCTAAATTTTTGGATCAATGTCCCATCCTTCCGTGTCCGCCGCCGCCACTGTTCTCTCGGGATCCATCCCGATCCACCTAGCCCCTTTTTCCTCGTATTCCAAATCGACCCAACCCACAGCCGCGTCGCTCCTCGCTTTCAACGCCGCCGGCAAGCGCAGCCCCTGCCTGCCCGATCCACCCATCGATCCAACCAGCCAACCTCCTCCTCCTCTAGATCCATCCCCGTGGCCACCTTCAGTTCGAGCAGGAGCAAATCGGCCTCGTCCCGTCGTGCCGTCGAGTCTCCCGAGCCTCCTTCCAGGACAGCCGAGGACCTCCCCGACCCCGTTGTTCCTCGCCGGAGCCTGCTGCAGCCGTGCCTCCTCCGCCTTGCCTCGCCGTCCCCGCCGCCAAGTCCGGCCGTGGCCGACGCCCCGCCTCCGCTCCTCTGCTTCCCCTGCGTCCTCCCGTCGAGCGCTGGAACGGACAGCAACAGCACCAGCCGCGCCTGTCCCGCGCCCGTCATCGCCTGGAGCCGCCTCGCCAAATCCCCTGCCTCGCCATGGCCGCCCCTGAGCTCCGTCCGCGCCGTCGTTGCCCGGATCCGGCGCCGGCCAGCCGGATCCGTCCCATCCCCACCTCGCCGGGCCTTCTCTGCAGTCCATCGCCGACCTCCCCTGCTCCTGCATCGAGCAGGAGAAGACGCACGCAGCCAGCGCCTCTGCTCGCCTGCGTTGACCGAGTCCCTGCGCCTGGGCTGCCTCCCCTCCAGCGCCAAGGCCCATCGCCCCTCCTGCAGCCTTCCCTCCAAGCCGGCCTCAAGGCCCAATGTGAGGCCCAGTCCACCCCAGTTTTGGCCCAGATCTTCTTTTTTTCCTTAACTGCGATTTAATCAATTTCCAGGGATTTGCAGTTTTGCAGAAACCCCCTTTAACTTCATGCTTTTAATAACTAATAAACGGTGCATCAGATTAAAATAATTTATATATGTAAAATGCTCAGAAAATTGTGTAGATTAATAATATGCCTTTTTCATCCATGTTAAAAATGTTTAAAATGTTGTTTGTTTAAATTTGCTAATATGCCATGTTAAAATGATTTATTTCATAACTAAATAACCGTAGCTCGGATTTTAATAAACTTTATATGTAAATGGGGTGGAAAAATGCCTAGATTATCATGGTCCACTTTATTTTTCTGTTTAACAACATTAAAATTGTGTTTAGGGCAGAACAGTACCGAATCTAAAATTTGCATATGGGGATTTTCCGGAATTGTTGTTTGTTGTTCCGGCCTCATTTAAACTTGCCTAGGTAGTTAGTTTCTTTATGCCTCACCTCTTGCCATGTTTAACAACATTTAACATGGTTGTGTACCTAAACGAGAGCGAACTAAATAATTGCTTGTGGTGTTTTGTCAATATGCAACTCGTTGCATATTGAGCTCCACTTAACTTGTAGTATTGTTTGTTGCACTTTGCCATACCATGCCTCATTTAACCGGACATGCATCATGCTTGGTTGCGCATCATGCCATGATTATGCTTGTGTGTTTACCATGTTGTTTGCTTCTTTCCGGGATGCCTACGGTTTCGTTCTGGAGTTGTGAGGATTCGTTTGACTTCTTCCGTTCGTCTTCTTCATGGACTCGTTCTTCTTCCTTGCGGGATTTCAGACAAGATGACCGCTACCCTGGATCTCACTACTATCATTGCTATGCTAGTTGTTTCGTTCTATCGCTTTGCTGCGCTACCTATCATCTGTTTGTCGAGCCATCCCATATTGCCATGAACCTCTAACCTTTGACACCTTTCCTATGCAAACCGTTGTTTGGCTATGTTACCGCGTTGCTCAGCCCTCTTATAGCGTGGCTAGTTGCAGGTGAAGTTGAAGATTTCTTCATGGTGGACAGGATTTTGGTTGGGATATCACAATACCTCTTATATTATTAATGCATCTATATACTTGGTAAAGGGTGGAAGGCTCGGCCTTATGCCTGGTGTTTTGTTCCACTCTTGCCGCCCTAGTTTCCGTCATACCGGTGTTATGTTCCCGGATTTTGCGTTCCTTACGCGGTCGGGTGATTTATGGGACCCCCTTGACAGTTCGCTTTGAATAAAACTCCTCCAGCAAGGCCCAACATTGACTTTTACCATTTGCCTCACCACCACCTATATTTCCCTTGGGAGTAATTAACCCAAGGGTCATCTTTATTACAGCCCCCCCCCGGGCCAGTGCTTGTCTAAGTGTTGGTCCGAACCAGAGCCACTTGCAGCGCCACCTCGGGGAAACTCGAGGGTTGGTTTTAGTTGTACGTAGTGTTCATCCGGTGTTGCCCTGAGAACGAGATATGTGCAGCTCCTATCGGGATTGTCGGCGCATCGGGCGGCTTTGCTGGTCTTGTTTTACCATTGTCGAAATGTCTTGTAAACCGGGATTCCGAGTCTGATCGGGTCTTCCTGGGAGAAGGTCTATTCCTTCGTTGATCGCGAGAGCTTGTCATGGGCTAAGTTGGGACACCCCTGCAGGGTATAATCTTTCGAAAGCCGTGCCTGCGGTTATTGGCAGATGGGAATTTGTTAATGTCCGGTTGTAGATAACTTGACACCAGATCTGAATTAAAACGCATCAACCGCGTGTGTAGCCGTGATGGTCTCTTCTCGGCGGAGTCCGGGAAGTGAACACGGTTTCTGGGTTATGTTTGACGTAAGTAGGAGTTCAGGATCACTTCTTGATCATTGCTAGCTTCACGACCGTTCCGCTTGATCTCTTCTCGCTCTTTATTTGCGTATGTTAGCCACCATATCATGCTTAGTCGCTGCTGCAGCCTCACCACTTTACCCCTTCCTTTCCCTTTAAGCTTTGCTAGTCTTGATACCCATGGTAATGGGATTGCTGAGTCCTCGTGGCTCACAGATTACTACAACAACAGTTGCAGGTACAGCTTATGTGATGATCATGACGCGAGAGCGATGCTTGCTTGCGTTGAGTTCTTCTTCTGCTTCTTCGATCAGGGGATAGGTTCCAGGTCGGCAGCCTGGGCTAGCAGGGTGGATGTCGTTTGAGTTTCTGTTTGTGTTTCATCCGTAGTCGGATGATGCTCTGATGTATTGTAATGTTGTATTCATGTGGCATTGTATGCCTTATGTATGTATCCCCATCTATTATGTAATGTTGATGTAATGATATCCACCTTGCAAAAGCGTTTCAATATGCGGGTCTATCCTTGGTGGGACCTTCGAGTTCCTTTTGGATAGGGTCGCATATTGGGCGTGACACGTCTGGAGGATACACAGTCCTCAAAGGTAACAAGCGTCGGTTCCACACAGGAACAATCTCTTTAGTGATGCTCAATCACTTTGGGTTTGTAGGTGTTTGGGTTTGGGTTTTCCTCACTTGATGATTTTCGCTCAAAGTCCTCGGAGGATGGGATGCTCTCAATGACAAGTGTTAGTTTCTCTCGGAGGAGCCAACCAGCTAGTGGTTGTAGGGGGCGGCTATTTATAGCTTAGGGAGCATCCCGACATGATAAGACATAAATGCCCTTCAATGATATGACCGTTAGGTGGGTAGATATTTTGGGACATCTGGCGCATAGCATAACAACGGTCGGATATTTGAGCTATCAATTCCTCAGGGCTATCATGTTCCTCACCTGTAGGCAATCCGCACTGGCGAATTCCTAACTCCTCAGTCAGAACAAATTCCTTTGAGACCAAAAGATCTTCGTCTCTGTCACTGAATATATTGACTGAACTGCATGAGATTTCCAATGGCTTCACTCGAAAGGATTGGTAGGTGTAGAATTTTGAGATGAGCATCACTTGGAAACTTTTCCTTAGTTTTACCTTGACCCCCTTTAACAGTACGGTGTTTCCTATGACTCAAGAAAAAGAAAAGGAAACTACGAAAACAAAAGTCTTCACGCTTCATATTCCTTGCATGAATATTAAGTCTTCATGATCACACCAATTTCTTCACTTTCAAAGTCTTCAGAAGGCCAAAGTCTTCAGTTGAAGACATTCATTTTTAGGGGTCGACTTTCTGTGTAAATATCAAACTCCTCATAGACTTATAAAGATGTGTACACTCACAAACGCATTAGTCCTTTAACCTATGAATCTTCAATACACCAAAATCACTAAGGGGCACTAGATGCACTTACAACTTCCGTACACGCCTCTGTCTCGGCCCCCTTTCTCTTTCTTGTCTGGTGGCATCGTCAGCGGCAAGAGGACTCGGGACCCGTCTCTACATCTTTTTTTGTCTTAGGTTTCTGGTTCTGCTATGACATCGAAGAGGTGGTAGCGGCAATTGCGTGTGGAAATAAGGTATATACGGTCTCTCCCTACCTCGACGACATCCGATCCGGCGCCAACGAAGGACCTGTACGAGTTTGTGTCCCTAGATCTTTTGATTTCTTCAAATTTTGATAGTTTGTGTGTCTTTCATTGAGAGTTATTGCTGTCTATTGGTGTGGCAACTTCGACATCTTCTTCCGTGTTATTGTGTGGCTTCGCTCGGTTTCTCCAACCCCTGAACTGGTGGCAATGGATTGCAAGTCTGTTTAGCATGGGGTGATGCTCTAGCCAATGTTGCTTCAACTTTTTTTTTGCGAAAAGATCAGATCTATTAGAGAGATTCATTGGAAGTACAAAACACCTCAAACATAATAAAAATTACATCGAGGTCCATGGACCATCGAACGACCATTGTCGCCGCCAGAATGAGCCACCGATGCGCCGTTGTCGGCGCTCCATACCGGAGCCGGCCTGACCTTGTCGACGACAACCAGGAAGTCTTCGTGCACGTGCCCCTAAGGACCAGCGTCCAGATCTGCAGTCGTACGCACGGCGAGAAACCCTAACCTTGCCAACCCGAGGAGCTGGCAGGAATCTACGTCGGAGCTCCGTCTAGTCCGCCCTAGCGGAAGAACATGAGGAGGATCAGAGCCTGGAATACTGACTCGAAGAAAATGCGCCATCATCCGTCCAAACACCGCCCCTGCGAGAACTAAAACCCTACCTATCTACTAGCCGGTGACGAGGCACCAAAAATCCCCTCCCCGGCACCGGTTGTCCGAGTGGTAGAAGGAGGGGAGGCGAATTCACGGGTTCACCAGCGGAGATCGAGCGAAGGAAGGCTTTCCCTAGTCGCCTGGAGAGAGGGAAAAGAAAAGCAATCTCATGGTGTATCTTCTTTAATGTTTCAACGACTTATTGATCTCGTCTCAAGGGATGTTGTGCGTGGATGACGCTCTAGCCGATGTTAGTTAAATGATTCATAGATCTCGTATGTGAGTGGCTATTGCGGTATTCAAAGCTTGATACGACGAGGGTGTTTGCAGATCGCCTTACTTTATTGTTCTCTTGTGGGCGTTGTACAATCGGAGGAAGAATATGCTTTTCAATGTAATTCTTGTTTTTATTGGTTGTTCCACGTCTAGTTTATCCATTGCACTGGCCTTTTGCTTTCCTCGATATTAATCGGATTTAAGATGCCTTTGGCTGTTTCTATAAATAAAAAAATCATACATAACATTGCTAAAATAACGGCATTGCACATGTCTTAAGTAGGCCGCTGCTTGCATAATTTCGTTCAAGGATGCTTCGAACACATCACTTGCTTGCTTGCAAGGCTAATTGGTTTGATGCTAAATGTTAGCATGTCATAGCCACTTGCTTGCTTGCAAGGCTAATTAGTTTGATGCCAAAAGTTGGCATGTCAAATTTTGGCAACTGTCAAAGCCACTTGCTTCTCTGCAAGACTAACTAGTTTGATGCCAAAAGTTGGCATGTCAAATTTTGGCAACTGTCAAATGTTGGCTAGAGATTGGTTGCATACCAATTTTCGCTGTCAATCTCACAAAAGGTTGCCAAATGCTGGCAACTTTTGATTTTACCAATTATTGGCTTGCCAATGTTGGCAATGCCAAATATTTGACCAAGGATGCTTCGAACACGCCATTTGCAAAGAGATTAACCCTAAACCGTCAAGATTCAGAACCAGCGATAGCATGGCTCTCCAAACATATATGGGCTGGCAGTGCAATCTGCATTCTGCAAGACGAAAGAAAAACGAGAACCATGTGGTGGTGACCCATACCATACAACCAAATGCGCAAAAGGGCGACAAATATTTGGTCCAGCAACGATACAAGTTCCCAGTTATCAATGTTTATGGTCCCTGGATTATATCCTCAACAAGCGCGGCAAACCGAAAACAAAGCAAAGCTAGTGCTATCAACGTTTTACAGAATTTATTCTTCCATCTTTGGACATCTATAAACACAAATGTCCCCCAGATGCATCCAAGATGGGGTCACCTTCAGGCAGGCGAAGATCGCTCCTAGTTAGTTCCCTCGGCCTTCTGTCAAGATGAACAGATGTGATAGTAACAGCGCAGACTAATGCTGCAGTGATAAGAGTGCAAAAGGCAGCGCAAATCGCATCTATATAAAGGGCAGCAATTACTTAGAAACTGGTAAACTACATAACTCTACAAAAAGCATGGCATGCCCATAAATCAAGGGAAAATCTGAGCATTTAGCTTTTCTTACATCAAAAGGGCCAAAGCCCTGCTCCATTTCATTGAAATGAAACATCATATAGTAAGTGGTCGTCAAAATCTGCCAAACAATGCTCCACATTTGGAGGAATCCACACATTATGCTAAAAGGGTGTTTGCGACATAAATCAGATTCTAGAACATGATTAAGAACTTGTTTCGGCAAATGACGTGAACCTTTCCCAAACAAACACAATTGGATTGCCTTTTCTTTTCAAAATTATGTAAATAGATGGATATTAAGAATCAATATTACCTGAATTCCAGGAAAAAGGAAGATTTCATGGTATTTCAAACACATTGATGTTGATGAATTGATTAGAAAAGGTTTCTCGGAAAAATTTGTGTTGCTTTCGTCAGATTATAGTGTGCACGGTAAACCATTCCCAAATAAACACAATTGGACTGTTTCTCCTTTTCCAGGATTATGTAAATAGATGGACATTAAGAACCAATATTTTCTGATTATAGCGGGAAGAAAAGACTTTACAGTATTTCAAACACATCGATGTATTGATTAGAAATAGTTTTACTCAGAAAATTTAGAGAGTGTTGCTTTCATCAGACTATAGTGTGTACGATGGTGTATCAACATGTACTTAGCCAAATCATATCTCAGTTGAACTCAAAACAGATAATCATCAGTGCTTCACGTGAGCACACAATGTCTTTCAGCTCAAACACTTCATTTACCTTTCCATCTCCTCTATCACAAAGTCAATCATTAAACAAGCCATTCCCATGATGCAACCATCTTCGCAGGTAACACATGATCAAAACATTCGCATGCCCTCCATAACAAAACTTGGCAGAAGGTATTCTTGCCAAAAGCTGGTAACATCCCTACACACTTTTCTCAGGGATGGAGGAGTTCCCACACCTTCTAGCCACATCGACTTGGCATCTACTCCCTCCGTTCGGAATTATTTGTCTCAGAAATGGATGTATCTAGAACTAAAATACGTCTAGATACATCCATTTTCGCGACAAGTAATTCCGAACGGAGGGAGTACCATTCAGACAGCAAGTGGTTTGACACTTGCAGTTGTAATACTACAGAATTGCAATAACTTCAAATAACCCACGCAGCTGCAGTTACCCCAAATGTATGGGTAGCAGAAAGTGCACACGTAGTACTATTTTAATTTATGTTAGTGTTCCTAAGCCATTGAGGGTCTACGCACTAAACTGTAACCTAGAGGGCAGTGTCGTATACCTTGCCGTCGGCGCCGGACTTAGCCTTGTCGGCCGCATCCTTCTCCTGTTCGAGCTTTTTCTTGAGCTTCTCCCGCCTCTCCCTCTCCATCTTCTGCTCCCCGCCGCAAAATCAAAACGAAACACCACCATGTTACAGATGAGTATCAGATCGGATGACGAAGGATTAAGGGCATGGGTTAAATAGGGTTTTGGATGGGATGCGACCGACCTGGATGTAGACGTTCTCCTTGGCGCGCTCCTCCTCGCTGAGCACGCGCCCCTTCCCGTCACTCAGAAGACGCCGGGTCCCGCTGGCCACCACCGCCGGGGACCGGAGGCGCGCGGGGAGGGAGGTCAGTGCGCATCTCATCGCCATTATGGTCGCACTCTCTCGAGCTCTCGCGAATCTGTCGGGTCTTTGGGCCTTTGGGGTATGAACGCTGCTATACACACGACAAGGATGGACGATTTACACACGATGCTACCCATCAAGACGTCCATTTACACAAGATGTACTGTATCAAGCCGTTCAATCAGCGATCGTGCATGGTTCGGCCGGGCAGTGTCGTTCGCCCAGTAGTTTCGTTGGGGTATCTCGGTGTTGGGTGGGGTTGTTCGTGTATACTCCCTCCTTCCATCTATATAGGGCCTAATGCGCTTTTTGAGGCTAACTTTGACCAAATATTAGAGCAATAATATATGACATGCAACTTACACAAAGCACACCGTTAAATTCGTGTGTGAAAGGAGCTTTCGATGATATAATTTTCACATTGTGCATGTCATGTACTATTAATCTTGTCAATAGTCAAAGACGGTCTTAGAAAATGCATTAGGCCCTATATAGATGGAAGGAGGGAGTATAAATTTTTTCTCGAATATGCATATACTCCCTCAGTCTAGAAATACTTGTCATTAAATTGAAATGAATGTATCTAGATGTATTTTAGTTTTAGATACATTCATTTTCATCCATTTTAATGACCAGTAATTTCGGACGGAGTGAGTATTAAAGAAGAAAGGCAGAGTGTGCATCCACCATAGTTTATTAGAGTTTCGTTACACTCTACTCTTCCCTACACGCCCACCTTTCTAAACTACCAAAGAAGGGTTCTACATCCCCTTTGAACTTGCCGGCTATCGACCATATCCTCCCTTCGGACTTCACCCTACCAAGAAGCACATCCATCGAAGGGGATGCTCCGTCAAACACAATAGCGCTGCGATGCTTCCACAACTCCCAAATGGTTAGGATGAAGATAGTACGTAGATCCTTGCGTTGCAAGTTGTTCGGCCCTTGCTTATCCCGAAGCCAAACACCAAGGGTGTCTTTGTGCCGTCGGCGTCCAATCCATCTTGCCCAAAGCCTCATAGATCACAGCCCATATCGATCTAGCAAACACACAAGTTAGTAGCACATGGTTAATCGTTTCCTCCTCCTGGTCGCACAGAGGGCATGCGTCCTGATGCGGCAAACCTCTCCGTGCAAGCCTATCTGAGGTCCAGCACCGATCCCGTAGGGCTAGCCAAGTAAAGAACTTGCAAGTAGACGACGCCCGAGATGCCCAGGTCAGCTCCGCCATGGGCTCCACCGTTCGGCCCCAAAACCTTGCCGCATAAGCCGACCTCACCGAGTAGCGTCCGTTTTTCTCCCAGAACCATCATACCGTATCCGGCACATCCACCTCCGGCTCCCACGTGCACATGCGTAACCATAGCGATAAAAATTCCCGCAGTGCTTGCTCCTCAAGCTCCGGGCCGACATCTAGTGCCCAAGAGCCATCCTCGATGGCCGGTGCCACTTGTCTCAACAATCTGACGCGCGAAGGGATCATGTCATATATAGTTGGTGCAAGTTCCTGCACCCTCATTCCATTAATCCATGGGTCCTCCCAGAAGAGGGTAGTTAGCCCACAATGCGCCTCACTCCTAGTTGTTGCCTGGAACAGAAGTTTCGCTTCCGTTGGGACTCTAATTCTGAATTCAATCTAAGGTCTGCTCGAGTCCACCCGTTGAAGCCATGGCCACCTAGCCTACATGGCCACATTCACCCATCTGAGGTTCGGTATTCCCAGTTCTCCAGCCCATTTCGGTGCACATACCGAATCCCAGGCGACTGCACAATTACCGCCGTTTGCATTGGCCCTCTTGCACCAGAGGAACCCTCTGCAAACTTTGTTTATTGCAGCAATAGTTTTCATCAGAAGATCCAAGGCCATCATTGCATGAATGGGCATGGCACATAGCACCGATTGGACCAAGGTCAACCGTCCACTCTTTGGCATTAGAGTCGCCTTCCACTTTGGAAGACAATTCGCCATCTGATGCACCAGGTATTGCAACTGCGCTGGAGATTGCTTCCTTAATGCCAACGGCAGGCCCAAGTATTTGATTGGAAAGGACCCTCTCGGGCATCCTAGCATGCCACTTGCCATATTTATTTCCTAATCCGTGCACCTTATTGGGAGGGCCATTGATTTCGCCATATTAATCCGCAAGCCTGACGCCTCCCCAAACACTTCGAAGATACGCTTTGAAGCCTCAAGCTCCACTGGCTTGGGTTTGATGAAAACCACCACGTCGTCCGCGAAGATGGATAAGCGTTGCCTCATTCCTCGAGAGGCCAAAGGCTCCAAAAGCCCTCTTTGCGTGGCCCGCTCAAGCAACATTTGCAAAGGCTCCATAGTGAGGATAAAAAGCACCGGTGATATCAAATCGCCTTGCCTAAGCCCCTTGCAATTATAGATAGTGTCCCCGGGATCTCCATTCACCATGATCTTGGTGGTAGATGTTGCAAGAATACCACATATCCAAGATCTCCACCTAAATCCGAAACCAAGTTGTTGCATCACCTCGATCAGGAACGGCCATTGGACAGAGTTGAAAGCCTTCAAAATGTCTAGCTTGAGTAGTACCGTGGGGTTGCGCAAGGCATTCAGTCTTCGAGCTGTACTTTGGACCAACATGAAGTTGTCATGCAAGGATCTGCCCTTCACGAAAGCACTCTGATGGTTCCTGTCGTGGAATTAACACGTCAGACGTCCTAGCAGAAGGACTTAGTCGTGGAGCCATCGCAACGAGATTAGCAAAAAGGGGTTAAATCGGACAAGGGACACGAGAGTTTTATACTAGTTCGGCCCCTTACGATGAAGGTAAAAGCCTACGTCTAGTTGTGATGGGATTATTGGGGTTTCGATGATCAGGGAGCAAATACGCTTGCCTGAGTCTCGAGTTGTTGTTTTGTGTCCTTGAACCGCCGCCGGGTCGTCCCTTTATATACACAAGTTGACGTCCGGCCGGTTTACAGAGTTCCGAGGCCGGCTCATACAAGTGTCCGGCTCGGTCTCTTCCTTTCCCTAACTTACAACACAAGTTATACAACTATGGCGGTTTACAACTATGGGCTCTAATCTGCCTTTGGGCTCTGGGCCTCTAAGCTTTACTAGTAGAGCGCCATCTTCTTTATCTTCATGGGCTTCAATACGGATGAGCGTGAACCGGCCCCTCCTGGGCGGTTTACACTCAGTAGTTATATCCTCAACATTAGGCCCCAGATTGATTTGAACCTGTTCGTGTCAATCTTCAATACTTAGAAAAATTCCCTGAACATCTTCTTACAATCCTCGTAAACCGCCATGATATCTTCTCCTTGTAAACTTTGGTAAACTGCCATGATGTCATCTTCTGAAATTGTAATAAATCGTCATGATGTCATCTCTGTATAAAAATGTTATAAAGATTCCCTTTATTTAATTAACTTCCGAAGATCGAGGCGACATCTGCGCCCCCTCTTGCCGCTTCGGGCTCCTTGATTCTTGCGCCTACCCCTTATCCCCTTGCCTTTATAAATAAGACCAGGGGGGTCCTTCCATTTTCCCCCTTGCCTCTTCGCATCTTCCTCCTCGCGACCCCGAAGAGCTCAAGCATCGCCGCCGCCGTCGACCCTTGAATCTGCACCGACTAGGCCGCTGCATTAACCTGTTCGTGCCAGAGACCTTGCGACACTCCTCCGCCGCTACGTGGCCCTGGTAAGTACTCCCTTCCTCAACTATCAAATCTGCATTAGGGTTCCGAAGTTCTTCAGTGTTCATCAGCATTCATCGGTGCTCATCTGCTTTTCCTTAGCATCTCCTTGAATCTAGCTAGGCCTGACAGCTTCCTCTAGTGGCCGAAGCTATAGTTTTAATCTATCCCGCCATAGTATCTTGTTATTCCTGGATAGATCCCATCCGGACTGTTAATGTTCTGCCGTCGCCATTTTTAGGGTTCAAAAAAATTTCTTTACTAGGCCGCGGTAGATCCAAAACTACAATGCCATCTTGCGAAACCTGTTTCTTCAGTACTTGGTAAATTTCAGATGTGCTTCTTCCATTTGTAGGCGGTTTAACTTTTTAGAAAATGATAATGCGCCAGGTACCATTAGCCCTCACATAAACCGTGTCACATCCTAGTTAGCCATGCATTAGAGTGTTGCATCATGTTTACTCTTTCATCAGAAACCTGAAATGGGGATGACAGAACCCCCAGTCCCCTCTGAATCCAATTAGGGTTTACTAAAAACTTTTTCAATGAACCTGAAATGCCCTTCTAAAATGCCCATCATTTTTGTCTTGGTTCAGAACCTCTGCCAAAAGTGGTGCACATTTTCCTAGGCCAGCTTAGGGTTTTTGAATTAAATCATAAATATTTGAATTTGGGCATTTAAAATTATATAAAATATTTAAATGCTCAAATATCTCCAAACTAAAATGGTTCATGTTGGAAATAATCCAACTATGGACCAGGAGTAGTTTGGTGATTTTAGGAGTAGCCTAAGTATTTTATTTAATTCAACAAAGTTGCAGAAGTATTAAAAAAAACAGAAAACAGAAAGAAATGGAAAAAGCTTACCTGGCGCCTGCTCCCGGCCCACCTGCCGGCCCAGCCCAGCGCCGCTCCAGCGAGCTGCTTGCCGGCTGTGACGCCCGGATACTTAAGCTACAGTAAACCACTGTTAATGATGCCACGTCAGCACAATTACTGTTGCTAATCTCGCGTTAGTTCGAAACTGATTCAAATTCAAATTCAAAAATCAAATCAAACGGTAAAAGTTTTCAAACTTTAAAACTAAAATATTCGAGTTGTGCCAAATAATGCAAAGTTAATTGTGGTGAAGAAACCCCACTTTTATAAAATGTTTTAATACCCTAAAATGATTAAAACAGTAGGTAAAACAATTAAATAAATGCATTTTGGGTTTTATAAAATACTAAACTATTTTGTTCAGGGATAAAACCTTTCGTGGCAGTAGTTATAATTGTAACTCTATTTTAGCTATGGGTTTCACTTTTTGTAAAACTATAAACTATTATATAAGAAAAATAAAACAGAACAGAATATAAATAAAAGAAAGAAAATACAAAAGATAAAACAGAAAAACAAAAAAAAATTAAAAATAAAGGAGAGAAGGCCACCCCCCCCACTGGG